>NC_033796.1:74171541-74258941 GCF_001876935.1 Asparagus officinalis
ATATGTATATGTCTCCAATTTTCTGAACAAATAACCTATATATAGCCCTTGAAAAGACAATGTTTTTTAAAAGTTTAAAAACGTTTAAAAACGGCCAAGCAACTGCTCAAAATATTCAAATTCTTGAAAACTGAACTGTCTCTTGCTAGTCGGACGACTACTGTAGTCACTTAATCAGTCGACTACTTGAGTCAGAACAGACTTCTGTCAGTTTTCGCGAAAATGTTTCTAGTAGTCGACTATAATGATAATTTAGTTCGACTACACTTGAGTTTCAAACAGAAACTTGAAAACTTATGATATTTTCTTCAGTAGTCGATACTGTAGTCATTAGTCGCACTACACTGCTTAAAAAGATAGAACTTATGTTTCTGTCAAACATCTCAGTTAGTGAGCTATAATCTCTATCTAGTGCACATATACTGTAAAAGACAGAATATCGCTTTGTATTTGCACTAATAATGCAGAGTCGATACTATCCTAATTATAGTCGATTATTAAGATCAAAATTCAGAAATAATGAGTTTTTATAATTAGTTTTAACTATTATTCTAATGGTTAACATTAGGGATTTCGATAGTTAACCAACACACTAAGCCTGTGTTAGTGTGTTCTAAAATGTGTGAGTGTGTGTGCGTGTGTGTGCATCAAGGCTTGCTTACAAAATATATTCTAAAGAAAGAAAAATACAAATACATTATCTTTTGTTCTCATTTTCTATTACTTAAAATGCCTTGATATCCACTTGCACTTGTTTCATATTCTGATATTTGAATCTGATATGAAGTTTAGTATCAAACACAATATAATTGTTTATCATTCAAAAACAATTATCATTGGAGAAATGATATTCAACAGATTTTCTCCCCGCGGAGTGGGGAGCGGAGACGATTAGGACGAAGAGTCCGAACTCCGTGACACTTGATTGTGTTGAGTGTGCTTTTGGCCGTTCACCTTTTATTTAGCGTCATAATCTCTTATATCGCCATTGTGCATTTGCTCATTACTTATCATCACTATCTTGTTTAGATTATCTACCTTGTGTGTTATATTATCCTTGCACATTACATCTGCTATATCTCTTATTATGCATATATCTTATTGTCATATGCTTATCCTAGCACATATTTCTTGTTGTAGTGATTCATACTTGCTTAGGTAAACTTAATTAATTAGTTTTATTTTATTGGCATTTAATCGGATTAGATTAGCATAAGACCCTAATCACCCCCCCTCTAGGGTCTAACATATTTCGTTTTGAAAATAAAATAACTCCCGAGAGGCACTTTTATGTTGCTCAAAACGATCACTACAATATAGCCCTTTATCTTACAAATTTTGACATTTCTAATTTCCCATCAAATAATTTAGTTTCAACAAATTGCTCCTTTTCTTCGATTTTCCTACATATAATATATACACTTGTAATTCTTTTTCCGAGTTTAAATGGCTCATATATAGGAAGAAATTTCACAGCTTAAATAGTGTTCGGACTATTTTCCTCCTCCACATTTTTTAGTGTAGATAAATATCACGGCTTGATTGTCACCAGTAGCACTTCTTCATTTGTGAATTCTTTGAATGATATTGTTTACTTATTATATTAAAAATCTTTTAATTGTAAGCTACAATTAAGAATGTAAGGATATTTGGCATATGAGTAACTATATGGGGGTGAAATTATCAAGTGTAGTAACTATACGCAGGTGTTCAAGAAGGTAGTTAAAAAGTTAGTTATATTCTAAGGTTTAAGAGTGCATGCGGATATTTGGCATATGAGTTTTGTGTTTGGCTGTTAGTAAGATGGTGCTGTTTTATTTGTCTCCAAATGAAGCCTAGTTTTATGCAAAGAACCTCCCTTTTTTTTCTAGCTTTGAACGTATGGGGATATATATATATATAATTATAATTACCCCCATAAAAGCAGAAGTTTCCAGCTTTTGCCTTCTCAAAGTTTTTTTACTTCCCTACTCTACTTTTTAACTTACTTTAAAGTGTAAAATATTCGTAGTTTAGTTGTCCTTCTTATACATAAAGGCCAAGACGTTTGTCAGGAAAGTGGCTGTAGTTTAGTGGTGAGAATTCTACGTTGTGGCCGTAGAGACCTGGGCTCGAATCCCACCAGCCACAAAATAAAGTAGATTTTTCGTAGTCTTTTCTCAAATCGAAAATATTTTTTCCTCGCTTCATTTTTATGTGCTACGTTAATTGTGCTTTTCCACGGCCGATGTATGATTGATGCGTATCATGGAACCGCCGCCAGCGTCTCTCTACCGTTCCATCTACTCCCAGGTAACGGATGACTCCCCCAAACTTTTCTCTAGGGCTATTTTTTTTTTAGAAAAATCGAGTTCTTGAATGACTGATTGATTACTCCTACCTATTCCCAGTTCAATTCATACTCTGATAAGAAAAAACCCTAATCTTTCTCATCCCACACTTACCTTAAGGTAGAATATGCTGGTGTTTTGTACCTCAGATTGAAGAGGTTGGATGGGAGCACCTGTTGAACTTGGAAGATGATCTATCCTCTCTCAGCTTTCGCATTGTGTGAGTGAGAATTGTCACTAATTCTTTTTTTTTTTTTTTAGCGATCAGTTCTCAATTTCGCACTTCATAAATCTCAAAGTTATCTCCTTTTGCTTGTTTCATCCTCAGAGATAAGAAAGGAAGAACCCATACTTTGGAGATCACGTTGCCTAGAAACTATCCTCGCAGCTCTCCTTCGATCTCCGCGGTCAGTTTGACTAATTATTATAGCAATTAGTCTTATGTGATGAATCATTAAGAAGGATATGGTAATTATTAGTTAGTGGAGTGTATAATCCTTAATGGGAACTGAATGATGGAGTATGATCCATTTAGCCAGCCCAAATATTTTTGGACGAAGGCTTTGTTGTTGTTGTTGTTGCTGTTGCTGTTGTTGTTGTTAATGAACAATCGGCAAGTTGTTTTTTATAGTTAATATGAAAAGGAAAAAAGGCCTTCTCTTCCATAGTCGAGGTTAAATTATTATCTATAGAATTGAAGAATGCATCTCCCTAAAATTCTACCTTTACAGTTAATCTAACTTGTACCATGTTTGTTATAATTGTTGTAGGATGTTCCTTACATCTGTGAGTTAGAGTGGTCAAAAAACTCCAGATTGAAAGATATTGTGAGGCAATTCAACAAGGTACGTAAATCGGTAGATCATCTTTAGACCTTTCCGCTTCTGTATTTTTATACTATGTAGTATGTATTATGTTTACTATGACGTCTTTACAACAAACAGCACTTAGAGAAGCTGCAGGAGTTTTGGTCTACCATGGATGAAATTGATAGGTCGCTTTGGGTTATGGACCCAAAACAGCCATCTAATGCTGCATCACACCGGCGGATTAACCTTGGTGAGCCTTCTGAAAAAACATGCTATTCTTCTCGTCAGCTATCAGTTTATACTATGTGTTATTATGTATTCTTAGTTTTCAGTCTGCTTTTGTTTAGGAAACGAGTGCTATCTTTTATTATCTATTGATGCTCATAATTCAAAATCTTTACCAGAGTAAGTTCATTATCTATAAGGGCGATAGATCTTCTGTATTAGTTAATTTTATACTCATACTTTACTTTGATGGTTCAGGTGCCGTTTCCTGGGGCCAAATACAGTAATAGAACCACTGTGGAGAAACTGGAAGAAAAATGGTAGACACTGGTATGCTCTTTTGTACTGTAGCATTAATATTATTTTGTATGTATTTATTGTTTGTTTGTCATGATGTTTATTGCTTGAAGATTATACAATCTCATAATTGTTCAGGACATCTTAAATGATTTTAGATAATATCTGACAATACTTTATTTTCAGATAAGGGAATCGGTAAATTGTTGGACTTAGAGTTTTGAAGTTTCTTTGTTTCAAGTATATCACATTTGAAAAACTTGTGCTGTGCTACCTATATGGCACTTTGAAGAGTGGCATTGTGGAGGATTGGGAAAAATTAAAAAGTAAAAGAACCAGTCCACAACCACCACCAATCACTGCCTACCTAAAACATCCTCATTATGATCGCTATCATCTGTTATTGACTGAAGTCTAACCAAACTACTAAAAATTTTCTTTAAGTACTGAAAATTCAGTAGTAGAGGACTACAAAATAGGAAGATTAAAAAAAAAAGACAGCAGCATCCATATAACCCCTGTAGAGCATCAGAATAAGCACATCTTAAGTAATAGCCCTTATGAAGTTGTGATCATAGGCCGAAGAATCCATATGAAATCTCTTGATAGCTTCTGATTTTTGATGAGGCAATTATGGACCAGTCACATATGATATGAAGTTGTTATTCTATTAAAACAATTTGAGCTGTCAAATACAAACTTTTCTCCCTTCTTTTCATGGAGAGAACCTGCAAATCAAAATTAAACACAAAAGATTTAAAAGTGGACTTTTTTTAGGAATAGCCTATAATTTGTTTTTTGCCAAATAATCTATAATTCAAAAGAACCAAAAAAAAAAGACAGTAGATAATTTTTTTTTTTTTTTTTGGTGGGGGGGGATCCTGGAATTTGTTTTATTGTTAGATTACCCATATCAATAGCCACGGGAGCAGAGCATGTTATGCAGTCAGTCTTCTGGCTGCTTCTAATTCTAATTTCCAATGAAACCACCATGAAACTGATCTAGTCTAACCTTTAGCCTCCTCTATAATTTGCTGAAACAATTTGAGGGACAACAGGTGACTACATTATATTTTTCTTAGGGACAACTGAACAAACTATATTCTGACTCACCACAAGCCTCTCTCTTGACTGAACGACTTAACTATATACTGAGAAGAATCGTTAATTAATAATACAAGTGATGGAAGAAAATTTGACCTTAAGAAAGGCACTGTTATTCCACAAACCTTTTGTAAAACGAACAATTTAATGCTCTATGACTCCAAAGAACATAAAACGGGAAGATTGGAAATTGAAACTTAAGCAATGTATCTCCAATTACAATGTTAGACAGGCAAACTATTTTAAACTAACAATTTTTTAACACAAGATAAATTTGAAAAGTTATTTGAATTGGCATCCTTCTAAACCTGATTCTCTGCATCTAGTATCAGTTCATAAGCACAAAGTATGCTGCAATTAAACTGTGCACTCTTTTCTTTTCTTTTCTTTTCTTTGCAACACTTTAATGTACAGGAAAAAGGACAAAAGATTTGATGAAAATCTTGCAACTTTGTTGGAGCATACATTACCAAAAGCTCCTACTCTTGGCAATAAGGATGAAGAAACAACTGATTGTGGAATATGTTACGCTCAGTATCTGCCTATTGGTGAGTCCATTTTGCAGTTTGCAGAATGAGAAACCGCATAATATTTTCTATTGATCATATCGCTTCTGCAGATGATGAACTTGGAGTTAACAGTGGAGGATCTCCTGATTATACCTGTGAGAATTCAAGTTGCAGTAAAGCTTTTCACACTGTATGCTTAAGAGATTGGCTACGTTCGATCACTACAACCAGACAGTATGTTGATAGGATAACTTTCTTGCCCTTTTTAAATATAGTTTCATCTTAAATTTCAGCATGTACTTAAAATTTTGCAGGTCCTTTGATGTTTTGTTTGGGGACTGCCCCTATTGTTCTGATCCCGTTGCCGTTAAAACTAACAGCTGCAGATAATATGAGGAAACACCAAGCAATTGCTCATATTAGTCATATTATCGTGACAAGCAAGAAACTTTTTGTTGATCCTTGTAACGATGGAAAAACTATAGTAATTTGAGGATGTCGTTCAGATATTTAAACTGGAGGATTATTATTAAAGGAGTTGACAAGCCTTGCGATCTGAGAATCTCCATTTTAGTAACCTAATTTTCAGCAAATACATGTAGGTATTAATTTTTGTAACTTTTAGATTTTTCATGTACGAACTCATCTAGGCTCTAAAATAGTGTTTAGTGCCACAATAGATTTCCAATTTCAGGGTAGCCATGAAATGGCTTTTCTTATTAATCAACTGATGATTTAAGATATGACAACAGGGTCAAGCAACACTGGATCAAATTATTCCCTCAATCTTTAATTACGCACATCCAAAAGTTGCCTTTCATCAAGGAAAAGGCATAAAAGAATATACAGCCATCAGACAAGTTCTTTCCTTGCAAAGAATTGAGAGCTCACTCCAGCTTTTTTCATCCAACAAGTACTTTCCAAAGATATTATTCTCTATCAAGCCATCACGTTTCTTCTCCTTAGTATTTTGGCAAAGAACACTCCACTGGAAGTTTACCCTGAAACCTCTCAGGATCTTTACAGTAGTCATAGATAACATGATGCTTTCGCACCCATCTAAAGAGCCTCCTCTGAGTCCAATTCAAGCTACTGAACCTCGGCATGTTCCACCAATTCTTAGAGCTCCCAGCCCTGCAAAACCTCGGATTTCCTTTCCAAACACAAGCATCAATCTTGTAATTTCTCAATGATGCAATGAAGGGCCCCTTCGACCAATCAACTTTGTCCTTGCCTCCGCGTGTCGCCCAGCTGTCACCGTTCCATAGGCTCGCCTTTAGCGCCATTGGCTGCCATCTCGGGAATCCAGCACCTTTGTTTGCATGGTTTCTGTAAACCCTAATTGGCACCTGATCTACCATAAACCTGTAATACAACATATTAGGACTCAAACTTTCATGGCTGACAGACAGTTACTTTACCTAACTTGACCCATATCTGCTAATATCTTTTATACTATCCTTTTCGCGTAAGAATAGGTAAAAGGTAACAGGGTTGATTAGACTTTTTAACTTTACCCGTCAATGCCATCCACTGGAACTTGCCATAGTCCACAGAGTTCAGCATAACCTTGAAAGTTCAGAGTGTTTCTACGATTTATAAAGTTCAGGGGGTTTTGTGAAATTTATTCCTTTTAAAATTAGATTTGAGGATTTGATCTCTTACACTATTTGATGAAGGTTCCAAAGGATTGAATACGTGTGGAAGTCTTTGGTTGGATCAAACCATAGATAAATCCTTTCTTCTCTGTTGTCGAAACCATCTGCATATACATTCGTTTGGAGTATGTACGGTTGGCCTGTAACGTTGCCTAGAAACTCAAAGTCTATCTCGTCTCGATTAGGTTGCTCAGAAGTGAGCTGCATTTAAATGATCTTCCGATGTATAAGTAAATAACCATAAACAGCATAATGTATCTTGAGGGAAACTAAACTACTCACATAAACGGCAAGGACGGTGCCTGCAGAGTAGTTCGGGATTAGTTTGATCTGCAAGTCGATCCGCCCAAACAAAAACATCTCATTTGAGGCAAAAGATGAACCTGACAGGTCAAAATAGGTTAGCTAATTAAAAATAAGTAAAAGTCATAGGGTATGTCCATCTTAATAATAGTAATATTAACAATTTAAAGTATACCAGATGCTTGATCTAGCTTCAGGGTCCTGTAATGCCCATCTGGCGAAGTGTATACATGATTAGGAGACCAAGTGACAAAAAAATCTTTGTTGAAATTTCCTGTAGAGACTACAGAGCCAAGAACAAGTCGAAGGAGATTTGCAAAGAAGAACACAATTAGAACTGAACTAACGCTCATTGTGCCCATGATGCCACACGAAAGAGCTAGAGGTGTTGAATATATATATATATAAGAATGCAATAAGCTACATGGTCATGTGGAAAAGATGGAAGGAAGATGTCTAGTTTTGTTGTGAAGCAAGCATATCTTGAGAGATAAGCAAAGGAATATTATGCTCACGTACATGAAAACTAACGGCAGTATAGAGACATATAAATTCCATAGTATGAGGTGAAAGTTTAGCATTCAAAAAGGATCTGGAAAGAATGATAAGTAGGCAACTGACTTTTGGGGATTTGCCCTTTCTTCATTTTATCCTACTTCTATAAGAGAATAGCTTATGACTTTTGTGCTACTTCACCTTGGCAAATATGAAGAGTTCGAAGACTGCGATTATATTCTTTTCCTATCGTTATATATCTTCAAAGGTTTGGTCTGGCCAGGATCACAGTGTTACTTCGCAAGCTAATAACCATCATGCTTTGAATCAACATCAGAAAACAGGAGGATTTTGAATCCCATAGTCCTCGCCTATTAGGCTACAAAATGCGGTTACTTAAAATACCTTCTGCAGTCCGAGGTATTTATATATGTTGGCATCCGTAAACCACTTATGTGAGTGTAAAGAAGAAATCGCACTTTAGTCAGATGAAATTGCTACATTCAAGATCATTCAAAATATGTCATAATCATTGTCCAAATTTCGCAGAACTATATCAATCAAATAAAGGAACCTAAGATGTCGAGATACTAGTTAGGACTAGTTCAGCACCATAAGTTTGATTTTTCTTAATTAACAAGTCTTCCTAGTTCAGAGAAATGCACATTTCAAAAAGACAAACGGGAAAACTAAAGACTCTGTATCTATGAACTGCTCGCGGAAACCCCATCATGGATTTCAACCTTAAGAAACACTAATTATCATGACAAACTGAAGTTCTACTTATTACTGAGGTTAAGTAATTAATAAGGGCAATGATAACGATTCATGTTTGTTCCTAACAATAAATTGTTCATAGTTCCATTGTTTAGAATGAAAGCAAAGCAATGATTTATATATTCTTTGACATTCTTTCATGACTGCACATACAATATCTGCTTAGCTTCGAAGGTAAACATAACAGCAACTTAATATAAATCTCTTTAAAGACCTTGACCAGTACCTGGTGAAAGATAGGCGTGATCATCAGCACATCCGCATTACAATATCTTCGTTCCTATGAGCAACTGGAAAAGGCAACTCTTAAACAAGATAATGACGAAAGAAAGTGTAAAAAAAATGAACAGTGAATGGCAAACTAACTCACATAGCCAACTCACGATATTAATAACGAAGTTTCACCGCGGATGAGTTAAGAGAACAACTCTTTCTGCCAAGTTAACGAAACATGACTCGTCATTTGAAGTTAGGCAAATGGACAGAGAAAAGAAAAGCGAGATTCAAATTTAGATTGTGATTGCAGAGTACGCAAATTAACACACAGTGCAAATAGTACATACAACTATTACAATTGCAAGAGAGTTAACATCAGAGAGGTTCATAACGATGTACATCAAGGTTGTGTACGGGCACAAAAGAATACGGGGAGAATAAAAAACAAGTGTAATTTTATTCAGTATAAAAGGCGACAAATGCTACAACAGCCTCGGCTTCCATGTAGAACCTCCAAGAAGCACTTTTCAGATATCATATAGTTCTACTATTTGTATTAACTATAATCATGAAACAAACTATAAGTTTATGGTTAATACAAGAGGAGTCTCCCCCTTTTCAACAACAAAAGACTGTGATGATTTCTTCCGTGGTGTAGTAACCTCTATATTGTATGTCCCTTGATACCCTCTGAATCTAAACTCTCCATCGGTGTTGATATGTCCATCAGCGTGCGACATCCATTCTTTCCTTAGAGCAAGGTACCGTTGACCAGCTTCATTTATGTCACCTTCAGCATCAACCAAGTGAGAACCCTCCCTGCACATGAACAATTCCCAAAATCCCCACAGCACAATTCCCTCAACCGAAGGATGTGCATAGGCTTCACGAAGCATA
The DNA here is from genome assembly GCF_001876935.1 of Asparagus officinalis. NCBI lineage: Eukaryota > Viridiplantae > Streptophyta > Magnoliopsida > Asparagales > Asparagaceae > Asparagus > Asparagus officinalis. The sequence goes on from NC_033796.1 coordinate 74,181,162, forward strand.
ACCTCCAAATCATCAGCTCGAACATGTTCATTTGATGCAACAACATCTAGTTCAGTGAACCAAATGGGGAGACCCAATATCTCCAACTTATCCAAGGCAGCACAAACAATCGGGCCCACCGGATTACTGACGTGGCCTTGTATACCGATTCCTCCGACCAGTGCACCTCTTTCTTGCAAATCAAGAATCTGCTGCACGTACATCTCAGGGGTAGATTTGGAATCACATCCGTCTTCAACATTATAATCATTAACAAAAAGAGTAGCGGAAGGGTCCATCTTATGTGCTTCTCTAAACATGTAGGCTCTGATATCTTTTCCTAGCCTATCCTGATAGAAAGACCCATGAAGCATCTCATTGTTTACGTCATAGTGTCTGAACTTACCTTTGTACCTAGATAGTAAACCTCTAAGGCGATTTTGGATGGCTATCATCAGATCGTTCTGGTTCAATGATCGGACCCATGGCTGAATAGTATCTTCAACTTCCCAAAAGATGCAGTGGCCTCTAGTCTCTATTCCATGTCTCTTACAGAAGTCGAGCATCTCATCAGCATCTTTATAGTTATACTTCCCTTGTTCTGGCTCAATTGCATACCATTTCAGCTCGTTCCCAAACACTGCCCAATTGAAATTTCTCAAGAAGAAATCAACGAATTCTTCGTTCTCGATGTTTGACCTATTGATGCACGAACCAAAGGGAAAGCTATTCTTCACCTGTGTAACTTTCACAGATACACCGGGAACATTGCTACTTTCCTTCCCTCGAAATTTCAGGACAATATCACGCTTTCTGACCTGCAATAAGACAGTAAAGTTTGGATACTTTAAAATCTGTTCTTCTCACAAATTTACCCTCAAGACTCTACATGAACAATATGTGCTCGTAGAGGATAAGAGAAAGTACCTTATCTGTTTTCTCCTTGAGAAGTTCGAATCGTGCTTTCCTATCAACAGGAAACATGTGAAGCCCTGCAACCATCAGATCAACACCTGGCGGAGGACCTTGAACATAAACTATAACTTTCGATGGTTGTTTCTCAATTCTAAATGACCCGCTTACTTCATTCCATCTGTCATTCGTAGCTTGAACTTGCCCGCCATTGACCCATTGGTCATCAACACCGAGGGCAACATTAACATTTTGGGGCCCACTTGCTCCTGATCCTACACGGACCCAGGCAGCTATTTGGTATGTCAAGTGCAACTTAAGTTTGCCTGTGACTGTTTGAGAAGGGCCCATCCAGATTTCTGTACGATTAGTAGCAACAATATGACGACCACTGAGTGGTTCATGGTGGCTAAGGGAATCCCTTGCAACAGCTGGAAGCACATAGGGTGCACCGTCACATATACTTAGAGTACATGAACCTAGAGGACTCCAACCTTTCAGACCTTGATTCAGGTTGCTATTGTCAATTATGTTAACTCCATATAACATCTTCTGCAAGTGAAAAGGAACTTATCATAATCATATTCATGCTCATGGGAAAGAAATCATATTCTCTCATGGTAAAGAAGTCACATTGACTAATTCAGAATGGCTAGGGCGGGAATGACAACCGATAGTCGCTGACTGTGAACCAAATTCCCACCCATATAGTCATCAACGGTCAACAGACTAGGGCATTAATTGTGATTTGCTTGGCTTATATCTGAAAGAAGGATTGCACTTACTTTCCTTATGGAAAGGAAATATTTAGCAGCTGTTCATATGTATGGTTATTCAATAAAATATGCAATTTTTTGACATTTTTACAATTAAAATACTATATTTATATTTATATAATATTCTTTTTAGATCACATGCACAAGAGATATAAACAAGAAAAATAGAATAGGTACAAATCCTTTTTTAAGAATAAGGTAAGTGTCGTATTTGTGTGTTAATACATAGCAAACCATCTCTTTTCTACAGTGGCATACTATTATGCCACCTGCTTTCTCATGCTATGAAAATATCATATGTTTTAGAGCATGTACGGCAGCTTGGTCAGAATGAATTACAATCCACTTTTTGGATTATAATCCAGTTTTGCATGTCTGGTGGAGTGGAATATCTTGGATTACAGTCAAAAAAATAATCTAGGAGCTTATTTGTTTGGTGAATTATAACATATGTTTGACCAAGTAAAAGACAAAAATGCCCCTCGCTTTTTACATTTCACTCTTTCGCCCTTCTCTTTCCGCCAACTTTTAAGGGTTATTTTCGCCATTTTAGCAAAAGGAATATGGATTGTAAACCACCTTCTTCACCAAACACCTAAAATTTTAATCCACTAGGATCACGAAAGGATTATAACCCAAGTGGATTATTCTAGAATTGACAAACATGCCCTTAACCCTATGAAGAAAAAGAAGACAAGCAGGAGAGGAAGAAGAAAGTCAATTTAATTCTGTCAAGAGAAAAGCGATGAGATCTAAACTGCCGAGCACTAGAATGAAAATCGAGTTTATGGTTTTGCCTCCCTTGAAGCGGAAAGGTCCCTCATAAAAGAGGAGGCAATATTGAAGGTAATGGTCTAAACACAAGTCTGTTTGTCAAATATGAATTGCCTGTGCATTACATATTGTCAAATATGAATTGCCTGTGCATTACAAAGGCTACGTTTGGTGTTTAGAAATCATCGTAAGCCTTTGTGACCTAGTCATACACTTGTATTCTATTTCCTTTAAATTATTACTTGGGTATAATATCTAACTACTCCATGGTTGCTCTAGTGAATTCATTTCCTCTGGTTTCTCAACTCGAAGAACTTCACCATCGAGGCGTAGAGGTTCAATATTTGACTCAGAGCAAGACTGCTATAAGTCGATGGTGTGAAAAGTAAGAGACTTTGATAAACTATTCCTTTCTTTCCATGGCTCATTGAGAAAGTTAATCTCTTACTAGAAATCAACATATCATGGAGCTATGCATTTCCATGAACAAGTTCATGTTTAAATTTTTCATTGGATTGTGTTTCAAATAAGAAACAAATCTTTGAGTTCTAGGTGGGTGCTAATTTTCTGGTTTCTTTTTAACCAATACTCATTATCTCAACCAGTTTTATACATTTTGGCCATCTCAGATACAAGGATGATCCACGGCACAGTCGTTTGATAGCAGAAACTCTAAACCCTGATGGATATATATCTCCAGTCCAGGTTTCTTCTAAGGGGTTATTTGTGTTAGGTCTCATATTTATGAGCCTACTATCTAATCTTGTTTTGATGATTTACAAATAATTCCTAACAACGTTTATCGGGAGTTTGCATTTGATTGTTAGGTATCCTACACAAAGGCCCTATGTTGGAGGTTGGTTGAACTTGAGCTTAACGACGACATCTTGGAGGTTGGAGGAAATTTGGAATGAAGCATTTACACACTCAAGACAAGACTCAATATTGCGCTTCATCCATGTTTACCAAGATCAAGCTCAAACGAAGATTTCTAAGCTTGGGTATATTATTTCCAGTTTAGGTCTTATATACCGTGTGTGCTATACTTTAAAGCTCAATTATCACACACATACACGTTTTTGTTTTTATAGCTTCCAACTTTATCAAATAAATATGAAACTAATATGTATACATATTTTCGGTTTATCATTTTCAAGTTTAACTGTATAAATATGAAAGTAATCGATATACTTATATACATAAATACTCATTTCATATTTATCATCTTTATTTGGAAAACAATGTGTTTATGGATTAAAGACTTGTTTACACTATTTTATATCTTTTCTCAAGTCTATTAATCTATTAAAAAGTGTTTCAAAACTTGTTTGTATTGATTTCATTGAAATCAAATTTTGACTATTTCATATTGTTTAACAGTTTACAAAATAAATGAGTTTTCATAAATGGGAAATAAAAATTGAGAAATTCTTTTTCTAACATGTTATATACATGTTTATAAACATTTCCCAAAAAAATATCATTTTTACAATTGATTTACTATGGTAAATTAATATAACAAACTCAAGTGTTTCTGCAATTTTCAAAATCTGGAATATCTATTTTAAAACAATTATTTCTCACAAATGGGAAGTGATATTTCAAAAATTCTTTCTCTAAAATGTATATCTACATGTCTAAATACTTCCCTCAACATTTCACGATTTTTAGAGTTGATTTGATATTTTTAATTGATTTTATAAAACCAGCTATGCAAAAGTTTCAGGATCTGCCAAATCTGCATGTGCATGATTTCAGTCGACTGACACACTTCATCCAGTCGACCGGAGACCCAAATTCGGTCGATCGACACTTGAAATTCAGTCGACCGACCAAAGAGTCGTTGCATAACGGCTAGTTTTTTCCCGATCTCGTTTTTTAGGGTTTTTGCCTCGTTTTTTGTATTGTTCTTTGGCTTTGGGCTGTTGTATTAAGAACATATAAATATCCCTCAACCCTCAACACTTAGATACATCTAAGAAAATTTTAAACAATTTTACAAAGGTTTTAAGGGTATTTTTGAGTTTGTTTTACAAGTGTTTATGTAAAGAAGTTTTCACAAGAGGAGGAGATCATTTCTTTCGTGTTTGAACTTCAATCTCAATCTCTCTCTCTTGATTTTTAGAGAAGTTTTGCTAAATTCAATTTTAGCTTTATTTATATTATTTGTTGATTATCATTTTCATTAAACTAGATTTTATATTAAGTTTGCATTTTATTATACTCATTGCTTACACACACAGTTCACTTGAGCTTTTGGTATTTTCATATATTGTATATTTGAGTTGTGGGGGTTATAACTTTGAGAGTGGGCATCATTGAGTTCTCATCCATTGTAGAGAACAAAACTTGTACTTTGAGCTTCATTGTGAGATCACATTGTAATACACGAGTACACCTAGAGGAGTGTGTGATGAAAGACGGGGTCAATTTCAAGAGTGTCGTTGGTAGCAAAGCCTAGAGAGGTTGTAAATCCGAACACTTGAGGAATGTGATACGGGCTAGACTAACACTTAAGAGGGTGTATTGTGTGATTACAATTGTGTGAGTTATGAAAGTTTTCGGTGAGCTAGAAAACCGATTGTGTAACTTGTAAACGTTTTCGGTGAACGTTAAAAACCGATTGTGATAGTGGAGATTCTCCTCGAGAGTGAGGAGTGGAGACGTAGATCGAGGTTGACCGAACTCCGTGATCATATTGTGTGTTTGTGTTTGACTTGATGTATTGTTCTTGTACTCATTGCTTATCATATTTCTATATCGTCATTGTCTTATAGTTTATATCGTCCTTTGTTTATTTGTTATCCTTGCATATATCTCATTGTATATTATACTTGCTAGAATATTGTTAATAAGTTTTAATTTGGTATTATATCGGATTAGATTAGCATATACCTTATTCACCCCCCACCCTCCTCTAGGGATAATTTCAATTTGGTTGTTTCCCTTCAAAAAAGAAATCAAATTTTAAGCAAAGGAACCCAAAACTTGGTTTCCAACTCATTTCCTACAATTTTTTTAGGCAATAAGTATCATAAAAAGTTGACCAACTCATTTACTTTTGGGCAGTGTTGTAAAAAGAGGAAACTAGCTAATCGTGAAAACGGCAGTGGGCTGCTCCGATAAGGATGTTCGCGGGGCGTCATGGCAGAAAAAAACCGCTTTTCACTGGAAAAGCTCTTAATAGCGCGTAATAACGCTAAACAGCGCTATTGGCTTTAACATTTTCTACCCGACCTAAGCCCGAACCTGACGCTAACTAACATAAAAACCAATCTCTCTCTCATTGATGTTTCATTTTAAGCCCTAATCACCTCTATTTCTCCCGCGTCTCTCCCGACAGCTGAAACAACATCGCCTCCACCTCCGCTCTGCCGTCAACATCGTCTCCAGCACGCTGTACTGTGGCTATCTCTGTTGCGCTTGGCCTGCAACGAAGAAAAAGGTAATTTTGCTGCCTCGTTATAAATTTCATTTCTTGATATTCAATCTTTATCAATTGACTCTTATACACAGAGATTTCCTAGTTTTGCACTCTTATACACGAAGATTTCCCAGTTTTGCACTCTATATTCAGTTAAATAAAAAATAAATAAACAAACATGTTCAGGACCTTTAGGCATGACTAAATAAAGTGCTACTTAGTTTCTTTATCAAGCTAAAATTTCACACTACAAGCTAAAATTTGTTTCTCTATCAAGAGTGCAACGTAGTACAAATTATGGGTATATAATTGAAAAGCAACTGAACTTTAAGGAAATTAAGTGCTAACTAGCCTTTGGAAAGTTAGTAATTTGTAATTCCAATAAAAGGAACATTGGTTTGGTTAATGTCTGTTTCAATTAATCATTTTCTAGAAGTTCATCTCTTCAGTTATGATCAATGATATATGATATAATATGCTGATAAATGATAATATTGTGAAGTTCTAGTACTTATATTTTTTTGTTCTTGTTCATTGAATAGGAATAATTTCAACTGTTATATGGAATTGTCCTCTACAGCATCTAATCCATTAATGAGTACTCAAAATCGAGAGTTTGGTAGCTCCTGGAGCCGACCAAATCTAGCTACCGAGGCTTGAGCTTCGATTCAACACCCACATCCGCATCCTTCAGATGATATTGGATGGGATTGGACAATTTATCCAGAATGGCCTAAGAAGAACAAGTTCAAGTGCACTTTGTGTGGACATGAATCTACCGATGGTATTTTCCTCCATAAAGAACACTTAACTAGTAGCTAGGGGAATACAAAACCATGCAAGAAAGCAACGCCCGACATTATGGCGAGGGTGAAAGCAACAATGGCTGAAAGTAAGGGCAAAAAGTCAAACAAGATAAGACATGAGATCGAGCGTAAGCCGGAGGTTATAGTTCTAAAATTGAGAATGCAGAAGAAATCACTCAGATTGGAAACAAGAGGCCCCGTGATTTTGGAGCTATCTATCGATACGCTACATTCTTGCCAGAGGAGCCCACATCATCTTCAACTATGAAGCAAACAACAGTCGATGCAGCTGAGCGTAAAAGAAGCAAGGTTTACATGTCGGTTTGAGGGCTTAAGCGACACGACATGAATATTTTTAACTCGTATGTCAGTTTTCAGGGCCAAATCGAAAATATTGGGCCATATCGGCCGATTTTTCATCTTTGAAAAATCAGCCGATATGGCCATTTTTTTAGATTTATTTTTTGTTATCGATTTTTGGTTTAGTGATAAAAACCCAAACTCGTTTAACACGTTCTCATGTTTAAGGATTTCTTATAAACCCAATAGAAAGAAAAAAAATTAGGGTTGCAGCGGACTTGGGAACCCATCACTCCTTTCGTGAACGACGAGTCGTCTATCTCCCGTTACGCGCCAAAATTCGAACTTCAACCAAACCCGAGGGCGGCAGGATATCCCATCGTCGGGATAAAAGAAAGAGGGTGATCGGTGACTTATCCGAAGGACCCTGAGCAGAAAAAGAAAAAGAGCCCTGACATTGCCTCCCTACGACATCGGAATCCACCCAGCGTCGGCGACGCCTCTAGAATTTATTAGGTATGTTTATATTTAATTTAGGAATGCTTAGATTACATTTAGGACATGAAATTATACATATACGCACCACCCGATATGACAATCCGATATTTAGTCTATATCCCCCGATATATCCCTAATTTTCGCTATCCGATATGAATTTTAGCCATCCGACATGAACCTGACATCCGACATTTAAAACCTTGAAAAGAAGAAAGGAGTTGGTTCACGAATGGGTCTCTCTTTGGACCTATGAAATAGGAATTCCATTTTATGCATTAATGCTCCCTTCATTCAACAATATGTGAAGTTATTAGCTAGTTTGATCCAGGCTAAGTGGGACCAACGATGTATCAGTTGTGGGAGCCTATGTTGAAGAAGGTAGTAGTTCATACTTTAGTTAGTTTGGAGCCACATAAGAAGCTCTGGGAGACTACGGGGTGTACATTGATGACAGATTCGTGGACTAATCAGAAGCATAGATGTGTCATGAACATGTTCATTCATTCTAGTACTGAAATTATCTTCTATAACTCGATAGAGGAGTCTGCTCAGTCTCATACCGGAGATTTTAATTTTAAGTGGGCTGATCAATCCATCTAGGAGATAGGGACAGAGTATGTTGTACAAGTTGTCACCAATAATCACTCAGCGAGCATGGCTGCAAAGGAGAAGCTAAAAAGAGAGGCCAAGAATTTTTCAATCTTCTTGTGCGACGCACACAACCAATCTCATGTTGCGGGATATTGGAAAATTGACAAAGTTCAAGAATACAATTGAGAAGGCGAGGGTGTTGACTATTTTTATCTATAGCCACACCAGGACTTTAGCACTTATGCATAAGTGCACGAGGAGGAAGGACATTATCAGGCCGGGCACAACTAGATTTGCTACCTCATTCCTCACACTAGGGAGTCTGCTGGAAAAGAAGGATGCACTGATGGCTATGTTCAATTCAGTTGAGTTTACGAGTTTGAAGTTTGTCGGGGGTGCAAAGAAAGCTCTTACAGCAAATACTATAGTGATATCGAGATCCTTCTGAAGAGATGTGAGGAGTTGCTTGAAGATCTTCACACCTCTTTTTAAGTTTTTTTGCATAGTCGATTCAGATATTTGTCCCTCAATGGGATTTATTATTGGAGAGCTGCTTGGAAAATAGAGGACTATATGCCTATCAACTCTATTATAGAGAGGCATGCTAAGAATAGGCTTGATAGTCCTCTTCACCTGGCTGCATGGTTCCTAAATCCTCTTTTCTATTATGCGGAGGATGAGGCGGCTAAGGAGAGTGCAGAAGCTAAGCAATTCTTGATTGTACTGAGCTGTTTTTTAGGAATGGAGATACTTTTGACGAGGCTATTGTTGATACCATCTACTCCACTAATATGTTGAAGTATAGGGACTGTGATGCTTTCATCCATGGAAAGCCAAGAGCACAAAGTAGTGAAGAGATTGTTGAGGACTATAATCCATGTATTAACTTATATTTTGATATATATTTGCTAGTTTTGAAATTGATTAATTTGCTTTACTCTCTTTAAACATCTCATTGGTAGGACACATTTGGTGGATGCAAATGATGGCTCTTAGGATATTGAGATTGACAGGTAGCTCCTCCGGATGTGAGAGAAACTGGAGTTGTTTTGAAGGGGTAATCACTCACTATATTGTTTCAATTTTCAAATTCAATTATTCATATTAAAAAATGAGATTGAAGTCATTGAACAATAAATGATATATTGAGAGAAATGATATTGTTTTATGTTTGAATTGTAGATCCACACAAAGAAAAGGAATAGGCTCGATATTAAGAGATTGAGCGATCTAGTCTATGTGCAATTTAATTTGAGGATCAGAATCAAGATGGATACAACAAGGATGGAAAGAAGAGGGATATCTTACTTGCTAAAGATGGCCGGCATACTAATTTATGGGTGGTGGATGGCTACAACTCTGAAAAGGAAGAGGATTGTTATCTATGGAATGACATTCCACTTAGAGTTGTCTCTGAAGTAGCTGGAGCAGACAACTTCTTGCAGCCAACTTCTTGCAGCCAAGGAGGACCACAAGGAGGGCAAACATGGCTTTTACTTCAAGAGCCCGCGAGGAGGTAGATTTGGAGGACGATGAGGAGGGACCTTTTGAGGACTCAAACTTAGATGAAGATATCCAACTTGACGATGATAATAGTGACGAGGATGCTTTGAGAGATGAGATTTTGTTACTAGGCACAGGTGATGATGATGAGGATGATGAGTGATAATGAATCATTGCTCGATTTCAGACTTTAGTCACTTTACTTGACTTTTGGCTTTTAATTTACTTTTATTTAGACTTTAGTTTTGAGATTAGAGTTTGGACATGTCATGTGTTTGGAATTTGATCTTTATTGTTTGCTCAGTATCTATAGACTGTTATTATCTATTATGATATTATCTTGCTTTGCTCATGTATCTATACTTAAACATTTTATTTTTTATGTCAAATTTCTAGTAGTAATATAATGATGATGTTACTAATCAATGCTTTTCTATTATTGAGCATTTTTATATTAGAGACTTGAAAATTGAAGGAATGAGACAAATAACGGTCTATTTGATAAATATGTACGTTTTTTATTCTTTATAATTATAGTATTTTGTTAATATTATGCAATTGTGACGCGTCTATTTCATGCTTGGCATCAAACATGCATTTGTAGAATTTTTAGATTTTTTTGTAATTTTTCTTATTTTTTACAATATTTAAATAAATTTATATTTGACCGCTATTTGACTATGCGCTATTTGCTACTATTTTGTCGCAATAGTCGCAAATAGCCTTAACGATAACTCGCCGTGACGCGACATTATCCACTATCAGCAACCTTGCTTTTGGAAAATGGGTTTATAATCACTTTTTACCCAAACCAAACAGTTCAAACAATTAGGACTCAAGTTTTCCTCCAGAAAAAGGCACATGTCGGCTGGCATGCGTAATCCTATTTTGCAATAGTCTAGGATACACCTACTGCTGGTGTCACTATGTATAGCTTAAATGAACCAAGTAATATCACTTAAACTTCGTAAGTTACCAAATCACTTCGACATTTTCTTTGTAAAAATAAAGTATTATTTTTTGCTAATGGTTAATTATCCTATCATTTAGCATGTAGGGATATGGATACCAAACTGTACACGAGGAAGATGTTTTGCAAGTATGCAACATATACATCTCTAGTCTCTTTACTCAAATACCCTTTTATCATAGATTAACCAAAATATATGAAGTTTTCATAGACTTTTGCTTTGTAGCGGATCTATTTTCAGGACATGCAAGTAATAATGTCAATATTCGAAATCGCTTTGTTGTGTTTTATAAAAATTAGGTATACCTTCATACTGAATCCTTAGGAAATAAACTTCTTTGAAGATAAAACTATGATGGCAAGAGTGGAGAAAAAGAAGGATTTTTAGATATTAGGCCCTTAAATCTTCAATAATTCCATATTAATCACTTAAATGTTCAATAATTCAATATTAGTCATTTAAATCTTCAATAACTATTAGTCCCTCAAATCTTGGAGATTGCATATTAGTCCCTCAATACTTATCGGGTCTTGCAGAATCTTCTTTTAGCTTTTCAGTTAAAAAACCCAATCATGGTTGGGTTAACTCCTAACTCAACATCCGCAATTACCAAATTAGTCCTCATCATAAGGAAAGATGAAAAAACCATTCCCTTCGATTTTCAAACATTGGAGGAGAAGATGAAGATATGTTAGAGGAGAAATTCGAGAGAAATATGTAGATTTTAAAGGATCATGATTGTTGGAAAGTTCAATGTAGGGCTCTTTTTATGACTATTTGGGAAGATTTCAAAGGGCTTTGGATTTTTTTTAAAGCGGGTTTTGGGTTTAAACATGTTATGAAATGAACTTAACAAAGGGGTGAAATGGTAATTTCGACTCTAATAGTTAGATTTGAGGGAATATTCCCCTCAAATCTGACGGGAGTTAACTAGAGAGACAATTCGGAAGACCCAATAGAGAATTTGAGGGACTGATATGCAATTTTCAAGATTTGAGGGACAAATATGGAATTATTTTGAGGGATTAATATCTAAAAAACTCAAAAAGAATTAGAGATGCATCCCATATTAAAAAAGCTAAGGGTTACCATGTCTGTTATACCCAGACAATTGCCTAAATTCATGTTCTATTATTGGCCAATAATGCCGGTTTTTCAACAATATATCAGTTTTGAACCCAGCAGCTTAGGATATTGCAATTTATATTTGGTTGTCATTTTGAGAGGTTTCTCACCTATAACGTGGTGAGAAAACACATTATCAGTCGATTTTGGCACTCAGAAAATTTGGCTATCGAACTAAGTTAATTTTTGTTCAAGTTTGGTTTTTGAGGCAATGAGCAAAAAACCAATAAATCAAGAACCGGTAACCCATTAACATAATCTCTAAAACCCTATACAATTCATCTTTTTACCAATTCACTTCAGTCCTAACGCAACAAAAAAAGATCTTTCACCTCTTTTGATTCCCCCTTCGGCTCTAAAAACTGCCCCTCTGCCCGCCCCACCCCCCGCCCGTCAACATTACCGCTACTCATTTGCTCCTCGCCGCTCACACTCTTTTTTTGGACGCCTCTCATCCTCGTCCTAACTAAGGTGTGTTAGCAGTTTAGATACGGCTCGGAAGTATGAACTAGCCTATCAGTATTCCCGGCTTCACCAATCACGATTACAGATATGCCATCGATAAGAAAAATACATATCCAACACCGTCAACCTTGAATACGGTTATATATATATATATATATAGTAAAGCTCACATAAACTTAAGTGGATAGGAGGCACTCATCCACAAAATTTTTTATCCATTCATTATGCTTTGAGATTTGTGCTACACATCAATGCTATATTTGAGATTTGTGTCTTCATTTGTATCACATGGAATGCAAAATCAATGGATAAAATAGTTGGTGGACAAAGGATACAGTTATGCCTCTATAAAGAAAATTCATATCAAACACCGCTAACCTTGAATACAATTATATATGTCGATGTACATGCGGATACAAAATGAATGAGAAAACTATAGTATATTGAAGATAAAACTTGCGTGGTGCACACCATTAATCTGATGTTCGCTAGTGGAGATTTGTGGCAATTGCAACTGAAGAGCTAAAGTCAGAAAATATTATGTAGATTATCACTGATGGAGCTTCAATTCAAATAACACGAAGCTATGTAAAATTGCTATCAAAAGAACTGTGTTGGGGTAGATATATAGCTACACTATGTCTCTTCATTTGCTAAGAGATTTTGCAAAAAAGGACATTGTAAGACCCAAGACGACACAATTTGCTACCACATTCTTCTCTTTGGTATCATTTAAAGATACGAAGAAAGAGTTGAAGAAATGTTTGTCTCTAACGATAGGGACAGAAAGCGCTAGGCAGCCTAGACACAGCACCCGACGCCTAGAATCTAGACGCCTAGGTAGGAGCTTGGGAGGTTTTCTTTCTTCGTTTAAGTAGTGATGAAGGAGATTTTCTGGAGGTAAAGATGTTCATAGTTGGTGGAGAAGATCAAAGGAGTTTGGAGAAGTGGAGGTTGCAACGGAGGAAATCATGACCACGATCTAAAGGGTGTAATCCGCATAAGCAAATCACAACCACGACAGTGTGCAATCTGCATAAGTAGCCTGCCTCTTATAGACACTTCCAAGATCTAGGCAAGCGGTCTAGATACTGCCTACGCCTAGACAGATGCCTAGGCAGGCTAGGAGCCCACTTTTTAAAACATCAATAGAATGTGATCTTTCAGCAAAAGAAGTGGGAATAAACGGTATAATTTTAAAACTGAACTTAGTAATTATTAACTAAAAATATTCACTTACACTTGAGTATTATATTGTTTATTTGTGTTGTTTGTTTATCGGTTGTCGAGATCATTCACAACAATTAGTTTTGGGACAAAGCTGATCTTGCCTTTAGAGCATTTTTTCTTTGATGAAGGTTCTATGGAGAGTGAATGGTGATAAAATCCCATCTACATGATTTATATATGGAAACTTGTGGGTGGCAAAGAAGGAGATTAGAGTGGTCCTTCAGCATGAAGAGAATAAATATTTCCTATATAGAAGAGTATTGATAGGAGATCGGATGTCAAGTTTACATGATGACCCCATAAAATAAGATACTATTTGAATCTTTATTTCTACCATCCATCTCGTACAAAGCTTCGTGAATAGCGTTGTTGATTGTTTGAGCAAATTTTATCCAGTTGATGGTGACACTCTTGGTAAGCTTGGATCTCAACTTTCTGATTATCAATAATACAAAGATCCGATAATAATCCGGGTATATCTCTACATTTTTCATTCAAGCTAAGTAAGTGATTTCTACTTGAAAGTTGCAAGCTACTAACTATTTTCAACTATGAATTGACTAGTTATATAGTGGAATCTTTTTAGGACCGATGCTCTTGAATTGAGCGTGACACCAATGAGGATTTTGAGTGTGATAACTAGCTCTTCAGCTTGTGAAAGGAACTAGAGCACATTTGAGAACTGAGATGATAATGTCTCTTTTTAAATTCTAATCATAGAAGCACATTTGACACTAATTTGTTCTTTATGGTTATAATTTGTAGATTCAGATGAAGAAGAGAAATGGACTAACTCACAAGAAACTACATTGACTTAGTCTTTGTCAAGTTCAATATTCTATTGGTATCAAGGACGTCAAAGAGAACTTGTTGAATAAAGAGAAGATAGACAAAGAGTTAACTACAAGCGAAAGCGGCGTTAAAGTTGATGGTTTTTTGTTCGAGGAAGATTGAAAGAAAGGAGCTTTAGAGGTAATAGGCATAAGTCAAAGCATCGGAATCTAGCTTGTAGATATTGCAAGAAGAAAGAGCACATAAAGACCGATTGTTACATATTAAAATACAAGAATAAAAAGGAAGAGTATGATGAAAAATTGAAGGACTTTGTTGAAGTTAATATTGCTAAAGATGTGATTTTGTTGGCTATAGATGATAAAAATAGGAGCATGGATGATTGGATTTTGAATTCGGGTTGTTTATCTTATGTGTCCTAATCGGGACTAGTTCAAAGTTGAATTAACATTCCAATAAAGACAGAGATCTTTTGGTTGCCTACAATGACGAAGAAAGGTCCTCCAAGTGGGTGATGACAACAAAGAGGAGAGGTCGTGACGATGAGAGTGATGACAAAGAGTTTACAAGTGAAACTTTGACTTGGAGGTAATGTGGAGATCTTATGAGAGCTAATCCAAAGAAGAGTGTGCACGAACCATATAGAAGAAAGAAAAAGTTCGAGAATCTTCAATCTTTATCAAAGCGAAATGAGTCATTGGAAGACGATTAGGAGAAAGACATGGAAACATTGTCATCTTCGGAGTATGATACGGAGGAGGGAACGGAGGATATTCTAACTTTTAACTTTAGATGAAGATTGATTTAGTCATCTTTGCTTCTAGTTTATTCTGGATTTGCTCTTTGGTGTTTAATTATGAACTATTTGTAGCTTTTAGAAGTTGGTTATTTATTGATTTGATTATGTTTGTTTATGGATATTGACACGAGTCATGATTATTAAATCTCAAGTTAATTAGTGAATCTTGTGATCACACAATAATTATGCTGATGATTATTCATTCTTTATGCTATCTTGTTATTTGCTTGAATGTTATTCTATTGTTACTAACATTATTATCCCCTTTTGAAGGTTATGCACTCAGACTGTTTCATGACGCAATCGAGAAGCATGTTTCTACAATTGGTTACAATCGGTTAGTTATTCTAAACATGTGATATTTACATTTTGGTATGTTTAGATTTCAATATAAGAATAATGAGATTAAAATATGGCAAACAAAAGGATAGAAATAACTTTTATAGGAACAAGGAAAAAAAAAAAAATGTCAAACAGGAAATTTTCTACAAAATATATTCATAGGACCCCCAGAATTGAAGAAGATGTGACCTACATACTTTATGCTAACTTTTAAACGAAAACTGTAAGACTTCCAACCTGATGAATGTGGCTTTTGCATTCATTCACGTGAATATTTTTCTTTCCAGAGACTTAATACAAACTTTCAAGTTCGGGTAAGTGGATCAAACTATAACATGATAAGTTTTTGCTTTTCCAGCAAAAGTTTGAGTTACATGCAAGACTTGATGAAAGTTAACTTCTCATAAAAATTTTGTTCTATCAAATATTTATATAGATAAAATGAAGATTAAATACATTATTCTCTTCTGAAAAAAAAAACAGAAATTAGAATAAGAACATTGACCCAATTGGACAGATAGTTCTAGCACTTGATAAAGATAATAGAACAGATGGCACTCTAAAAAGCATTTGAAACTAAAAAGGTCAAGAAATAGTTTACCGGTGAATGCCTCAAACCCGAGTGAAAAACTTTGACAGAATCTATAAGCAAATCTTTACCAGGAGGAGGCCCTTCAATAAAGAAAACTACACGAGTTGGCATGCTCTCTAGGAAAAAAGAGCCTTCCAACTTCTCCCACTGCTCTTTTGACACTAAAGTCCTGATGAGGGAGGAAATATACAGGAAAACTGAGCCAGAATAAAGAAAAAATAGTTCTTATTAGAAATCAAGATCGACAACCTTCCAACAAAAACAAAG
Organism: Asparagus officinalis; assembly: GCF_001876935.1. Taxonomy (NCBI): domain Eukaryota; kingdom Viridiplantae; phylum Streptophyta; class Magnoliopsida; order Asparagales; family Asparagaceae; genus Asparagus; species Asparagus officinalis. Next base: position 74,197,308 of record NC_033796.1, read on the forward strand.
CTTGGGGGAGAATCCAAATACTCCAGTTTGAGGGTTGCTATGACAGGAGCAGGTTCATTTTGACCTCCACAAGTTCTAACATATGCAGAGACACTGTATGTGGGACCAACTGAAATTTTGCTTGTAATATCCTGTTCCAAGCCTTGCCAGGCTTCTGTACGATTTGTGATAATAGCATAGTTCATTCCAGTGACTGCAGTAACTCCTTTGTAAAGACTAGATTCCCCTGAGACGACGTATCCATCACAAGAATTGAGGGACCAAGACAGAAGTCCACTTGAAAAATCATGATTTGATATGATATTGATATCGTGAATACCACGCGAATGGACCATCTCACCTTTCAGTCCCTAGTGGAGTAAAGATAAGGTTAGCAAATAACATAACATCAAATAAGCTCATAGTCCATAAATAAACTTTAGAGTTGGTACTTCTTGGTACTTGATACATAAAATCATTCTCCACAGTTAAAGAACAGTTTCATGTGAACTGAGGCAGTGTAATAACAACTTTAGACCTTTTGATATTCTACAAGTAATGATAACTTGATACATTTAAACTCCACATCACCATGAGATGATATTGGTAGAAAATATACAGATACCGGATGCATCTTATTAACGAACTTTTTTTCATCAGCATATGTGTTAAATTTTGCAGCAACACAGCTACCACATAAAGGAAGAGTAGTGTGTGCTATTTCATTTAGCTTTGTACATGTGATTGCATGGAGCCAACAATTTTAACAATATTATAGTTGATGGATTTCTTACTACACAGAATAGGTCTAAAAAGAAAATGTTGCATCAAAGCAACCACTTGTGAAAGTCAAACCGTTGCTTCAAGGTTTAGTGAATTCAGATGCACAAACTTTGAATTGTTTTTCAACCAACTTTCAATATCACAAAGTTTAAACATAAGCTTCGTGATCTTTTGCTCTTTTGAGCGTAAGGTTTTCCATTACCTACAAATCTAATTAGACATAATAGCCATAGAATATAAAAATTAAAGAGCACATGCATAGTTGTGAAATTTATCAAGCTGTATTGTAAAACGAACATAAATTACCATCCAATAGTTAATTCCCTTTGAGTTCTCTATATGATCAACTAACCTCGATATCAGGTGAAGATGACCGAAGAAGTTTCTTGGCACGTTTTACTACTAAACTATTAACCAGGATATCAGTACCCATCGGCGGTCCTTCTAGATAGATCACAGCTTTTGAGGCAATACCATTCAATAGAAACTTCCCTTGCAATGTCACCCACTCCTTATCTGATGCCCGCAAACTGTTTTGTAGCAAAATATCTAGAAACATTTAATAATTATGGTGATAACAAAAAAAGGCCACATTTAATAAACTTTAGTCCTATTATCTAGTAACTTAGGTTGATTGCAAAAAGAAAAAAAAAAGAAAAACAAAAGAAAAACAAAAACACAATCACAGCCCGATACACCCACAAGCTGAGGGAGACTGTGTCTAAAGGGTTAATTGCAGATAGACCCCTTGTACTATCGCCCAATTGCGGACAGAGCCCCTCTAGTTCTATTGGTGTGGATAGACCCGTTGTAGTATCTTCCAATTGCAGGTATAACTCTGAGTGAAATGTTTTTTACTATTTTACTCTCAGGTCTATTTGTACAAATAAAACTCTTCCTCTGGGGGTCAAAGAGTCAGAAAAGTTTACTCAGGGGGTCTACCTCCAACAATAAAATTACAGGGGGTCTATCCACAAATGGGCAATAGTACAGGGGTTCTATCCACAATTAAACCTTTTGTAAATGAAGAGCTGATACACATTGAAGATTTAAATAAAAGCGCACCTGGCAATGCCTATGTATTGTTCACGGCCATTTTGAGATTGCACCCACAAAGTAGCGCAAACATTTGCACTAGCATTCCCAAATATTCTAACCACTGCAGTGACTTCATATGCAAGCTTCCTCTTCACCTTACCACAGATATCCTGCTGGATACCGTTCCAGCTCTGTTTGCGGTCAGTAGCAGAAGCAAAAAACCTTCCGTATAATGGAGTTATTTTCCCATCTCCCAATGAGTTATGTACAAAAATCTTGCAACCTCTGGCCGACCAATTATTTACACCATCCTCGAAGCAAGGGTTTAATATGATGTTCACATCGCCATCAATAAATCTTTTGCTTTCCTTCCAAATGACAACATATTTCTGACTTTAGTAACTCCCCAAAAGTAAAACAAGAGAGCAATAATTTAATGAACAGATAAGGCAGAAATTGTCGTAATCTGAATCTAAATATCTTTGGAAATGTGCTTATAGATTTATCAAGGGCAAAACAATTAAAATATAGATTCTTCAAGGGAACACTGAAATTCGTGATGCGTTCTTTAAGAAAACAAATGGCAATGTTCTTTTCGTTACTTTTTTCTTCAGAGGTGACGAGCTCAACTTATATACCAATTATATAGCAGTCAGTGGCGGATCCAGGATTTTTGTTAAGTGGTGTCACTACATAATTAATAATTAAAAAGTTCACAACTATCCCCAACAAGTTTTCATACTTCAAAAAAAAAGTACATAATCATATATTAGTAACACTATGAAATACATCTTCCACAAGTTCAGCTTATATTTTATTTCTATTTGCTTGAGAAGTGGGTTGCATTTTAATAATTTAAACCATAGGAATGCATGACAATTTCAACGCCTTTATCTGACATGAATAATAGTAAGGGTCCTTAAAAGTTCAAATTTTATATCTAAATTTTATTTCTTATGATTTTAGAGTTTGATTTGAGTATAAATTTTGTGAAGATATGATTAATAAGATTAGTTGAATTTTAAGTTGTAGTAGGGCCGATGGAGTCCAAATTTATTACAGTTCACCTGATCTAACCCATAATGTGTTTCATTATTTCTATGTTTGTTTATTAAAGATCCTAATAGCTTATTATCTCAGTTAAAATCCTAGCTTTTCATTTATTTGTTCTCAATCTAAACGCAATTAGAATAGAATAATCTCAAAAATCTAAACCCTTTGGAAGACTATACCCGGATGACATTCTGATAGGTTGTCCAAACTTTTCAGCAAAAGGATCAAAAAGAAAAACCAACTGCTCATCACCTCCATCCACTTAGTTTAAGAAAACAGGGCCATTTTCTTCCTTCATTTTCTTCCTGCCAAAGAACCAACCTCAGAAACATCCACCTCTCCTCTTCTTCGCAAGCCTCTCCAAATCTCTCCTGCCCTTGTTCGTTGGACCCTCCCCGTCCCTGAGCAGAACAGTCATTATTTGCTATGTATCATTCAGGGTCCTTAGTACATATGGAGCACCTCAGAGGAAAGTGGTGTCACGTAACACCACTTCCTTCAAGGTAGATCCGTCCCTGATAGCAGCGCGATTGAAATGGTCAAATACTTTATTACTTTGTTGTGGTGCAAAAGTTTCAGAGTGAACACAGTTCTATTATTAGCTCAATGGACAGTAAGGCAGAATAACAAGGATAATGAAGCCCTAAAATGTACAGTGGAATAAAATAACTGAATGATTCATCTGCTTATCTGATGTACTCAGTGGATTTGCTGACTTTATAGTACATGCTGTATTTTGTAAATTACTTTATTGACTATTCAAGCTTCCCATACTATTCTTGGAGTGCTTTTTTTTGTGTTTTTGAGAAGGTAGTATAGACCTACAGCTCAGCCATAACTTTATAATAACCTACCATACTTATTAATCTTATTTAACAAGAAAGTTTTCATTGTTTTAACACTTTTTTAGTGGATCCCAGGAAAGAAGTATACAATATAAGAGAAAACCAGAAGATGCCAAGAAAACAAGAATGCTAATGAAATAATGCGGAAGAGAATTAATCCAGTAAGACACAGGAGAAGAAAACAACATATCCATACCTTAAACTGCTCGAGGCTTGAACAAGATATAATCACAGAATCAATGAGCAGATCCACACCTGAAGGAGGCCCCTCAAGGTAGAATACAACTCGATTGGGCATGTTTACCAAAGAAAAAGACCCTTCCAGTCTCTCCCAACAATTACATTTGACAGGGATTCTGTAAAGCAAAATTCTTTGTAAGTAAAACTCCAAAACCAAACAAAACCAAAGACGATCAGAATATTTCTAAGTTTACCTTCCTACCGACAAGTAGTTTGTATCAGAATTGGGATACTCTAATTTCACCGTTGCTTGGACTTCTGTCAGTCCCTGAAGACCCCCACAAATTCCAACATAGGCTGAGACCTTATATGAAGTGCCGACTGTAACTTTTCCTGTGATTTCCTGTTCCAAACCTTGCCAGCATTCAGTTCGTTTCGTCACAACAGCATAGCTTGATCCGGAATATGCAGCAGCGCCTTTAAGAAAACTGTGTTCTCCTGAAGCTACATATGCCTGACAACAATTTGGATACCAAGACTGCAGCCCTTTAGAGAAGTCGTGGTTCTCAACGATGTTGGTAGCAGAACTGGCATGCAAATCAACCACTGGTGACCTCTATAGAAAATATTCATAGTCAGAAATATTTGAAAAGATTCAGGATGAACAGTACATATAGTTCTATTAGTAACTCAATAAACAGTAACAATGATAGTGAAGCCTTAAATGCACAGTTGAATAGAACAACTAAATGATTCATCATCACATCCTAAGTTACACGGTTACAGATACGGGTGTGGGTATGGGTACAAGACAAGCAATCTGTGAATGGTAGGGTACAAAGACACAGCTACACATACATACATACATATGTACATACATATATATAATAATAACTTACAACAGATCAATATTTTTTTCATTCACATGATGCGAGCAAGGTTACAAAAAGCGCTAGGCGGCTTAGACATTGGACCTGGCGCCTAGAGCCTAGGTGGGGTCAAGGAGGCTTTCCTTTTTTATTTTTTAATTACAATAATTGATAGTAAATGCCAATATTAGAGAAAGTTTAGGTGCCAGACTGACACCTAAGCAGATTTCTCTTCGTTTAAGTGGTGAGGAAGGATGTTTTGCTATAGACCGAAGGTTGAGATGTTCATAGTTGGAGGCTAGAATAGTTTGGAGGAGGTTGGAGAATGTGAAGGCTGCAATGGAGGAAATCACGATCAATGTCTAAAGAATGCAGTCCACATAAAGCAGCATGTGTTCCCCTAGATGCTCCCAAAATCTAGGTGGACAGCCTGGGTACCGCCTAGGCGCTAGGCAATAGGTAGGCTGCCTAGGTACCACCTGGGCCTAGGCGGTCTAGGCTGAAGCTTTTTAAAACATTAGATGTGAAATAGTTTATTTATTTTCTTATATTGATCTATATATTAATTAATATTAGAAAAGTGATTTTTAACCTGTTATCCAAAAGACCCTTTAAAATAATAATTATGAAATGGATGTTGGCTGAAATGAATCAGATCTATGTCCAACGAGTCTCAACAAGTGTATGTGAAGTGTAGGATATACATCCAAGAAGTATATGACAAGTGCTTTAAATGAAAACATGTTGTATAATTGAGTACATTTTTGAATAAGTGTATGCATATATCCAAGGAGTGTCCACTCAAGTTCCAATGTTGGGTATGGGTATGACAAGGGTACAGCTTCAAATAGGAGTACCTATGCAACATAGAGCATATCTGATGCACTCAGTAGAGTTGCTGGCTTTACAACAGAAGACAACCTGCTTTATGAGAATTCTCAGAGTGCTGCATTTTATAGACTACTTCATAGAATTTGCAGACCACCCTTACTTCATTTTGAGAACTATTTGAGAAGGTGGACGTACTACTACTCCAGCAATAAAATATATACCCCACCTTACATACTATTAAGGATTGAATTCTTATTCAACAAAGCATGTTGCAACTCTTTAAGACTTTACTAGTGGATCCAAGGAAAGTAGTATCCAATATCATAGAAAACCAGAAGATGCACGCCAAGAAAATAGAATACTAATGAAATTTTGTGGAAGAGAACTAAGATTGTAAGACGCAAGAGAAGAAAACAACAAGTCCATACCTCAAACTGCTCAAGGCAGGAATAAGAGATAATCACTGAGTCAATGAGCAGGTCCACACCTGGAGGAGGCCCCTCCAGAAAGAAAACAACTCGACTGGGCATGTTTGTCAAAGAAAAGGACCCTTCCAGTTTCTCCCAACGATTACCATTGACAGGGATTCTGCAAAAGTAAGTTCTTATAAGTGAAACTCAAAAACCAAACAAAATCCAAAAGGGTTAGATAGATATCGGTCCATCAAATCTTCAATAACACCATATTAGTCCCCTGAATTTTTGAAATTACACTACGTCCCTCAAATCCTAAGGGGTCGTGTAATTTAATCCCTCAGGGCGAAAATACCTGAGCTAATATTTTTTAATATAGAGGGGTTTTGTGTGAAACTTGAGGAGTATTTTGGTCATTGAGGGACCAAATTGCAAGACCCCTTAAGATTTGAGTGACATATGAACAATTTCAAATATTTGAGGGACTAGTTATATGGAATGTTTAAAATTTGAGGGACAAAAATATAAATAACCCAATCCAAAAGTAATCAGAATATTTCCAAGTTTACCTTCCTATAGACAAATAGTTAGTAACAGAATTAGGATACTCTAATTTCAGAGTTGCTAGGACATCTGCCGGTCCCTGAAGACTCCCACAAATTCTAACATAGGCTGAGACGTTATATGAAGTGCCAACTGTAACTTTTCCTGTGATGTCCTGTTCCAAACCTTGCCAGCATTCAGTTCGTGATGTCATAACTGCATAGTTCACTCCAGAATTTGCAGTAATTCCACTAAGCAAACCAGATTCTTCTGATGCTACATATGCATTAGCAGCATTACAGCAATTTGGATACCAAGAATCTAGCCCTTTAGAGAAGTCATGGTTGTCAATGATGTTCATAGTGGAGTTAGTATGCAAATCAACCACTGGTGACATCTGAAAGAATAATAGTCAGAAATGTTTGAAAGGATTCAGACTTTACAGTATACATAGTTCTGGTATTAACTCAATGGACAATAAGGAAAAATAACAAGGATACTGAAGTCTTGAAATGTACAACTAAGTCTAGCCAACATGTTCTAAAAACTAGATGAAGATTGTATTTCACTTATAGAGCATAAATTAATGAGGGTTTTTCATAAGAAGCAGAACATAGTTATTGCATGAATAATGAGTAACTAAAGCCGCTTAGAAGGGCTAGAAAAGAAAATACTAAAATAGTAGAGCCAACCATGACCATATAAAAGAAGACAGAAGAAAAAAGAAAATATTAGTGGATCTAGACTTAGATCTAATAAAATTTTAGATCGGGGTGATTGTTATGAAAATGTTGCGCAAAGGTATCAACAAATTTACCTTTCTCAGGAGTCCTCCATAAACTGAATATTCTCCATGGACAACTATAATCCAAATAGACTCTATGTCATGGTAGAAATTTAGGTGATTAGCTAAAGACCAAAAATGTTTGAAGTGGCATGTTAAGCTGCATCTGGACTAGCTTACTCGAGGATTTTGACTCTAATAGGAGCAAAAGAAATGATATTTTCTACATGCACGGGAACTCGTTGCAGCATCAATACACAGCTAACTTGTGCACAAAAGAATAGAAAACTTATGAAAACTTATCAGGATTACTTTGATTTAGAATATAACGCATTGTATCACAACACTCCGCAATCTCTTTACCGGCATGCAATCAATAATTTCCTAATGCTACATTTTACCAGTAAATGGGTTGTATCTCAAATGACTCAATCAAACAAGAAAAATAAACCGTAAATTAAATACATTAATCAAGTAAAATCAACTCCACAAGCAAATTAGCTAAGAACCCATCAACAAACGCATAACAAAAACCACTGTACCTCATCTTTATCGTTACCAATACTGCTGCTTTGCGGGTCAGCCATGGGATCCCTAATTTTCTATTAAAAGACAATAAAATCAGAAAAATATTAGACAATTCGTAATGGGCGACCGAAATAAGAGAAATTGAGAAGTGGGTCACCTCGGGATCGGGCTGAGTGTGGGTTGATTTCGATCTTCTGAGGGTTTTATGAAGGAGCTTTGAGAGCCACCTCTTCATGTAATAATAAGCGGCAGGCGGTGATGGGAGGAGGATCCTTGCCGTTTCCTCTCCTTTTGTTGAATCGTTGCAGTTTTGGAATTTGAATTATTGTTGGAAAATGCATGGGGGCTTTTAATAATAAGTTCCCAAATATCAAAGTTGAATGTAAGAAAGAATCGTCTTTTTCTTCAGGTGGTGGGTTACTTCAAGGCTGGTAGGATGAATCTTCCGCCCCTCCCCCAACACCCCCACCAAAAAAATGTAGGCTAACGGGGTGTTTGGATGCACAATTTTATAAAAAAGTTTTTTTAAAACTCGTATGATAATGATAATTTTATAATTAAAAGTTTTTTGTAGATTTTTGTAAACTGTGTTCGGTTCAAAAAAATTTACAGAAATATTTTCTGTAAAGTATAAAAAAATACCAAAATTTATAGAAATTAACTTTCTCTCAAAATGGGCGGAAATCACCCAGTAATCTGACATCACATTGACGATTTTCTATAAACTTGACATTTTTCTATAAATTTAAGAGGTGTTTGATTCAATTTCTACAAATTATAGAAAATCTTGCTATTTTCTATAAAGTTATGGGCTTTTTTCTTATTTTGAGCCAAACAAGCAAAGTAAAAAAACAAGAAAATTAGTACTTTTTGACTTCTCATAACTTTTCCTATAATTTTTTTAAGAAATACAAGGAAATCATATTTTGGGTGTAAAACATTTTTTATAATTTGTAAAAATTGAACCAAACACCCCCTAAATATCACAAAACCACGCTTAACTTTGGACGATTACCAGATAACACCAATAACTTTCTAAATATCTGGTAACCCACCTAATTTTGGGGGTTATTTATATAAAAACCCATTAACTTTAAGATTTTATAAATAAATCAAGAAAAAAACCTTCTTCTAAAGTGTTAATCACAAACTTTCATTTGGCTGGATGACACTTTCATGTGAAACGTCTCTTCACAACTCATATTTTTCTTTCATTCTTGAAACTGGTGTTTTAGCTCATGCTAAGCATAGTCTTATCGTAATTCATCTATATCTCGTCATGTTTCAATTAATCTTATCCGAATATAATTTTAAAGATCTAACGAGTCAACCACATTCGAAGCATAACATGTACCCGCCTGGAAATAATGATATTAAACAACTTATATAAAGCTGTAATTAGAATTAAGATCATTTGAACTAATTTTTTCATAGTAACTGAATAAAACGAAAATAATCAAAACACCCTAAATGCAACTTGAATAAAATTAAGATATAAGACAATTTAATGTTAAAAAACTGTTATTCGCAAAGGATGCATCACCAAAAAAGTTCTCAATCAATGAACCAGTCATAGGATGTAATAAGCAAAATATTAAAAAAACTCTAATAATTTTTAATTATTTTTTCTCCGTCTTAATACTCTTCTTCAAAGTTGAAAGAGCTGGTTCTTTATCCATTTATGTAAAATAAAAAATTTGGATCAAAAATATATAATTAAAATATAAATTAAATTATAATAATTATATAAAATTAAAAAATAAACAATCATGATTAAAATTTCAATTTCAGAAACTAAATTATTTTCATCCAAAACTATGAAATTTTAAGATTATTTTGATTACAACAATCTAAAAATGTAGTAAAATCCAAATTAAACTTAGAAATTAGTAAAATAAATATTTACAATAATATAAAAATGAAAAAAATTAATTTCAAAATATATTTTTAGAAATTTTAATTACTGTAATATTTTGGAAAAATTATAATTTCAAAGTATAATCTGGGTAAAAATTTAAAAAATAGAAAATATATTTTAAAAATTAAAAAATTAAAAAACAAAAATTATTTTAAAATACATTATAATTTTAACGTATTATTTGGGTAAAAATTTGGAAAAACTGAAAATAATAATTTTCCATAATTTTAAAGTATTATTTGTGTAAATTTTTGGAAAACCCAAAAATATATTTTAAATAATAAAAAATAATTATAATTGTTGTAATATTTTTGAAAACCAAAAATATATTTTAGTTGCTGTAACTTTCATTTGGATGGATGACACTTTCATGTGATATGTCTCTTCACAACTCATATTTTTCTTTCATCCTTGAAATCTCATTTATCTTCTTCCTCTTCTCCTCATGCTTCCTTCTTGAGGATGTTTAGAGGAAAACTAGGTCGATCCCCTTAGATAAGCCCATGTATTCTAGATATATAGATACATGAAATTTACATATTACACACACACACACATGAAATATACATATTCTAGATATATAAATACATGAAATATAATAATAGTTCCTCATAGTACAAATATTGACCCCTCATTATGAGAATTTAAGAACCCAACAAATGTATGAACATAGAATAATTAGTTTGGCTGCATATAATAGGAGTTACCAGTATATTACTATTCAACAAAAGACATTTTTATTGTAAATTTGGAAATTAGTTTGGTTTTTATTGTAACAGCTATTATAACCAAACTAATTCCCATAAATATCTACAGCAACAGTTTTCAATGAATAAGGCAATATAATGAGAATGAGAAGTTACCAGTAAGGATAATATCGTCAGCATATAATAGGGTTATGAGAATTTAAGAACCCAACCGATGTATGAACATAGAATAATTAGTTTGGCTGCAGTGGAAGCCAAGAGAGAAGAAAACTACCAAACTGATGAAACTATGCTTTAGGAGCTTGTTTTAGACCATATATAGCTATATTAAGTTTGCAAACATGGTCAGGAAACTAAGGATGAACAAAATCAGGATGTTGTTTCACGTACAACTCTTCAGTAAGAATATCATAAAGAAAAGTGTTTTTAACATCAAGCTATCGTACAACCCAACCATACGAAATGGCTAAGGAGGGAACAATGCGGATGGGGGTTGGTTTGCAATAAGACTGAAAGTGTCATTAAAGTCAATACCAGCTTGCTAAGGAAGACCTTGGGCAATTAATCTAGCTTTATACTGCTCAACAAACCCATTAGAGTTGTATTTTATCTTATATATCCACTTATAATTGACCGAAGTTTTACATTCATCAAATGGTACAAATTGCCAAGTGTTATTGTTAATTAGTCATTAAATTCCTTTCCCATTGCATTTTGTCATTTCGATTGTTTTGATGTAGTTGTAAATTTCATGCGTTCAATGTCAGCTGAAAGAGTGGACAATGATAGCATGTATTGTGGTTTAACAATGCTGGATTTTGGTCATGTCTGAATATAATGGTGATTAAGAGAAGGAGAAGCAGTCGTACATGGCTGAGTCATCGTACAAGTGGAGGATGACCCTGAAAAAGGAATAATAGCCATAGTGGAGATTGATGGATGAGAAGTAGGTGAAGAAACCACTAGTGGCGTAGGTGTAGGTGGAGAACTTGTGGACAAGGACAAGATGAGGGGGTTATGTTATGGGGAATTGCCAGATGATGAAGTGGTCGATAATGAAATAATTGGGTGTTTGTCTAGATGTGGGTTAGGTTGTAGTGGAGCATTATTGTAATAGGAGGTTGATGGTAGTGAATGGTTCGAGTTGGTTGTAGATGCAGATTCATTTAGGAGAGCAGAAGTTGAGTGCTTGATTGTGTGGTGCCTAGTTATAGAAGAGTCCAACAAGGAGGTCGTGACAAACAAGAAAAGGGGTATATCCAATAACTTGTTAGTGGCTAACTCAGCATAAGAAAAGATCATTTCACAAAACTGGATGTGTCTACTAACGCACACCCAACTAATGGAAGGATCAAGACAATAATAACCTTTAAAGTGTAGGGGATAACCTAGGAGTATACACCAGGCAGATATTGGTTGTAATTTATGTTCGCTTTGAGTAGTCAAATTTGGAAAACATTCACACGCAAACACACAAAGAAAGTTATAATCTAGTAATTCATTAAAGATTTTTTTGACAAGGGAAATGCCATTTAAAATAGGTGTGGATAAATGGTTAATGACAAAACAGCATTGTAGATGATATCAACCTAGCATTGCGAGGGTAGACCTGCAGCAATTAGAAATGTATTATCCATCTCAACAATGTGTCAATATTTTATCTTAGTCGTGCCATTTTTTTGGGGTGTATGTGGGTAGGATTTGTGCAGATATATACCCCAATCTAAAAATTATTGCTTTAAGGAGGTGTTGTTAAATTCTTTTCCCCATCACTTTGAAACATTTTGATTTTATGATCAACAAGGTTTCCAATTAAAAATTGAAAATTATGAAAATGCTAAAAAAAACATATTTGTACTTCATAGGATAGAGCCAATTAAAGCGAGTACAATCATCAACCAAGTAGAAATAATGTCGATAACCAAGATTAGACGGTACAAGTGATTGCCACACATCAGAATGAATCAAATAAAGAGGAGTATCATAACGTTGCTCAACTGTACTAAAGGCTAACTGATGAGACTTACCAAGTTTACAAGAATTGCAATTATTTTCTAATTTATTGACCAAAGTAATAGTCTTATTGGACTTAAGCTTATCAAGAATTCTACTAAGATAGTAAACTGAACGACGATGCTGAATGTCTGCAGAGTCTCGTAAGGTAACTAAAGCTAAAGAAGTTAGAGATTGGACACTTGGGTGAAGTGGGTAGACATGATTCCTACTAGTACCCATAGAAAAACTTTCCCCGTTGTCTTGTCCTTAACAGGCATAATAGATGAACCAAAATTAATATTGTAATTATTATCCTCACATAACTTATAAACAAAGATAAGATTTTGTTTTAGTTGTGGAGCAAGATAAACAATTTTTAATATTTTGGCAGAAGAATTTAAGTGCACGTTACCATCATTAGCAATTGGCAAAAAAGTTAACCATTTGCTACTAGTACTCAAGTTTGACCAGTATAGAGAAAGGATATGATTATATACTTTCAGAAGATGTCTGTTTGTGGGAAAATTTGCAGTAAAAGAAATAAAGAAAAATTAATTTGTATTCCTTTAATCTCAGTTACAATTGGATTTCCTGATTACAAAAGAGAGGAGAATGATCTGGATTCTCCCCTTTGTTTAATTCTGGGTTCTTCACGGTAGCGATGAGATGCCTCCCTCGAATGCTCGCGTTGAGTTTGCTTCTCGTTGACGATCCGACGTCTTGTTTCACTGGAACATGATCTTCTCCTCACGATTTGACGTTGTGGAGAACTTGCGTGGCAAGTTTGAAACTCTGGACGAGTTGATAACTCTGAATGAGTTGGAAACTCTTGAAAAAGAGTTGATTTGAACCAAGAATCGGTTCTCAAGCCAAGGATGAAGAAGCTCTTGTTGCAGATCTCCCAAGCTCCAGAAATGCTCTAAGGATCCTGTTGACGAGCCAAGAAGTTCCAACCGACCCAACCCGAACTGAATTGATTTTTAGTTATTTATAGGGGATTAAGGGGTGTAACCACCTTCTTAATTCGCTCCTAAGTGGGGCTAATGGGATGTAACCGCCCCTTAAATCACTCCTGAGTAGAGTTGTGATCCCCTCAGATCGTGGGAGACGGTTGTGAAACCGTTCAGCTCGAGTCAAACGCAGGCCCGCGTTCTGGTATGAATTTTGTCTCCAAACGCAATGCCTAAAAGCTTGAACGCAACATCTGGAAGCTCGGACGCAGCGTTTGGAAGCTCATTTGCAGCGATTTAAGAGCTGCGTTTGGCAGCGGATCTGAGCTGCGTTTACAGCTTGAAAGCTGCATTGGGCAGCGGTTGGAAGCTGCGTTGGGCAGCGGTTGGAAGCTACGTTGGTAGCGGTTGGAAGCTGCGTTGGGCTGTGTTTGCAGCGATTTAGAAGCTGCGTTGGAGCTGCGTTTGGGCAGCGGTTGGAAGCTGCGTTGGCAGCGGTTGGAAGCTGCGTTGGCAGCAGAATCTAAGCTGCGTTTGTAGCTTTTGGAGCTACGTTTGCGACGTTGGAAGCTGCATCTGAGCTGCGTTTGCAGCGATTTGGAAGCTGCGTTTGCAGCTTTCGGAGGCTGCGTTTGAGCTGCGTTCGTGGCTATGAACGCGACGCATCTTGATGTCGGTACGCGGGGAGGACTTTTACGTCTTGGTTTGAAGAGACCGTCGATTTGTAGTCTCTTTCTGTCAGAACGTTGTAAAGATCGTCGTTTTGTAATCTTTGCTTTAGCTCTTTGATTCGTGAGAGTCGTCAGATTGTAACTCCTGATGTTGATTATGGAGGCTGTTGATTAGAGCTTTCATCAGTTGTTAATACTTTGGATCTCAACTCTGATCTTGGAGCTGTTGATTCCTTGTGGTAAAGGATTTGTTCTCTGTACTTGCTTCGAAGGCATCTTGGTTGAAGGGATTTGCCACGTAGGACCTGTGTGAAGGTATGCGTCATAATCCTGCTTCTGGAATATGAGGGTGGACCCTGTATTTTGAACTTGAGATGCGGGTCTCACCCTTGCATGTTGAATTTGGAACACGGGTGTGACCTCAACGTTTTGACTTAAGATATGGAAGTGGCTTCCGTGCATTTTTGACTAAGTCTTTGAGACTTGTCTTTGGCTCATCTGTTTTAAGTCTCGGCTCACATCCATTAAGCTGATGGGCCTGCAAACGTGCATAGGATTTTTGGCAAACCCTCAGCCATCAACGGATTTGATAAGCCTTTACCGACTACCGTTTGAGTCGGGCTAGCATGTGGATTGTTTAAGTCCGTTCCACATGTAACGTTGTGCTAAGAGAATGAACCCTCCTAGACTTGATGCTATGATTTTGAATACATAGACTTTGTCATTTTTACGGGAAAAGACTAACCGGCAACGCGTGTTAGGCGTAGGCTTATCTCTAATTAGGGATCGAGATAAAGTCCCCCATGCGTGTAAGACATGGATTTTTGGTGCTACGATGTTGAATACGTAGGCTTTGCCACTGTTTCTTTCTGTGTTATATTTTCACTTGAAACACTGAAAGAAAATTAGAAGTGCCAGAGGTGTAGTATTAACTTGGCGTGAATTTTCACTTAGAGTGAAATTCAGAAACTTTCTTTATTATCACTAGGATAATTTCAGAAAATCTCTAATCCACTGGAGATTTTATAATGAAAACTTGCTATTCTTGTTGAAAAAGGATTAACAAGTTCATTGGGGGGGTTTGACTGTTAGAGGTGTGATGTTAACCTAACAGTATTTTATGGACCTATCGCTCTATTGAAGAGAGTCGATAAGTTGATTGTGTCGTCAGAGGTGTGATATTAACTTGACGGGTTTGTGGACCTATCGCTCCATTGAAGAGAGTTGATAAGTTAATTTTGTCAGAGGTGTAATATTAACGTGACAGGAAGATGTTGCGATTAGAACAACTTTGTGGACTTATCGCTCTATTGAAGAGAGTCGATAAGTTGGAAGTGTTGCGATCAGAGCAACTTTGAGGACCTATCATCCTATTGAAGAGGATTGATAAGTTAATTGTCAGAGGTGTGATGTTAACATGACGGGAAGAATATTACGATCGGGGCAATTTTGTGGACTTATCATCCTATTGAAGAGGATTGATAAGTGAATTTGTCAGAGGTTTAGTGTTAACGTGACAAGATTTGTGTTGCAATCGGAGCAACTTTGAGGACTTATCATCCTATTGAATAGGATTGATAAGTGAATTTTGTCAGAGGTGTGATATTAACGTGACAAGAGGATGTGTTGCGATCAGGGCAACTTTGTGGACTTATCATCCTATTGACGATGATTGATAAGTGAATTGTTAGAGGTATGGTGTTAACATGACAAGAGAATGTTGCGATCGGAGCAACTTTGTGGACTTATCATCCTATTGATGAGGATTGATAAGTGGATTGTCAGAGGTATGGTGTTAACATGACAAGAGGATGTGTTGCGATTGGAGCAACTTTATGGGCTTATCATCCTATTGAGGAGGATTGATAAGTGGATTTTGTCAGAGGTTTGATGTTAACTTGACAGGAATGTGTATTTGTGATTTGAACAAGATTTTGGGGACTAGCGTCTCGCTGGGGAGAATTGCTAAGTGAGTTTATCATCAGGAGCGATGAATTTTGATACTAAGATTTTGAAGACTTAGTGTCTTGCTGGGGGAAAATTGCGATTTGAGCAATTTTGAGGACCTATCATCCTATTGAAGAGGATTGATAAGTTGATTGTCAGAGGTGTATTGTTAACGTGACAAATTGGAGCGATGCCAGCTGCATTCATACTCTGTGGGGATGATGATCGTCAGAAGTGTAATGTTAACTCGACGATGTGAAAGATTCGTTACTCTTAATCCAATGGATTTCAAGTAACCAACCCCCAGTCTTGATTAGGACTTAGCAGGGGAATAAAAAGAGGTAGACAAGGCACATCACCTAGTGGGGCACTATCCATGAAGTCGGAATAGAGGCACATCACCTGGTAGGTCATTATCTGATGAGTTTGACTATCAGAGGTAACTGTTAACATGATAGTTTTGTGGATCCGCCATCCTACTTGAAGAGGATTAGTGGGGGAATTTGGAGAAAATAAACTATCAGATGTGATCATTAACGTGATAGTTTTGGTGGACCCACCATCCTACTTGAAGAGGATTGGTGGGGGAATTTGGAGGAAAAGGACTATCCGAGGTGACGGTTAACGTGATAGTTTTGGTGGACCCGTCATCCTACTTGAAGAGGATTGGTAGGGGAATTTAGAAGGAAAAAGACTATCAGAGGTGACGGTTAACGTGATAGTTTTGGTGGACCCGTCATCCTACTTGAAGAGGATTGGTGGGGGAATTTGGAGGAAATAGACTATCAGAGGTGATCATTAACGTGATAGTTGTTGGACCTGTCATCTTACTGAAGAGGATTGGCTTCAGTGGTTGTAGTATCTTCCCCTTCTGACTGAGAAGATTCGGTTAACGTGATAGTTTTGGTGGACCCGCCATCCTACTTGAAGAGGATTGGTGGGGGAATTTGGAGAAAATGGACTATCAGAGGTAACTGTTAACGTGATAGTTTTAGGGGATCTCATGGTTGACCGAGGTATTGTATTGAACCATCCTACTGAAGAGGATTGGCTTCAGTGGCCGTAGTATCTTCCCCTTCTGACTGAGAAGATTGAGCTTGGTCCGATTACTCAGGTGGATCCTGCCTACTTTGTTCTTCAGCTTTGATCCTGACAATAATCTTTTGAGCCTGTTCGCCTTGAGAGATTAGTTGTCTCCAAGAATGACATTCTGCAACTCCTATTCGGGCTAGGAGGTCGGTCTGCAAGTTGTGTCGACAGGTCTCTACTAAGGTAGACTATGTCATACCTGACGAACACCGGAGAGCCATGGTTCGGAACCTCTTGACGAAGGCTTTGACGGACTCCCTCTTCTTCTGCTTAGTGGCGAGAAGGGTATGGATGGAGACTTCCGTATCCTCTTCAAAGAATCTCGACAGGAAGAGTCTTTCTAGATCCGCCCACTTTTGGATACATCCGGCAGGTAATTTTCTAAACCATTCAAAGGCAACTCCCTTGAGGGTGCCAATGAACAATCGAGCCAGTATAGCGTCGTTTGATATCACATTCCCAGTCTGTGACTTGAAATGATAGATATGTTGGTTCGGTGATCCCGTGCCGTCAAAAGTTTGTAGCGTCGGGACTTCGAATTTTGGAGGATAAGGGGCTGCATCCCATTTGGCAGGATAGAGTCTGACAACTCCCTCGTCTTGGATCTCGTTTCTATTGGCAATGACATTGAGGCGGGCTTCCAATTCTTCCATTTTGGCAGACTGGAGATTCTGCTCGTTCTCAGTCTCTTTTGCTTCATCAGAGGAAGATTCCAGGTTGTGGGCTTCTTGATCAGAAGCATCACCATCAACCACTTTTTCCTTCTCTTTGCTTGTGTGAGGTCGGGATGAAGACGTTTTTCCTCTCTGGCTCCTGTTCGCGTCCGAGTATGTTGATAAACTCCATCAGACTTATTCAGGAAGTCTTTCAAGCCAGGAGACTGATCGTTCTCTGACTCATCGGAACTAGGAACTGATGATCTCCCTCTGCCGATCATGTTAGAAGTGACTCTAAGGTATTCATCCTCAGAAGTCTTCTTCTTGTGTGAACATCGTCGTTGGTTGGGTAAAGCAACGTTTGTAAATTGGTTGAACACCAACAGTTGGGCCGCATACGAGCAGCATTGATATCCCGAGAGGACCGTAGGAATCAGCCGTTCACATTGGAATGAACGAATGACTTGTTGCATCAGTCTTTCTCTCGATATGAACTCTCTCAAATCTGTTGTAAAGATTCGAAGAGAATTACTCACTGATTGTGAGGTTTGAATTGGAACCCCCAGTCCATGATTGGACAGGACTGGCTCTTGGTGAACATGGATCTGGTTGAGATGCCTTGAATCCATAGACTTTTGACATCCGCCCCATAATCTAGTCGCGCTACGCAGAGTATTCGGGGGTCTCGCTGTCCGGTCAGCGAGCCGGGGGTCCAGGGGGCGGCGCGCCCCTGGCCAGGGGGTCTGGGGGGGATGGAATACCCCCCGATGGGGTTTGGGGCAGCGCCCCGAAACTCCACGGTATACACCAGGTTCTGCATCGGATTTTGTTGCCTGAATGCATGCATGAGCCCCAGGTGTTGCTGGTGAAACGCAGTTCTGAGGGCTGCGTTCAGTCTTATTCACACAGAGCCTATGTTTGGGCTCATGGACGCAAGGCTTGCGTTCTGAAGTAGAAACGCAAAGCACATGGTTGCGTTTAGGCTCACAAACACGAAGCTCGCGTTGGTTGGAGGATCGATTTTCTCGAAGTTGTGCTCGTCGTCGAGATCTTCTTCTTCGTCGAGCGGCGTTCTTATTGGCCTGTTTCAAGGCCTTTGCAGCGATGTCGTCGACAGAGTTGGTCGCTGTTATGGGCCTTTCGTGACCCGAGAAACGTCGCTTTGGCACGAACGCAGAGCCTTCAACTCGGTGGACGAGTTTAGCCGAAGCTGAGCCCACTCCTTCCTTAGGCGGTTCGGCTGCAATTGGAGCAGTTGGAGCTTTAGTCTCTTTGGAGACTTTGTGGATCTTGCGCATAGCCTTGGGGCTAAGGGATCCGGATGAGAGAGCCTCCTCAAACTTGGCTTGATCAAACTCAACAATAAGAGTTTCGACGGTTGTTCCAATAAGATGAACGTCGGATTGCGCCACCACTTCTTCATCAGAGAAACTTCTCCCCAGCAGAGTCACCATCTTTTGTTTGTGGGAAAATTTGTAGTAAAAGAAATAAAGAAAAATTGATTTGTATTCCTTTAATCTCAGTTACAATTGGATTTTCTGATTACAAAAGAGAGGAGAATGATCTGGATTCTCCCCTTCGTTTAATTCTGGGTTCTTCACGGTAGCGATGAGATGCCTCCCTCGAATGCTCGCGTCGAGTTTGCTTCTCGTTGACGATCCGATGTCTTGTTTCACTGGAACGTGGTCTTCTTCTCACGATTTGACGTTGTGGAGAACTTGCGTGGCAAGTTTGAAACTCTGGACGAGTTGATAACTCTGAATGAGTTGGAAACTCTTGAAAAAGATTTGATTTGAACCGAGAATCGGTTCTCAAGCCAAGGATGAAGAAGCTCTTGTTGCAGATCTCCCAAGCTCCAGAACTGCTCTAAGGATCCTGTTGACGAGCCAAGAAGTTCCAACCGACCCAACCCGAACTGAATTGATTTTCAGTTATTTATAGGGGATTAAGGGGTGTAACCACCTCCTTAATTCGCTCCTAAGTGGGGCTAATGGGATGTAACCGCCCCTTAAATCACTCCTGAGTGGAGTTGTGATCCCCTCAGATCGTGGGAGACGGTTGTGAAACCGTTCAGCTCGTGTTTGAACGAGTCAAACGCAGATCCTGCATTCTGGGGAAGCTGCGTTTGGCGGCTTGGAAGCTGCGTTTGGCAGCGGATGAAAGCTGCGTTTGGCAGCGGATGGAAGCTGCGTTGACAGCGGTTGGAAGCTGCGTTGGGCAGCAGTTGGAAGCTGTGTTGGCAGCGGTTGGAAGCTGCGTTGGGCTGCGTTTGCAGTGATTTAGAAGCTGCGTTGGAGCTGCGTTTGGGCAGCGGTTGGAAGCTGCGTTGGCAAAGGTTGGAAGCTGCATTGGCAGCAGAATCTGAGCTGCGTTTGCAGCTTTTGGAGCTGCGTTTGCGGCGTTGGAAACTGCATCTGAGCTGCGTTTGCAGCGATTTAGAAGCTGCGTTTGCAGCTTTCGGAGGCTGCGTTTGAGCTGCGTTCGTGGCTATGAACGCGACGCATCTTGATGTCGGTACGCGGGGAGGACTTCCACGTCTTGGTTTGAAGAGACCGTCGATTTGTAGTCTCTTTCTGTAAGAACGTTGCAAAGATCATCGTTTTGTAATCTTTGCTTTAGCTCTTTGATTCGTGAGAGTCGTCAGATTGTAACTCCTGATGTTGATTATGGAGGCTGTTGATTAGAGCTTTCATCAGTTGTTATGAAGGTCGTCAGATTGTAACCTTCATCGATCTACGTGAAAGTCTTCAAATTGTAGCCTTCTGGAAATCGTCAGATTGTAACTTCCATCATCGGTGTTTGATGGGGAATCAGCTATCTATTGTGATTTTTAGACAGCCTACAATGTCATATAAGTAGATGTAACTGAATTAGTACCACATGGTGTCATCCGCATCACCAATTAACATAGCAACAAATGATGATGTAACAAGTTGTGAGAAGCATTGGATGCAGTAGAAGAAAAGAACCGACGACATGAAGGTTCTGAGTGACCTAGAGAGAAGCAAAGGCGGCAAACAACTGGGTGTGGACAAGATCCCAAAATTCTATTAGTAAATGAGGCTATTGAAAAAGGCATAGAATAAGAAGTAATAGGAGCATTTATACCATTTACTTGATTCATGCCTCCTTTGTTCGGAGCGATATTGTTGATTATTCTAGGAAACTAATAGCCAAATCTGCCTAAGAGCTCCATTGTTGTGACCTCTATCTCCACTGTCTACGGCCACCTAAGGCCATTACCATGAGAAGTTATGGTAGTCCTACGGCCAACAATGTTCACGGGTGCTCTTGAAGATGTGGATGTATCCATGCCTCGTCCCAGCAGCAAGGGCTTACTGCAGTGAAACTTTAGAGTCTTTACCCTTTAGGTTGTTAGACCCTAGAGGGAGGGGGCGGTGATTAGGGTCTTGTGCTAATCTAATCTGATTTTATGCCAATTAAAATTTATTAATAAATTATTTTTACAAGATAGATATACAATATATTATGAGCAAGAATATGTAATATGAACAAAGTGAATGTGACGCCCTTGGGTTCACATAAGGCTGCAGTCTAAGGTGAAACTAAGAATGTCAAACCTACCTTATACCACACCGTGCAATAACATATTTTATCATCACAATTACTATCTCTCTAGTAGAGTTAATAACAGGTGTAGGTACAAAAGCAAGTAAAAGATAATACAAGAGTCAACTGATGAAATAATAGAGAGCAAATTAGTATCTCATTGTCTAACATACTGAAGTACAAGTCAATGTCTGAAATGAATAAACTGGAACTTCTCAACAAGTCTCAAATACAAATGTCTGAATAAAAGGAAATAAGGCACACAGCCTTTACAACTTCTAGAATAAACTCTCAAATGTCTAACAAAAGTCTACAATGGAGTTCAAAAGAAAAATATAACTATAATGAAGGGCTGAAGCTAAAGTGCGTCGCCATCAACCTGCGACTCTACGGGCTCCTGGCTCGTTACTTGAAAGGGGGAGGGACAACGAGCGTCAAAGCGCTAGCGAGCAGCATCACAACTAACCCCAAGGGAAATGGCTCGTTGTATACAGAAAATACAGTTAATATATATATATATAATATATATATATAATCACTGATCCTATTTAGGTAATTACAACATGAGCATGAAAGAGTCTAAGGCAACGCTTCAAAATAAAGTGTTGGGCTTGAATTAGGCTTGAAAAAAAAAACTTTCAAAGACTAAATGGACGGTTTTATTAAGGTCTTGTGCCCAAACTTTTTTAACAAAAGAGAGGATTTATTTTGTCTCTCAGAACCGCTCCTTACCCGATAGTTTAAACCTTTATTCTTCACCCGATAGTTCTAGTGTTTTCTCATCTTCCTCTCCTCTCGTCGACTCCTCTCCTATTTGTCTAAGGCAGCACGTCGACTCCACTCCTCTCCTCTCGTCGACTCCCCCATCCGCCGCCTCTCGTTTCTCCTCTCGTCGACGTCTCTGTTTGCCACCGGCCACTTTGACTTCGTCAGTTCGTCGCGCCTCCCCCGTTAGCCGCGCCTCTCGTCGCTATCCCCTCTCTATCATCTTGTGATTTGGGGTATATCTCTCTCCTTTTTAGTCATCAAATTAATGAAAATTTTATTTGATTTTATAAATTAGGGCATATAGGTGGTTTAAATATTAAGTATATATCACATTTCAACAGGAAGCTGTTCAAAATTCTCATTATCATTTGATAAATTGACCACAGTTACGCTAATCATAACAAGAATGAAGTAACTTGTGGCCGGCCTAGAAATATCGTAAATCTTATTTTAGCAAATAATTAGGGTTAATATTTGAGCTAGATACAGAAAATGAATATTTTGGCATATATGCTCCCTAGTTTTTGAGCTATACATGTGTGATAACTTTTAAAAATTAACTGCAAGTATTAATCTAAGCATTGTGGCAACGTTCTAACACAATTAGATTCTAACACAATTATATTCGAATTTGGATCTTCTTTGCTTCTTTGCATGTTCTTTATATGCAACATAGTCATGATTCGTCAAAAGTAATTATCGTCAAATGTTCGTGAATTACACTTGTTCTTGCTTTCTATTCAAGATAAATCATAATCAATTATTAAGCAATGAACGATTTTGATTGTGAATTGTTGTAATACCCCTAAGAAATTAGTTCGACATCAGATGGTGACTAAAATGAGAGAGTGTTTATAAGGTAAAGTACGGGGTTCAAGCATAGCATTAGCTAAACAATTTTGGCAGTGATTTGAGCCAACAACATGCTACACTCATTAGGTCACATGGATTACACCACGTTAATAGGCTCATGGGTTTGGATAATGACAAATGGTACCATAGCAGTTAGCCAGTCGAAAGTATGAAATTAATAAGTGTTATGCGGGACTAAATACTATATACTGTGCGAGTGGTGGAAGTCATCTTTAGAACCCATAGGAGCCACATCTAGAGCCCACATAGTTTAGTAGTGATCTTGTGACAAACCATTTGTGACAAAATTTGGGATAGTTGTCAGTCAATAGTTCATTCTAACCATCAAAACGCTTTAGTTTCAGTTAGCTCTATAATGATAAGTTTCAGTTTCTATAAACAAAATATGAAATTAATAAGTATTCATTTTTTTAGATATAAACATATTTTAGTTTATGTATACTACTCTTAAACAAATAGTGATGCTTGAGAGAGACTAGTCCTATAAAATAACTTGCAAACTCTATAATGATAAGTTTCAGTTCTCTAAACAAAATATGAAACTAATAAATATTCTTTTTTTAGATATAAACATATTTTAGTTTATGTATAGTACTCTTAAACAAATAATGATGCTTGAGAGAGACTAGTCCTATAAAATAACTTGCAAACTCTATAATGATAAGTTTTAGTTCTCTAAACAAAATATGAAACTAATAAATATTCATTTTTTAGATATAAACATATTTTAGTTTATGTATACTACTATTAAACAAATACTTATGCTTGAGAGAGACTAGTCCTATAAAATAACTTGCAAACTCTATAATGATAAGTTTCAGTTCTCTAAACAAAATATGAAACTAATAAATATTTATTTATTTTAGATATAAACATATTTTAGTTTATGTATACTACTCTTAAACAAATAGTTATGCTTAAGATAGACTAGTCTTATAAAATAACATGCAAACTCTTTAGTTGATGAATTTTTATACATTATAAGTAAGTAGATATATATTATTGATGTCTCAATTTATTTACATTATAAGTAAGCAACTAAAGGAATGAAATATGTTGTCCTTGTCGTGGTTATTTTAATCGTTGTTGGCATCAACAAAATACTATCTACAATCACTTGATTGTCAAGGGATTTATAGATAATTATTACAAATGGGTTTTCCATGGTGAGGATTTGCCGATAATTATTACAAATGGGTTTTCCATGGTGAGGATTTGCCATCAAGATTGAACGTCCATAGCGAGAGTGATGATGATGATGCAATTTGCCATCAAGATTGAACGTCCATAGCGAGAGTGATGATGATGATGCACATACTCATGATGATGTAGATGGATTACTACATGATATTTTTAGAGGCATAATAGAAGAGTTTTCAGATAACGATGAAGAAGGCATAAAGGAAGGTACAGATGAATTGACCGAGGATGCTAAGAAATTTTATAAGTTAGTGGAAGAAAACTTTTTCCAAACTCTCTTTCATAATTCGATTATATATGCATAAGTGCATACATGGACTAAGCAATGAGGCATTTGATGATTCTCTGACCTTGTGGAGGGAAGCAATTCCAGACATAAAGTTGCCAAAGTCTTTTTATGAAGCCAAAAGGATTGTCAAGGACTTGGGTCTCGATTATGAAAAAATACATGCGTGTTCTAACGATTGCATGCTATTCTATGGAAATGTAAATGGGAAACTGAATGAGTGTAGTAGTTGTGGTGCTTCTCGGTGGAAGCCAAAGAAGGATGATGTAGCAAATGACTCCAATCAACCAACTAAAAAGGTGCATAATGCTCCAGTAAAGGTTTTGAGGTATTTTCCTTTAAAACCTAGAATTCAAAGACTATTTATGTGTTCTCAAACTGCTAAATCTATGATTTGGCATTCTAAGGATCGCATCGAGGATGGGATTCTAAGGCATCCGGTTGATGGCAAAGCTTGGAAAGACTTTGATGAAAAGCATCTAGAGTTCACATTAGACCCTCGTAATGTAAGATTAGGGCTTGCTAGTGATGGATTTAACCCCTTTCGAACAATGAGTATTGCGCATAGTACATGGCCAGTTATCTTAATCAACTATAATTTACCGTCATAGATGTGCTTGAAGGCAGAATATTTCATGCTATCTCTACTTATTCCTGGTCCGCAATCCCCTGGAAACAACATTGACATATACTTGCAGCTATGACTTCAGTTATGACTTCCAGAGGCTATAAATACCTTTCTATACACGGGAGCCAGAGGGAGAGCAGATTAGAGCAGATAAGCTTGAGCTTTTGGCGATTTTGAGCAAGAGAGAGAGTCTTCATCTTTCAAAAACACTTTTAAGAAGCTTTTGGTGATTCCTAGAGATCTAAGCTCAGACTCGATCTTTGAAAGAGTAAACATCTTACACTGATAAGATATTCACTTAAGGTTCTTATTTCGATAAACGAAAAAGAACATTCAAAAGCCTTCACGGTTTAATCAGAATCTTGTGAATCGGTGGTCCACGGGCTAACGCACCCCTGGCACAGGTAAAGTCCCCACAAAAGCAGAAGTTGATAAATAATTTTTGTTTTATTTTCTAGGAAGTTGTAATTTTCTTATTTTTCATTGTAATTCATTATAAGCTACTGAAGTTTTAATGGATTCAACAATGAAGACAACTTTCAACAAAAAAAACTGGCGACTACAATGGGAGCCAACGGTCTCGCTACTGAGACCGTCGTGTCGCAGCCGATGAAGATACCGGTTGAATCCACGATCGATTACGAGTTCGACCAAACCAAATTTGAGGAACATCTCTCATCATCCTCTTCAAGATCTTCATTGTCTCGTAAGTACAAGAGGATCTCACCATTGAAGAAGGCTTACATGCCAAAGAAGGCCCAAGGTGAAGACTCTCACCCAATCGTTGCCGAGGCCTCCCCTCGCAACATTATCCCGGCGACCCCTAAAGCTGGAAGCTCTGCTCATGATGATTTCTCTCTAATTAGGGAATCGTTCGATCAAAGTTCACCAACTCTGATGAAGAGGGCTCGTCAGAGACAACGCCAACGCCTCGCTCGTCAAATGGCTAAGGCCTTAGAACAAACCGACGGGGTTCGCTGCTATGTGGACCTAGAGTCGAGGAAACAACAAGTGGTCCAGTCACCCCAACAACAAACCACTCACATCTCTGCTAAACTTACGATGGAGGAATGGATTCTCGTCAAAAGGGCTCGTTCGACCCTCAAAGAACGCATACAAAAACGTCGTGCAAATGCTGCTCATGCCCTTGCTCTCTTGCAACAAAGACGAGGAGGAAAAAAGGAAATGGTGTCTAAAGAATCACCAAAGAATCGCAAAGTCTAGGTTCCTAAATCCGAACTTATGTAAAAATCAAATTGGCGGGTCACATCCTTCAACCGCGGCAGTCACCACTGTCACGACCAAAGAAAAGCTGCTGAGGTCTCCTATTCAACCCCATCGACGTCTGTGCCTGGTTTGTCTATTGAAACCACATCTGCTACGTCATCGATGAAGCCTTGGGCCAGTCCTAACCTGTCAAAATTCAAAGTCACAATGGCTGATCATCTCGATCATTTACCTGATGATCAAGGCAAAGCTCCAATCAAAGAACGCTTGGGTCTGATAAACGAACCCCGAGTAAATTCTTATACTGAGGGTCATAAGTATTCTCCTATCAGGACAAAGCAATTCCAGGAGGGGAAAACTTCAATTTCTTCTCGTTTGGGGCCTGTAAAGACTCCATGCCCGTAAGGGGTTGGATCTAAACATATAACATTGGATCACTTAGAGGCGAAGACAAGTCGTCCTATGTATGTCAACAAGGTTCAAACACAAAAGATAAGTTGCTCTGGTCACCATACTGATGAGCTGTACTATCAAACTAATGGTGGAAACAAATCATGAAAAAGGACTGTTCGAGAAACAAGTCTGCATTGTGTATGTGAAAAGCTTATCAAAGCAATGTTGTCTGAATGCAACTGCTCTAAAGTCGAACCACCAGGGGTTTCTGTATTCTAGAGACTTTCTACCGAAACGTTAAAGCCTAGGCCGAATCGTTTCCGTAAAAGAATATCTGTTGTTAAACATAATGAGCTTCCAGAGGTCACTATCAACATGACCGACAGAGGAAAACAATATTCAATCAACCCTGATCCTGATTTTTCTCCGGGAGGGAGAGTTGATCAGAGCCTCTCTCAAAGAATGTTACGGCTACAGCTAAGGGCCACTAGACATAGAGATTATAGGAGAATGCATGAAGGGTTGTCTTCAGATGAGGAACTCTCAGATACTTGTTCTGTAGTTACCTCTGATGATACAATGTCTAGTTTAGGACAAGCCAGAGAATCATTCACAATCACCCCTGATCAGTTTGCTCAAATGCTTCAAGAAGCTCTAACCAAACAACATGAAGAAATTAGAGCTAAGATGAAGACGGAAATGGAGTTAGCTATTCAACAAATGAGAGAATTGCAAGCTCAACGACTTCAACCTTCTGAGTCCGGTCAGCGAGCTGAATCCAGCCGCTACACTCAAAATATTGCAGATGACAGTGATCCAGAAGTTGATGAAGTCATTTTTGCTGATGTACCTCCTAATAACAATAACAATAACACTGGGGGTAGTTCAACGGATCCTCCCAACAATAATATTGGGGGTAGTTTAATTGCAACTCTTAATAACACTGGGATTGGCCAAATTATTTTTCCTCAACATCACTCAAAGAGAGAGGAAGATGAGGACAAGAAAATGTAAGACCTTGAAAACAAATTCAATGCTTTGATGTCCGCTCAGGAAGTAAAGAAGACGGGTATTCCGTGTCCTTATCCAAGAGAATAGGATTTAATCCAGTACCCGGTAAAATTCAATCTGATTAACTTAACACCATTTAACGGTAAGAGTTTGCCTACTCAGCACTTAATTTATTTTAAGTATCATTTGGGCATGATCTCTAGAAATGAGGCTTTGATGGTTCGATCATTCATTGGCACCCTTCGTGGACCCGCCTTCGATTGGTACCGACGTCTCAAGCCTGGGAACGTCAACTGCTGGGATGACATGGAAAGTTTGTTCCTCAGCAATTTCTTCGATGATGACACTGAAGAGTCAATCAGAACCCTTCTGGATGAGAAACAAAAAGACGGAGAGTCAGTTGATAATTTTGTCAAGCGCTTTCGTAACAAGGTAATGAATTGCAAGGATCCTATCACAGAGGAATTTATCTTGCAGACATGCCATAACAATCTCTCCATTAATGTCCTGAAAGTCCTGGGGGTTGTACCATCCAAAACCTGGAAGAAGTTAAAACTACGCAGTGAACAGGCCGAGTGCTTTCTTAAAAGAAAGAAAGCTGAGAGAAATCAACCGATGGTACCTGCAACCGCTGTGAATGCTAATCAAATGTCACAACCGCAACCCCAGAGGCAACAGAAGACTCCCGATCCGAAGTTCCAGAAGGAGTATTCTTTCGAAGATGATGAAGTTCCAGCCATCTTGAAATACCTCATAGCCAATGACAAAATCGAGTTACCACCTATTAAAGATCAAGAGGGAGCTAAGAGGATTACGAATCCAAACTACTGTACATACCACAGAAAGGTTCTTCATCCCACCAAGGTTTGCTTTGACCTCAAAAACAAAATCCAAGCCTTAGTTGACTCCGGTGTCATAACGGCAAAACAAGCCAAATAAGGATGACATATAACTCCAAAGAGTATACGAGTATAAATTGCTTCTTCATATAACTCCAAAGAATATACGAGTATAAACTGCTTCTCCATGTAACTCCGAAGAGTATACGAGTATAAACTACTTCTCCATGTAACTTCAAAGAGTATACGAGTATAAACTGCTTCTCCATGTAACTCCAAAGAGTATACGAGTATAAACTACTTCTCAATATAACTCTGAAGAGTATACGAGTATAAACTGCTTCTCCATGAACTCCGAAGAGTATACGAGTATAAACTGCTTCTCCTTGCACTCCAAAGGGTATACGAGTATAAACTATTTCCCGAACCTCCGATTGATATAAGAGGTTAAAAAACTACTGGGGGTGGATACGAGGTTATCATGGCTGAATACGAAGGCAGGAACTAAGACCTGATTCTGTATCAAGAACAGCAACATTGCTCACAAACGAGAAGTTCCTAAAAAAGTACTATCCCTAGTACATTCAGGGTAACCTATTTAACAGGAAGTTCCTAGAGAATGCTATATATGGTATTCTTAAGGATAACCCGAAACTAATTGATTGTTCAAGGTGAAAACCAATCATCTGAATAATCCACTTTTTATTATGATAAAAATGATTAAGAACCTCCCGCTGTGGATATTTAATCAAGTCCAAAATGATTAAAACCCTCCCACTGTGATTTTCAGAGCACTCTTTCATTGAGATGAGATTCAATGACTTCATCAAGTCAATCTTCCTTCACGAAACTCTGAAATCCTTCAAGAATGATGCATGTCTCATTTGCTTTTCCTTCATCCGATTCTTGGTTGGTTTCAATCGTCAGCATCAATTTTGCCAACTCCCATTGTGGGTTTCCAAGCACTCTTTCATTGAGATGAGATTCAATGACCTCATCGGGTCAGTCTTTCCCCACAAAACTCCTACGGTCTAATTGTGGAGTGTTTGATGATTCACAGTCCACCATAAAATCACCTCTCAATTCCTTCCATGAACGAGAGGTCCACAAATTGAACGATCAAACCTTTTAACAGTTAGGATTGTCTCAAACCCCTATTTGGTCAAACATTTAAATAGTTAGGACCAAAGCCAAAATCCTCTCTCGATTCCTTCCATGAATGAGAGGTCCACAAATTGAACGATCAAGCCTTTTAACAGTTAGGATCGTCTTAAACCCCCATTTGGTCAAACCTTTAAACAGTTAGGACCAAAGCTAAAATCTCCTCTCGATTCCTTCCATGAACGAGAGATCAACAAATTAAATGATCAAACTTTTTAACAGTTAGGATCATCTCAAACCCCCATTTGGTCAAACCTTTAAACAGTTAGGGCCAAATCCAAAATCTCCTCTCGATTCCTTACATGAACGAGAGGTCCACAAATTGAACGATCAAACTTTTTAACAGTTAGGATCGTCTCAAACTCCCATTTGGTCAAACCTTTAAACAGTTAGGTCCAAAGCCAAAATCCCCTCTCGATTTCTTCCATGAATGAGAGGTCTACACATTCCCCACTCAGTCAAACCTTTAAACAGTTAGGACAAAAGTTGGAATTCCATCTTAATAAATGAGAAATTCAATTTTAGATTAGATAATCAAACCTTTTAACAGTGAGGGTTATCTAAATCTTCTCGATTCTCGGAGTGGAGATCCCACTCTTAGTTTCACCCTTCAGATTCTTGAAGTGGAGATCCCACTTTGAGTTTCTTTTGCACTAGGAGATAGAATATAAAATTATTCCTCTCCATCTTCAGGTTCATCTCTACCAACCAAAAAGAGATAAGAAGATAGATTATAAAATTTTTCCTCTCCTGTGTCAGGTTCATCTTTTCACCAAAAGAACGTAACCCATAACATTTTCAAATTCATGTTTTATATGTGGGGGGACATTATCTCAATCCCTTATTAGAGATAAGTTTACGTCTAACACACGTCGCCGGCTGGTACGTTCCCGTATTAATGACAAAGCCTATGTATTCAACATCATAGTACCAAGTCTAAGAGAGTTTATTCTTTTAGCACAACGTTACATACAAAATGGACTTAAACAATCTGCATGCTAGCTCGATTCAAACGGTAGTCGGTAAAGACTCATCAAACCCGTTGATGGCTGAGGGTTTGCCAAAAATCCTATAAATGTGATAGTCACTGACGTACCATCTTTATTAGTTGGTCTCGTGACTTGAGTATTCGACAAACTCAGGATAAAATCCATACCTATAGATGAACCGACCTGAACAATTGGTCCTGCAGCCTCAACACTCAGGACCGCCATGCTCCAACCCCTTAAGAGCTTAAACTGTGTAGACTCCAGTAAACGCATAAGGATAAATTGTGTTAACGTCGGTCAACGCGTCAATGATTTTCGCGAAAATAAGGCTAAGGAAAAAATTCAAATTTAATGGATGATTACAGGGGATTCAATTACGATTCAGATATGAATTCCCAATGAAGACAATCAGTTCAACATCAGTTCAATGACAATAGATAATTCACAAATCAAGACATCAGTTTT
The DNA here is from genome assembly GCF_001876935.1 of Asparagus officinalis. Taxonomy (NCBI): domain Eukaryota; kingdom Viridiplantae; phylum Streptophyta; class Magnoliopsida; order Asparagales; family Asparagaceae; genus Asparagus; species Asparagus officinalis. Next base: position 74,228,497 of record NC_033796.1, read on the forward strand.
AGTTTAAGATTTCGATAACGATCAAGCGATAAACACATCACCGGAAGAATTTTAGCTATTCTACAAAGCACTGAGTAGATTAAAAGATGAAGAAGTCAAGAGTTGAAGCCATTCACAGGTCCTTCTACATGATCTCCTTAACTAAATACAGAAGGGATTGCAAATAAGACCTGTCTTATCCAAAATATCTCAGACTCCTCTATAAAAGAATGAGTCTGAGATACTTTGGAGGGGGTATCTGTAAGCGTCTAAAATGCTTATAGATATCCAAATATAGCTCAAGACAAAGAGAAGACAATGAATATTATTATCTAAGTTATAAGGGATCATCCAAAGCCAAAAGAAGCAAAGAAACATGTGAAACAACATAGAAGAACAATATGAATATCCGCGATAAGGTACACTGACGCGCATAGATATGGCAGTGTAAGATGATGCACAAGCAAAGAGAGTGTTTGACCTATGGAAAGTTGTAGAGCTCTTCGCTAGCTTTCCAATACATCTTGGATCATCTCATGCCGATATCGGACGAGGGAGTTAGAGCCAAAATACCCGCGACAATGCAAACTACCTCGGAGGTGCGCGACAGTGTACACTGACGCGCATAGGCACGGCAGTGGAAGGTGATGTGCATGAAAAGAGAGTGTCTTGCCTATGGGAAATTGTAGATCTCTTTTCTATCTTTCCAATGCATCTTAGATAACCTTATTCCAATATCGGACGCGGGAGTTAGAGCCAAAATACCCGAGACAACGCAAACTGTCTCGAAGGTGCGCAGTAGTGCTAACTGCCACGGCAATGCATGACAGTTTAAGCTATAATACGATCCAAATCTTAAGAACCTAAAAAGATAAAAGTTGTAGATCTCTTCTTCAGCTTTCTAACGCATTTTGGATCACATCATTCTGAGATTGGACACGGGAGTTAGAGATAAATTACCCGAGATAGTATAAACTATCTCGGAGGTGCGCGGCAGTGGTAACTGCTGCGGCAATGCACGACAGTTACGACTGCCGCACACACTGAGAAGCTAAAAACATCATTTTTGATAGTTTTGTTGAGTTTCATGCAGCCCACATAATTTATTAACTGCTGGGGATCACTTATGAACGTGGGGGAGCAGTTACAAGCAGAAATCACGTCCATAACCGCTGAAATAATGGTAATTAAAGGTGGTGAGAGCGGTTATGAAAGCTAAAAAATGGCCTCCTTTAGCCGCGTCAGTGTCCACTGCCACGCTAAAGGAAAATTTTAACATCAGTTATTTTGTATTATTTCTAACAGCTATGACTTCCAGAGGCTATAAATACCTTCCTATACACGGGAGCCAGAGGGAGAGCAGATTAGAGCAGATAAGCTTGAGCTTTTGGCGATTTTGAGTAAGAGAGAGAGTCTCCATCTTTCAAAAACACTTTTAAGAAGCTTTTGGTAATTCCTAGAGATCTAAGCTCAGACTTGATCTTTGCCATCTTTCAAAAACACTTTTAAGAAGCTTTTGGTAATTCCTAGAGATCTAAGCTCAGACTTGATCTTTGGAAGAGTGAACATCTTACACCGATAAGCTTTTGGTAATTCCTAGAGATCTAAGCTCAGACTTGATCTTTGGAAGAGTGAACATCTTACACCGATAAAATATTTGCTTACGGTTCTTATTTCGATAAACAAAAAAGAACATTCAAAAGCTTTCACGGTTCAATCAAAATCTTGTGAATCGGTGGTCCATGGGCTAACGCACCCCCGGCATAGGCAAAGTCCCCACAAAAGCAGAAGTCAATAAATAATTTTTGTGTTATTTTCTAGGAAGTTATAATTTTCTTATTTTTCATTGTAATTCATTATAAGCTACTGAAGTTTTAATGTATTCAACAATGTAGACAACTTTCGACGAAAACAGGGAGCTCAAAAGCACAGCAAGGACTTCACTGACTGGTTTAAAACTAGAGTATCTGAGTTGGAATCAGCGCCTGATTAACTAAAATGGTTATCAATGGGTCCTAATTTTGTAGCAAAAAAATACAAAGGCTATTATATGAATGGTTGTACTTTCCACATTAAGGCGCGTGATAAAATATGCAAAACTCAGAATAGTGGTGTGTATGTAACCAGTCAAGTAGACAGTTACGCAAGTTCTAAGGACCATAATCCTAAAACTAGAAATGTTACTTTTTATGGCGTCATACAAGATATCATTGAAATAGACTATTGGGGCAAATTTAGTATTGTGCTATTCAAATGTGACTGGTTTCATTCAGAAGAAGATGAATATGGGCTTATCCGCGTCAATTTTAATAACAAAGGCCATATAAATGACCCTTTTGTCATGGCATGCCAAGTTCATCAAGTTTTCTATGTGAAGGATCCTGTTGAAGAGGCAAACAAGAATTGGCATTATGTTTTAAAGAAGCTTCCTAGTCATATTTATGATATTAAACGTGATATTGGTGCTACACATGGAGGTGACTATTGGGTTGAAAGTATTGACATTGTTAGTGATTTAATCCCAACTAGTAATGATGACATAGATGATGTGAGTTGGTGTAGAGATGATGTGCCGAGGTCCACTGTTAACATTCCTCCAAATATATATATTCATGATGATAATATAATGGAAGGTGATGAAGACAGTGACTTTGATGAAACAGATTGGGATTGGATGGAGTAAAGACATGGGACTTTCTGTATGTTTTGAAAGAAATGATCTTTGAACTTTATGTTTTGAGTATATAGGTTGAGTAGACTTTGTCATTTTCTTTATGATTTGAGTATGAATTTGTAGTTTAAAGAACGCAAAATTTTTACAAGATTGCAGGTTATGATTTTGTAACTAACAATCATATTTGAAGGATTAACCTCTTCAAAATCCATTAACCTTTAATGTTTTTTGGATGCATCGTTAATCAGCAATAATGGGTGCTTTTACCATGTATATGCATGTACATACATACAAAATTTATTTCTAGTAGAGAGTAATGAACCAGTTATCTGATGGCTCTAAATCATGTTTCTTATATTGGCGTCAGTTTTTATACATTAAACACAAACTATGGACATACATGCTATGCTACATATATAAATGAAAAGGGTTTTGTGTGCTACTCCAACATCTGCATATCCAACCCTCTACAACAAAATTGATGTTTTACTTAACTCTACGATTTAAGGCATGTGATATTTTACTTAAATATACACTTTCAGGCATATAAATATAAACAAACTTGCTTTTTTGTTTTTCTTAAATATCAACCATGAATCAAATTGTTCTAATCTGCTATACCAAAGTTGTTTAAAGAAATACTAGATTTATATAACTTGAAGTGCAATCATGAGCTCTAGATGTGGTGTTTATAGTAAATCATGAAATGAGGTTTCTTCCAACTGATGAACATTTTTGAACAGTAGCATTGGAACAATATATAATGCTTCGTTTGTGTCCTGAGTCATATGCATTCTGATGTATCTTTTGTCCTTGGAGTTACCAGGGAACAAACAAAAACATGGAAGCAGAAAAAAAAAATCTGTGTCAACCTCTTCAAAACAAAAGAGATCATTTGAGGTAAGTTGGGTTGATTTTTAATTGTATATTCTAAGTTTCTTTCTCTAACTGTATTAATTTTTTTACTTTTCCTTGTTTGTAGGTTACGAGGGCAAAATGTGGGCGAGGTGACAAAAAGAAGCAAAATAGGATCTTTTATCCTCCAAAATAGATTACAAATGTGGCAACAATATATCCACAAATGCGCCCAAAAGAACATAATCAAGTAAATAATATGGATAGTATGAGAAAGCATGCGCCCAATATATGTGAACCACCTGCTAGAAATATTGCAATACAAAGAAAAGAGTTAGAGGTGCAGACAAAGAAGAAAATGATCCGTATGAGACAATCAAGAGAGGAGAAAATGTTGGATGAAATAGAAAATGTGGAGCAAGATATTCGGAAAAAAATCATAGAGCAAAAGGGACAATCTAGTAAGGCAAGACAACAACTTCACAATCATGCACAAATAAAGGTGATAGCAAGAGGAGAACACTCAGCCAACATAGAAGATGAAGAAGAAGATATTAGAGAGGATTTCATAGAAGATGCTAAAGGAGATGTTAGTGAACATGATGAGCAAGATGAAGAGGAAAATATTTGGGAGGATTTTATAAACGAGTCTGAAGGAGGTGAGGACTTAAGGGAACAACCAACAAGACAGGTAGCCAATAAAGTGGTAGACAAACCTGTTAGACCCTAGAGGGGGAGTGATTGGGGTCTTATGCTAATCTAATCCGATTATATACCAATTAAAACTAATTAATAAGTTATCCTAGTAAGTATAAAATACAACAAGATATATGAGCTAGGATAAGCAATATGAACAATAAGATATATCCTAGCAATGAGATATACTATGGGATATATGCAAGGATATACAAATGGGTAACATAAACAAATGATATAGTGGATGAAATAAACAATGAGAGAAAGGCTATAAAGATGAACAAATATAAGTGTGCTAAGCCAAACTCAAACAAGCAATATGATCACGGAGTTCGGACCTTCCGTCCTACGTCTCCGCTCCCCACTCCCGGGGAGAAATCCACTATCACAATCCGGTTTGGAAGCCGGAACTTCTACACAATCGGTTTTATAGCTAACCGAAAACTCTACAACTCACGCTCTTGCAAACCCACTCTACACCCTCACAAGTGTTGGACCTAGTCGTGTCTCCCTCAAGTGCTCGATTACAACCTCTCCCTAGGTTCGTCAACCGACATCACTCTTCTTGGGACGATCCCCGACTCTCACCACACACTCTTCACGGTGTACAAGTGTATTACAAAGTGATCTCACGACTAAGCATAATACAAAGAATGATTGTTCTCTAATATGGATGAGAACACAATAAAAGCTCACACTCAATTGTTACAACTCTCATCAACCCAAATATACTATGTATGAAAATACAATAAGCTCAAGTGGGTGGGTGTGTAAACAATGAGTAAAATCAAATCTAACTTAAATATCAAATTAGCAATAATAAGAATATGAAAATCAATAATAATATTGCTAGAGAAATGAGTTAGAAAACTTCTCTATAAACACAAAGAGATGATGAGAAGATATTGAAGATGAACTCCTCAACAGATGATGCAAACTCCTCTTTGTAACAATAAACCCCAAAAACAAACTAAACAAACTTAAACTCTTTTAAAACTTGTTTAAAACATTTCTTGGATTGGGTTGAGAACTGAGATCAAGGGGGTATTTATAACCACCCAAAAACTCAGGCAAGAACCCCAAATAAAAGACCAAAAACCCTAACGAATCAGAAATATGATTATGTACCAAATATGACCGTTGGGCGATTGGAGGTCGACCGTGGAAAAATCGCGGTCCACCGCGAAGGTCATTAAAACTGAGAAAACAAACAGAGCAGGCTACGTCGACCGCGGCGGTCGACCGTGAGAACTTACAGACTGACGGTCGACCGTCATGGTCAACCGTGAAAGTTTCTGCTGACTTCTCAGGAAAAAACATGGGCGTGGTCGACCGTGAACTGATATATAAAATTTCAGGTTTTGAAAACAGTTTGCTGATTTTAAAACACTGTTTAAAAATATCAAATAAATTCTAAAAATTATGAAACTTTGGGAAATGATTGTAAAAATGATAATACACATGCTACAAAAACTGGTTTTCTAAAAAGACTTCCCAAATGAGAAATATCATCATTTTGCAAAATAGTCCAAAACACGAAAATGTAAACATATGAATTTTGACATTTTTAGGCTAAACCATGTTTTGAAACTTTGCACAATAATTATGTAGACTTAATAAAATATGTATATGATTATTGTTAAGTCCAAAAACTAAGAATACAATATTTTTACAATTACAATAGAAAATGAAACATATGAGTATGTATATGAAAATATACTTGTTTCATATCTAAGTAGTTAAACCAAATCACAATAATAAATATGAAATATGTAATTTCATATTTATAAACATAAAAATCAAAACTTGTGTTGTATATATATATATATATATATATAACTTTGCACAATGATTATATAGACTTAATAAAGTATGTATATGATTATTGTTAAGTCCAAAAACTAAGAATACAATATTTTTACAAATACAATAGAAAATAAAACATATGAGAATGTATATTAAAATATATTTGTTTCATATCTAAGTAGTTAAACCAAATCACAATAATAAATATGAAACATATAATTTCGTATTTATAAACATAAAAACCAAAACTTGTGTTGTATATATATATGACTACATATATATACAAGGAAACCAATAAAATGTGTGTGTATATGATATTGAGCTTAGAGTATCTAACACACATAATATAAAACCTAAACTAGATTACCCAATCCGATCTTGATCTTCAATAAGCTTGACTTGGTACACTATGCGGATAAAGCTGAACTTGGATCTTGAACTTGAATTGCATAAGCTTCACTCCACAATTCCGCCAACTTCCATTTGATATCATCGTTGAAGCGCTATTCCATCCATCCTCCAACATATTGTTTGCCTAGAATAAATATAAAACACAAACACTAGACAAACGCTATTCCATCCATCCTCCAACATATTGTTTGCTTAGAATAAATATAAAACACAAACACTAGACAAACAATATTAGATGTAAATTGTTTGTAAATCATCATCAAAACAAGAAGGCCAATAAAACCCAAAAAATATCGAGGGCAAACTAAATGTGAAAAAATTCATGCACGAAGTGTACATGAGCGACAAGTTATTTTTTTAAATGGATGTGGACAACCTATCGAACCGTCAGATAAGGTATGTAGTGAACTTAGCAGTTTCTTAGGCACACTTGGAAGAAATTCAAGTTTTTCATCTCTGGATAAGGAAAATTGGCACAAAGTTGAAGAAAAAGATAAAGAAAAAATATGGGATTATGTTAAGATACGATTTTTATAATTAATCGCTAATTTCCTGTTGTTCTTTCCCTCTTATTTATATCAAGTATTTATGATCAAAATTTTTCATTGTCAAATTATGTTAATGTAGGAAAAATATGACATTCCGGAGGAAGGAAAAAATGGACCCTAGAAACTGTCAATTGTGCATGGAGGCGCTGGAAATCCATATTGAAGAAGAAGTGTTTTGACGGGTTCAAAAATGACAAACAAAGACTAAAGACACGGCCAAATACTATACCTGAAATAGAATTTAAAGCCTTGATCAAATTCTGGAACTCCGAACAATCAAAGGTAAATGAGAAAAAAGACTTGCTTTTTTAAATAAAATTCACCTGCAAGCACTTCTCTAAAAAATTATATTAGCATCTAAAAACCATTGAAAACTGTATATTTATTAGTTGTGTGTTTAACATATATGCTTCACAACAAGCACTCTTCTCTACATTATTTGTTTCACGCACTAGTAGAAAAACGACCAAACTAGATGGAACAACCTAGACGGAAAAAAATTTCGTCTAGTTTGGAGCAAACTAGACGGAAAATTTCCGTCTAGATTGTTCCGTCTAGTTTGGATCAAACTAGATGGAAAATTCCGTCTAGTTTGACAAACGAGACGGAACAGTCAACCTAGACGGAATTCCGTCTGGGTTGACTAGTCAACCCAGACGGAATTCCGTCTAGGTTGAGTCAACCTAGATGGAATTTCGTCTAGGTTGACTAGTCAACCCAGATTGGAATTGCGCGTGCTGGGTTGAGGCAACCTAGACGGAATTTCCGTCTAGGTTGCCTGGGGCAAACTATCAAGTTTGGCAGCCTGCGCACCCCCCCATTTCATCTCTGCAACTCTCTACTCTCCCTGCTCCGGCCTCCCTGCGCCCCCTCCGCGACCTCCCTCGCTCGCGGCCTCTGCCCCCGCCGCCGAGTATTCGACCGGCAGCCCTCCCGCGCCTGCCCGACGCCCGCCCTGCGCTTCGGCCCCGCTCTTCGGCCGAACCCCAATCCCGGCTCCCTTCCTCCAAGCCCTCCATCCCCCCTCCTCCGGAGGCCATCCCCCCTCCCCCGCCGCCCCCCTGCGGCTGCTCCCCCCTCCTTCGCCCGCCCCTTAGCCCGCGGCGCCTTCATCCGCCCATCCCGACCTCCCTCCTCCGGCGCTCCCGCCCCTCGCCTCCGCGCCCCCGCCCCGCCCCCGACCACCCCGGCCCCCTCCGGACCCCGCGCTCCCTCCCGCCACACCCTTCCCTAGCCCCCCATCCTCCGTCCTCGACCAACCTCCAATCCCCCCCTCTCCGCTCCCCCCCGAGCAGCCCCCTCCCCCCCTCCCGACCTCCCCCTCGGGTATGCCCTCGCCTTCCCCCTCCACGCCCATCCTCCCCCTCGTGACCTCCCCCTCCCCCTCTGACGAGCCCCTCCCAATCGGCAGCCCCCGCCTCACCGACCCACGCCTCCCGGAGGCCGCGCCGGCGTGTCCGTTGTTGAATCAGTTTAAAAGGTTATGATTTTGCTACTTAGCTTTAGAATTTTTAAATTATTATTATTTATTGTTGAATTTAGTTTAGAAACCCTAATTTATGATAAAAAAATAAACGAGTTCAATTCTGAAAACCCTAACTTAACTACATGTTAATTCATTTGAACAACACCAGTAATCATATTTTGTATAAACACTTATAAACCCTAACTCATTTAAGTTTCATTCGTGCTATAAGTATGTGTGATTATTTAAGTTTGTGATGTGAAAATATGTGAAATAATTTTTTTTTAAAAAATAGAGTGATATATAACACATTATAAATTTTTATAATGTGTTATAATCCAATTTAGGTGAATAAAAAAATAACGTTATCCCTAGACTTCCGTCCAATAATTACATCCAATTATTTGGACTTATAATATATGATATACGACTCAGATTTGGGTAGGAGACGAAGTTTTCTCCCAAAAATGAGCGTTTATTTTATATTATAGGAATAAAAAATTGGTACTGAAATTCGTAATTATTGGATCTGTCCTTCTCGGACGGGTTAGGAATATAGTAGTGCATACATCCAACTTTGTATACTTTGTATATTTTCATTCTTGAAAGTTTTGACAGCACCTATTCATTGTTCTCCGTGTACAATAAGCGTATGTTGTTCTGCGTTTCGGGTTATTACTGATACGCATAATAACATCCGCACAGTGTACAGGGAGAACAATGGGTAGGTGCTGCCGAAATTTTCAAAAAATGAAAATATACAAAGTATATGAAGTTGGATGTAAGCACTACTACATTCTTAATGGATAGAAGCCTTCCTATGACAGCCGCAAGATTAGTGTAATTAGTTTTTACGTATGTTTTATATATATTTTATGTAGATAAATATTCATATTGTTAAATGATATATGAACGTATGTTTGATGTGTGTTGAATGTATAAGAGTAATGGATGTATTAGTAGTTGTGAGACTAATCGTATTTAATATTTATATATAATTTACAGATGAGGATAATTCCTGACAAGTCATGGATAGATATCCCTAGGCATCGTAGATTTCATGACACACGATACAAGGAGGGATGTGAAGCCTTCATGCGTTATGCGGAAATGAATCCGAGAAATTTAAGAAGCGGTGCTAGGTACTGTCCTTGTTGTAGGTGTAGGAATTTGAAGCTGCTGAATAGAAATGATATACGGATTCACCTAATAAAATCAGGTTTTGATGAGAAATATAAATACTGGAACTAGCATGGGGAGGGTATCACTGGGGGAAGGTATCACTGAAGGTGAGGATCCAAATATGCATGTTGGTACGTCCGGTGGCCAACGAATAGATGACACAGAAACATTGTTGAATGATATTTTTCCTCGACCTACAGAATATGATGTTGATGATAATGTCGAGGATGATATTGGAGACAAAAGTGAAGATGATAACGAAGTTGAAGCTGAAGAGGTAGGAGGTGTCGCTAGTGTCGAAAATATTGATGATATGCATTCCTCCGCAGAAATAAAGCGAATAATGGAGCTACTAGAAGATAGTGAAAAGGACTTATATGAGGGATGTACCGAGTACTCCAGATTTTCATTTATGCTGAAACTCCTTCATATTAAGACACTTAGCGGTATGTCAGATAATTATTTTGAAATGCTTCTTGATTTGCTTCGAACTGTAATACCTGGAGGAGTGAATAGCATACCCCAAACAACTTATCAAGCTGAGAAGATTGTCTCTGCTCTGGGTCTTGATTATAATAAGATTGATGCATGTCCGAATGATTGTATTTTATACCACAAATCTAATAAAGACCTTCAAGAGTGTCCGACATGTGGAGTTTCTAGGTGGAAACAGCGCACAAATTCTTCAACAAGGATTACAACGGAGACAGGGATAACACAGAAGAAAATTCCAGTCAAAGTGCTTCGACATTTTCCATTGGCTCCTAGATTGCGAAGATTATACATGAACAAGGAAACGACAAAGAATATGAGGTGGCATAAGGATGATCGAGTAGACGATGGTAAATTGAGACATCCTGCTGATGCTTTAGCTTGGAAGCATGTTGATAAAATTTATCCTCGTTTTGCCGAAGATTGCAGAAATGTAAGATTGGGTCTATCAAGCGACGGATTCAATCCATTTGGGGTAATGAGCTCTGGCTGGTCTACGTGGCCAGTTGTATTAATGCCATATAATTTACCTCCATTGCTTTGTATGAAACAGCCGTTTATGATACTTTCATTACTGATACCCGGTAAGCATGCTCCGGGAAATGATATTGATGTCTACTTAGAGCCTCTAATTGATGAGCTAAAACAATTATGGTCTGAGGGTATTTTAGCATATGATGCCCATTTAAAAGAGTCGTTTAGATTACGTGCTATTCTACTATGGACGATTAATGATTTTCCAGCTTATGCTAATCTGTCAGGGTACTCTACGAAGGGCAAGTGTGCTTGTCCTGTATGTGGTCCAGAATTTGAAGCTATTCAATTACCACATAGCCGAAAGAGTTGTTATTGGTTTAATCGAAGGTGGTTGCCCTTGAGTCATAAGTACAGAAAATTATCAGCTAAGTTTGATGGTACAGTTGAGAAAAGAATGAAGCCGCGTCAACTGACAGGTACTGAGATCGTTCAATTACTTGAGGGGTTTCCAAAAGTTGTGTTTGGGAAAAAACGCTATTCTAAATTTAACACGCTCGGAGTAAGAGATTACTTAAAGTTAAAAAAGCCATTGAAGCGTAAGCGAAAGGTCCGTAAAATGCAAGTTGAGGACGAAGCCCAAACATTACCTAGAGGATGGACTAAATTTAGTATCTTCTTTCAGCTACCTTACTGGCAGAATCTAAAAATCCGACACAACTTAGATGTTATGCATATTGAGAAAAATATATGTGATAACATAGTATCAACTCTCCTACAAGATGCAAACAAGTCGAAGGATGATCTACGGGCGCGCCAAGATCTGACTGCTTTGAATATCCGAAATGATTTGCAAGCTCAAGACGTTGGCCTTAAAAAATTAAAGTTGCCTCCGTCTCGTGTTACAATGTCAAATGAGCAGATGCAACGAGTTTGTGAAATTCTCAAATCGGTAAAGTCGCCGGATGGTTACTCTGCTAACATTTCAAATAATGTCCAGGTGCAAGAGAGAAAACTCTTAGGTCTGAAGACACATGATTATCACGTTCTTCTCCATCAATTGCTCCCTGTTGCAATCCGTAACAATATGGATAAAGAAGCGTCGAAGATTATTATTGAGTATTGTGGATTTTTCAGAAAATTATGCTCTAAAGTCATAGATGTAGATGACTTTAAGAAACTTGAAGCCGATGTCCGAGTTACTCTATGCAATATGGAAGTAATATTCCCTCCTTCATTTTTTACAATTATGGTCCATCTTACCCAGCATCTTGCAAGAGAGGCTAGAATCGCCGGTCCTGTTACTTATCGTTGGATGTATCCGATTGAAAGGTAATTTATGATTTTTCTTATATTTATTAATTGTATACGCGTTTTTCAAATTACCGTGCTAATAATTAACTTTTATGATTATAAGATACTTGGGCTGCATGAAAAACAATGTTCGCAATCGAGCTCGTCCCGAGGGCTCGATAGCTGAAGGATACGTGGCTAACGAATGCTTTGTGTTTGCATCACGTTACATGCGTAAGAAGAAAACCACATCTCAAGCACCTCAAAAGGAGAGGAAGCGTGAAAAATACCCGAGATCTCTCTTAGATCAAATTCATGCATATGTGTTGGAAAACCTTGATATGTTCGAAGACTATCGAAGGTAACAAATAAAATCTGTAATATAGATGAGAAATATTCATTTTACATATAGTTTATCAATACAAACTTATATATTGTTTATATAGGCGACATCTGGAGAAGCTTAAGAATGAAACAACCGGTAGGAATGCAGCGCATAATATTCAGAAAAGACATAGGAAAGAATTTTCTGATTGGTTAAGATTTGATGTAAGTGTTTTACAATTAATTATTGAACATTCATAATATAACATCGCCTAAATATTCTCAAATTGTTTGTCTTAGGTTGAAAAATCACTTCTTGATGATACTACATTACCAGATGAAATTATTATCCATGCACAACGTCCTTATCACGAAGTGAGACGTTATAATGAGCATTTGGTGAATGGATATAAATTTCGAACATTAGAGACCGATGATAGGAGGGTAACTCAGAACAGTGGGGTCATGGGCTTGTTTGCCCAAGAATGTTTTTCAAGTATAAGAGATCAGAATCCAATTCTAGCTGACATATTATATTATGGCCAATTAGAAGATATCGTTGAGGTAATTTACGGGTTTGGTAAACCAAAACAATGTACTTACACGATGTTCAAGGTTCGGTGGTGTCCTGCAAAAAAGCAAAAGGATCATTATGGATTTACACTAGTCAATCTTCACCGAGAAGTATATACGGATGAGAAATTCATTTTCGCAGAACAAGCTGATCAGTGCTTCTATGTGAAAGATCCGAATGTCATGTATGATTGGGTGGTTTTGTACAAGGAGCCAAGATCTGTTGTTCTTCCTAATAACAATGAAAAAAATATTGAAGAAAGTGAAGATAATTATAGTGAACCAATCGGTTCATCTGATGATGTTTGGCAAGAATTCTCTTACGCACAGAATGTGGCGCTGGATGTAGGTATGAACCTGATATGTTACACCATATTATCGATTTTTATCTTATCATAATAAAAACAATAATGCATTTCATAACAACATATCTCATGAGCATGTATACAATTTTTTCTTAACGATTGTCTTTATTATATTTGCAGATGAGGAGGAGGATGAGGAGGCTCTTTGACCTGGAGGGTGATCGCTCACGGAGTATCACCCCAGGTAGTGGTGCTGATGATCCACTACCATCTCCGGATGCAGGTATAAAAATTAATTAATACTTTAACATGTTTTATAAATTTTTAGTTATCTAGCTCATAGTGTTCATTTGTTGTAGATGCTGGATATTCATCACCCGGCCCCTCTGATGCAGCACCAGAACCATCCCCCGACGCAGGTATTAAATATTTAATAATTGATAATGTTCAATTAAAATTTAATATTAATGATTCTTCTTTCTTATGTAGGTGCTACTTGGACCCCGACATATCCATCATATACATTCCATACTGACTTGCGGCCAAAGACCCAGGACTTTCTCAGTTTACCTTTACCTCCGGACTCTCATAAGTCCAAGGCTGATTCAAGGAAGTACCACCCACGTGCTGCGAGAAGGTATCAGGAAATGCTTCCTATGTTGGAGACTAGGAAAGCTGTTGCACTCGCAGCAAAAGAAAGAGAGATAGCGAATGGTAAATTATATAAATACTTTTAATTTTCACATTTGTATATTATATGATATATTATCATGTTGTTATTATTGTAGGTGCTAAGTCAGATCGCATAGAGGGATGACGTGGCGGAGGTAAGCCTAAGTCTAAACAACCGCCAAGAGGAATGAGGGCCATTATTAGGTGGAATAGTTCTAATTTACCCGTTGGTCCTTGGTCGGCCCGATTGAATGCATATATTGGGGTTCTCGTGCGTAGAGCGACCATTATCAACCCTTATTTTCATTTTCGAGAATTACCATGGACCGCATACGAGGCGATATGGACTGCGCTTATGGTAAGTGCATATTGTTTTAGATTTTCATTTATTAATAATTAGTAATTGATATTAAATTATCCTTACTAAATGTGTATGTAAATCTACAGGACTGCTTCTGCCTTGAGGACTTTGAGGGGGCTTGGAATTATGTGTTTAATGTCAAGGTTGAAGCAGTCCTCAAACAATGGAGGCATGAGATCAAACATGAAACCTATGATAGGTATGAGGAGGACTGGCAGAGGTTTTTAAACCTCGATGACCGAGTTGACGAGATTCATTTCACGGCTCTCCTCATGTATTGGGACAGCGATGCCGCCAAGGTTAGTTTCATGAAATTTAGTTTATAATTTTAAGATATTATTTCATTTTATATTTACAGAATTTTTTTTAAAGAATAAATCCACGAAGGGGTCAGAAAATAGAAGAAAGAAGCTGCATGACCATCACTTGGGCTCACACTCCTACGCCAATCTGGAGGATGTTTATTGTCAAGATACGGTATATGTCATTTAAAGATTTAAAAGATCTTAATGTTTAGTATGATTATGAAATCTCATAATTTATAATATGACAGGGGAAATCATTAATGCCGATACACTTGAGGGCCAGAGCGGCATATGGTACTTTTCGTGAACAATATAGGGGTGATGAGAGGAATCGGGATAAGATCACGGCAAATCTCGAGTTAGTGGTGAGACTTATACATATCTTTAGTAGTATTATTAATTCTATTTTGTTAACATTACGAGGAAACGAGAACACAAATAATATGGTCATTATCTTGAATTAACTATAAATTTGTGCTTTAGGAGGGATTTGAGACCGCATCCAAGGAGGTTGCATCTGTCTACATTTCGCAGGAGGAGGAACAAACCGAGCCAGACCTTTACATGCTTTCTGCAGAGGAGAACATCAATCTCACACAGAACCTGATGGGTCATAATAGGTAAGGATGGTGAAAAATCGAATCAATTTGAATACTACATACTATTTATATTTGTTTACCATTATTGAATTTGAGAGTAAAGTTTAATATTTATTTCTCCCTAATAATAGGAGAGGAAGATATCCTCTGCATGGTGTCAGAGCTTCATCTGGTATAAGCATCAGATCGTCCACAGCATCCTCCACACCATCTACATCGACGAGAGCAGCCACAAGCAGTTTCCAGGCTATGCCATTTGTCGCACGTATCTCTGCGTATCTGATTGACAAAATTGACCCGGAGCTGCATATTCAGGTGACTAATGAGATGACTAGAGTTGCGCTGACGGCGAACTCAATGAACGATCTCATGGTTAGGCGGTACTATTCCTTATAGCGCGTATGGTGGTGTCATACGGATCATTAGCTCGATTGGCGATAATTCCGGCGCTAGACAGAGTAGTGTTCAGGTACCTTATTTTTTCTTATATTTATAAATTCATTTTTATCTAATATGTTATCAAACACCACATAATGATTATTCAATTAAACATTCAGAGTGGAGATATTGGAGGGAGCAGCACCCGTTCTCGTAATCGGGATAGAGATACCCCCGCCGACGACGATGGATGAGGTTTTTTTATTTTTAATGCAATAAACAGTTTTATTTGTTATAACACTACATTTATTCATGTCGTGTATTATCTTAGTCATGTGCATTGTTAGTATATATGTTGTTGGATGTGTTTTAGACGGAACTGATTGATGTATATTTTGAAGTGGATAGTTGGATTTGTACAATGTGTTGGATTTGGTTATATAGATGTTTTTGAATGGAATTGTTATGAATTTTGATTATGATTGGATGGTTGAATGTGGCGTATACAGTATTTTCTGGATGTATTCAAATATTAATATAATTGTACAGGGAAATACAAATTTTAATTAATTTTTTTTTTCCTGAAAAAAGGCAATCTAGACGGAATTCCGTCTAGATTGAATCAACCTAGACGGAATTTCCGTCTAGGTTGTAAAAAACCAACCTAGACGGAAATTCCGTCTAGGTTGACAGACCAGACTAGGTTGTAAAAAACCAACCTAGACGGAATTCTTTATTCCGTCTAGGTTGACTTCCGTCTAGATTGATCAACCTAGACGGAATTCCGTCTAGTTTGAAGCAATCTAGACGGAAGCAAAATAAACCACTCAAACTAAACGGAATTCCGTCTAGATGACCTAATCTAGACGGAATTGCAATCAACCTAGACGGAAATTTCTGTCTAGGTTGATCGTTTTTCTACTAGTGACGCATGTTTGCAGGAAGCTTGGTGGTATTATATATGATTAGTTAAGTCATAATAATAATTTTTGTTTAGGTTCACTTCTAAATTCACTTCTTAATTAGTGCTATGTATTTTTATTTAAAATTTTCTGTAAACCTTTTTCTTGTTTTTCCTCAATAATAGGTTGTTAATAGTTGTAGGCATAATTTTTTTTTCACTTTATCCATAGCAGAAGTTTCATTGAAATTCCGTTGTGAATAAAATGTTTCTTGTTGTTGCATATAATTATCTCAAGAAAAGAACATTCAAAAGCTTCATGAGCTGGTTTAAAGCCTTCAGCAGCAATTGCTGCAACGCCGAGAAATTAACAACACGGTAAGCATTCCTGGCAATTCTTTGAATGAAAATGTCAATGAAAATGAAAGATAGAAGATCCTGGAAGATTAGTGTTAAGAGTTGTCGAAGCATGGAAGAAGTTATTTGTCACAGCTATCTATTTGCTAATAAAATAATATAAATAGTTTCAGATTGTGTTAAGAGTTGTCAAAGCATGGAAGAAGTTAGAAATGTTTACCTACCTGCTTTGTTAACTATGGACATTCAAGTAATACCAGAAGCTGCCAGTTCTAAAGTAGGAAAGGAATTGGCAAAATTTTGTAT
Organism: Asparagus officinalis; assembly: GCF_001876935.1. Lineage (NCBI taxonomy): Eukaryota > Viridiplantae > Streptophyta > Magnoliopsida > Asparagales > Asparagaceae > Asparagus > Asparagus officinalis. The sequence continues at coordinate 74,245,453 of NC_033796.1, forward strand.
AATATAGTATAGGTTTATGAATGCTAATTAGTTACACTAAACCCCCATGAACTTTCAGTGTTCTGCAGTATTAATCAGTAATAATCAGAGTGGGTTTAAAAGAAGTTTCAGTTATTGTTAAATTGAAACAGACATGTCCACAAATTTTACACGCTATCTTCCAAACTTTACACTGAAAGCTATTAGGCGATGGCAATTCCTGGTACAAACTTCATGCACATACGAAACTCAAGTTGACACTAACAAAAAGAGGAATAAGTTACATATTTATTGCATTAATTATCTAATACAGGACTTTGGTTATGGGGGAAAACATTTTAGTTACTCCTATGGTCAGAACTTGCTCGAGTGTTACTACACTGGACCTGGACATGGACTAACCCTTATGCATTTTATTATGCTGCATATATAAATTATTGAATTCATACTTACAGGAGTTATAGGCTCGTTTATTGTTTCTTGTTCACTCGTTTATCATTTCATACTAATGGTCTGGTTGTTTTTTAAATCCACGTTCCTTCTATATGTGTAGAAAACAAGTGAGACCAACAAAGCAAATCGTGAAGGTCTAGAATATATGCACACTACGGGAATAATAAGTTTTGCGAGGATTCGCCAAAAACGGTATTTCAAAATTTTTTTAATGTTACTTATTAACTGCATCCTTTCTTTCTATTCGTTTTTAATGTATTTATCAATAGTTTAACTATCATGTCTTTATTATAGGAAAATGAGTTGGGAAGACCTCCAAGTGAAGCTGAAATATTTATTGAGACCCGTAAAAAGAAGATAAATCCACAAGGAGAGAAAACAATCAATTTGATAGTAAGTATGTGCCATATTTCCTAAATATTAATATTCATATATTGCTTTTTAGGTCCTAATTTTCATATAACATGCATAGCAACTAAATATAAATTTTGCTAATGCATGGTGCTTTAGAAGAAGTCAAATCTCAAGATGAAGTTGATGATGCATGGGATTTAGTCAAGAAAGATGAACATCCTGGACGTGTACGTCTTATGGGGAGGGGTGTCACTAAAACCATGCTCCAGAATAAAAATAAAAAGATCATGGATCCTTATGAGCAAGTTCCAGAATCTGTCGTTCAAACTATATCATAAAAAGTTGAGCAAGAGTTGACAAAAAAGTTTGAAGAGCAGAAGGCAGATTTGGTTCATGGTTTCGCCGAGATCTTAACTAAAACACTTGGGCAAACAATTGATCCGGCGGCTATTGCAAGACTTATTGCATGCACAAGATCACCTGAGGAAGGTGGTAGTGCTCGAAATCATGATCATCCTCGCTCATCTGCAAGCAACCATCAGCCACGAAATGAGGTAGTTTTTTCTTTTGTTATATCTTTCTTTTTCTTTTTCGTGTATTATGATAACTTAATTTGGATTGGTTGCTTCTTAGTTCGCCCGAAATGAGGTGTTATATTGATGCTATTGATGATTAAGTTTTGATCAAGATTTATCCTCTTTTATTATTCACCTCAGCTTGCATCAATATGTTATTCGTAATCGCCACAAGTCTTGGTAAATTCATGCTAATTAATCTTTTTATCTCTATTTATGCAAGAAAATTATTGATGCCTACTACAGAAGAGATCTGTGCTTATCGCTTATTGTGAGATTTGTTTGCTCTAATGATTGAAAAAGAGCTTATTCTTATCAAGATACTTTTCAATTAAGTGATGAACTCTTTTGCGATTTAATATTAATGGAGGAATATAGATTTGTATTTTGGACATAAGCAAAAAAGTTCCTTCTGTTAATGAATCGTTGCAACATCATTCTTTTTAAGGTTCGTTCTTGTTAAGATTAAGAATTTGGTGGGGTTGTTTGTAAACCTTGGACTTTATAATTTCTTTGTTTGCAAATATTACAACAGCAGATAAATACCGTTGCTACCATACATTTGTAGCATTTGATTTTTACTGTAGCACTTTGCTATGTATAAAATTTGTAAAGTACTCATCACTGTAACTATTCAAGCATTGTCATAGCGTAAAACCAAAAGCTATTTCCACTATTGAATAAGCATTGACATTGCTCCAAAATCTAAAACCGTCACCTTTGCTAAATAATTGTCCCCACTGCACAAAAGTAAAAACCGTTTCTCTTGATATCAAAGTGTTCCCATTGCTTATAACCTAAAAACCGTTCCCCTTGCTATGAAACTGTTCCCGTTGCTTAGAATCAAAAAACCGTTTCACTTGATATACAACTGTTCCACTTGATCTAAACCAAGAACCGACCCCTTAGAAAAACTGTTCCCTTATGGTACCAATGATGAAAGTTTACAAACCGTTCCACTAGGATCATAAACCGTTCCAGTAGACCTACGAGCACAGCCGTAAACGAGAGGGTTGTTGAACTGTCCCCTTAGATGTAAGGCAACGGTTTTTATGACTAGTGTGACGGTTCACAACCGTCCCCATAGGCCTCAAATGTGGTAGTGAATTTAGCGGTCTATCAATAGTTTTCAGATTTGATGTGTACTGGTTATAAATTTCAGAAAATTTTATAATTTTTAAAATTTAAAAGAGTTTTTTCTACAATTTTTGTAACTTTGAGGTTAATTTCGGTAAATTTTAAATTTTTAGGTGTATGAGGGTAATCTCTTGAATTTATTTTTTTATTATTTGAAAATTTTAAAATTTTAAGATTTTTTTTATAATTTGAACTTTTGAGGGAGTTTCTATAATTTTTAGGACATGTAGGGTGTTAATTTAAAAATATTAAATTCTTCAAAGGTTGTTGTTATTTCTTAATTTCATGTTTATTATTTTAAGTTTTAAAATGTCAGAAATTTTTAGGTGCATTTTGGTAATCTTTTGAATTCATCTATGTTGTAAGTCTTGAAATTTTAGAATTTTAGGTGCTTGTTTGTAATTTGAACTTTTGAGGGTTCTTCTATAATTTTTTAGATAATGAGATGTTATCCGCAAATTTTAAATTCTTCGCTATTAATTTCTTGATTTCATGTTTGTTATTTTAAGTTTTTAGATGCCAGGATAGTTTTTATAATTTTAAACTTTTCAGGAAATTTTGTGCAATTTTAAAACTTTTCAGGTTTTTTTTGCAATACTTTATGTATTATAGTACGTTAGCTATGTATAATTTCTTTATCTTTACAAACTAATACCATAAAAAGATATTTTATATATTTTATTAATATTATTTTTTAAACTGTTAAACTATAGATAGTTAACGTAGGATTAGGATAGGATATAATCATGATTAGGATAGATTAAGATATAAATAAAATATTTAAAATAGTGAATGATAATATTGACCATAGAAAGATTTTCCCGAACTCGTGCTTTTAAAGGGAGTGTGATATGATATTGGTAATTATGAAAAGTTTCTTTCCAGTGAAAATATATGAAGGTTAGGGAAAAAAGGAAAATATATGATAAGATTACATTTCTTAATTAAAGAAGCGAATTATTGTTTGATTTTGAAAAAAATTATTACGCTGCACTTTTTTCTTGATATATAGTATGCTTCAATTTTTTAAGTTTACAAATAATTGATCAGATTGCAGCAATCTTTCTTAAAGATTCACACAAAAAAGAGTTACGCTCCAATAAAGTACTTAAAACTCTCCTCTCCACACACAACCCCCACCCAAAAAAAAGGTGATGCAAGTGTTCACTATAAAAGGTGTACAATAAATTAGAAACATTATTAAAATAATAAGGGAAAATTGCTTGGAGAAACCAAATAAAGTTGGGTCATGCATCCCCACCCCAAGTCTAAAAACCATAACCAAAAAGCCCTAAAATTAAAAAAGAAGTGCAACTAAGCCCTAAAACTCACTGCCCAAGAAATCATTCCCAAATTACCCTTCTTCTTCCCCATTTAAAACCCAATCCCTTTCTCCTCCTAATCTGGCCCAAGGTCTCCCCCCACCGCCTCTCCCTCCCCTACCACCGCCGACGTGCCCAAGGTCCTCCTGATCTGGCCCAAGGTCCTCCTGATCTGGTCTTCTATGGTCCGAGGACCGAGTTGCCGTCGAGGGCAACGCCGGAGTCGTTCACGGTGATCAATTTGCTGGAATTGGATTTCTCAAACAACTCATTGTCGGGTCCGATCCCAGCTGAGCTTGGGAAGCTTACTAACCTCACATCATTGGGCTTGTTCTCCAACAATCTCACAGGCAAAATTCCGCCTGAGATTGGAAACATGACTTCATTGGGCTATCTAGATGTAAACACCAACCAATTAGAAGGGGAGCTGCCCAGCACAATTTCCCAGCTTGAAAACCTTCAAACTCTTCAGGTATTTACCAACAATTTCACAGGGGCTCTGCCTCAAGATCTCGGTAAGCATGGGCTCTTGGTTACTGCAAGCTTTTCGAACAATAGCTTCTCGGGTCCGCTTCCACCTACTCTTTGCAGCGGCTTCAAACTTTAGTACTTGACAGTTAACATAAATAACTTCTCAGGGCATCCGCCTGACTGCTTGCGCAATTGTGGTGACTTGATACGAGTTCGGTTAGAGGGGAACCAGTTCAAAGGCGATATATCAGAAGTATTTGGCATTCACCCCCAACTCATATACTTGGATGTCACAGGGAATCAATTGACAGGAACACTATCATCAGATTGGGGACAATGTGAAAGCCTTCAATACTTGCACATAGATGGAAACAGCATCACTGGAGATATCCCAGCTTGTTTGGTGAGATGAGCAAGTTACAGGATTTGGGCTTGTCTTCCAACTTCTTGTCAGGCACAATTCCATCTGAGCTTGGGAATTTAGATCAGCTCTACAGGCTGAATTTGAGCAGTAATCTGATATCTGGGACAATTCCTTCACAGATTGGCGGTATCACATTGTTACAGAGTCTCGATTTATCGGGAAACAAGCTGACAGGCAAGATACCTACTGAGCTCGGCAATCTGGATCGGCTTCTTTTGCTTGATTTAGGCCAGAATGACTTGTCAGGCACCATACCTGACCAACTTGGGAACTTGGGTTCTTTGCAAATTGCATTGGATCTCAGTAGAAATTCTTTATCTGGAAAGATTCCTTCTAATTTGGCAAAATTATCATCGTTGGAGAAGCTCAATGTTTCCCATAACGAGCTCTCTGGCCAGATCCCGAAAGAGCTATCACAGTTGTCCAGCCTGGTAACAGTTGATTTCTCTTACAACAACTTAAGTGGCCCCCTACCTTCAGGGCACGCTTTTGAGAGTGCCACCTTGGAGGACTTCGTCGGGAACCAAGGGCTCTGTGGCAATGTTTCAGGTCTGCCGTTGTGTTTTCTAGTTGCTGCATCCAACGTTTCTCACAAGAATCACACCAAGCTCATCCTCGCCATCATTCTTCCCATTGTCGGAGCTCTAATACTAGCATTCACATTCACTGCGACCATTTATGTATGGAAAAGGAGAGAAGAAGATCCTGTCATGCTGGAGAGCATCAACACAGATAGTTTCATGTGACATATGACGGTTTCATGTCACATATGTTGTTTTTATGAGACATTTGTTGTTCATACGGGATATTTTGGTGTTGTATGTGATATTTGGATGTTGTATGTGATATTTGAGTGTTGTTTGTGACATTTATTGTTTATACGTGATATTTGGGTATTGTATGTGATATTTGGGTGTTGTATGTGATATTTGGGTATTGTATGTGACATTTGTGTGTTGCTTGTGACATTTGCTGTTTATACGTTAAATTTGGGTGTTGTATGTGATATTTGGCTGTAATTTGTTGATAGTGAATGTGCTTATTTGTCACATGGTTGTAATTTGTTTATACGTGACACATGACTATAATTTATTGTATGTGATATTTAGATCTAATAGAGTCATTCCACATCCTCCTTCATCATCATCCCCTTATTCTTCTTTTCCCACCAAGACCTAGGAATAAATAACTCGTCCTTCAAATACTCTGACACTCCTCTTCCCCTTCAACTCAAACTCAAATACTCTGACACTCCTCTTCACCTTCAACTCAAACTCAAATACTTTGACACTCCTCTTCACCTTCACCTTCACCTTAAACAACACCCAAATGTCACAAATATCATATACAACACCCAAATGTCACAAATTACAGACAAAAATAAAATACAACGCCCAAATGTCACGTATAAACAGCAAATGTCACAAACAACACCCAAATATCACAAATTACATCTAACAATCACATACAATACCCAAATATCACGTGTAAACAGCAAATATCACAAGCAACATCGAAATATCACAAACTTTAGTCATATATCACATACAACACCCAAATATCACGTATAAACAACAAATATCACAAGTAACACATAAATATCACATACAGCACCCAAAAATCATATACAACACCCAAATGTCATAAATTACAGCCAAATATCACATACAATACTCAAATATCTCGTATAAATAACAAATATCACAAGCAACACATAAATATCACATACAACACCCAAATATCACATAAAACACCCAAATGTCACGTATAAATAACAAATATCACATACAACATCCAAAGTACAAAAAATATTCTGGCGGAGGATGTGAAAAACAAACAATATCATTCATGGGGTTTATTGAGTGAAGAGATGTGGTTGGTAATAAGTTATGGAGGCTCTCTACAACTCAGGCTTCTAAGCTACGATTAGTTGCAAGAAACTGAATGAAGCCATCCACGTTCTTGTCTTGCCGTTCCTTGTCCCGAACAACCTCCATCATCTTCTGAGCTCTCTTCCTGTAACTCTCTCCCTCTTCATCCACCATCACCAACCTAAGGGCCTTGGCCACATCTTCTTTATTGAAACATCCATCTTCTTCGTTCCTCTCAACCTCGACCCCAAATCCTTTCTCCTCCATCAACCTCGCATTCAAACCTTGGTCCAAATCCACGGGCAGCAGAACAAGCGGGTGTCCAGACTGAAGACCTTCGATGATCGAACTCCACCCGCAATGCGTCAAGAATCCTCCGACCGACTCATGAGCCAATATCTTCACTTGTGGCGCCCAACCCTTAACAACTAGCCCAAAGTCCTTGGTCCTATCTTCAAACCCTTCTGGTAGAATCTCACCATCTGGACTCAAGCCGAAAGGCTTTCTGAGCCCCCAAACAAAGGGCAGTTCCGCCGTTTCAAGTCCTAGCGCCAGCTCGTGCAGCGACTCGGTGTTCATAGCCACCTCGGTCCCGAGAGCGACGTAAACCACGGACTTCGACCTCTGCTTGCCGAGCCATTCCATTATTTCAACTTCAGATTCATTCGCATTCTCGTTTCGTTCGTCCACCGATGGCGGCAGCAGGCCGACCGGAACAATCGGCTTCTTGATGATTTCTTCGAGCAGAATCAGCCACTCGGACTCCAATTCCTCGCAGCTCCGCAGAGCGATTGCTCTGCATCCTTCAAGCGCCATCTTGAAACGACGCGCGTCGGGAACGCCGGAAGGGTTCGGTAACCTCGCCATCTTGAAGAGCCTGCGCACCTCGTGCAATTTATACGCCATATTTGTCGGGAACGGGACCCTTCAAGATGGCCACCGTGAACGACTCCGGCGTTGCCCTCGACGGCAACTCGGTCCTCGGACCATAGAAGACCAGATCAGGAGGACCTTGGGCCAGATCAGGAGGACCTTGGGCACGTCGGCGGTGGTAGGGGAGGGAGAGGCGGTCGGCGGTGGTAGGGGAGGGAGAGGCGGTGGGGGGAGACCTTGGGCCAGATTAGGAGGAGAAAGGGATTGGGTTTTAAATGGGGAAGAAGAAGGGTAATTTGGGAATGTTTTCTTGGGCTGTGAGTTTTGGGGTTTGGTTGCACTTCTTTTTCATTTTTAGGGCTTTTTGGTTATGGTTTTTAGACTTGGGGTGGGGATGCATAGCCCAACTTTATTTGGTTTCTCCAAGCAATTTTCCCAAAAATCAAACAAAAAAAATTGGATTGAAAAAAAAAAAATCAACTGAAAACGATGTCACTAAAAAACAATCTGTACAATCACCTGTTTAATCGATGCAAGGCGCAGCTGCCACACACGCCATCGCCACCTGCAGCATCCCCACCATCTCTTCCTCCACACCCTTGTAGCGCATAAGCTCTAAATCAAACACCTCGCTACTCCACTCCTCCCCAATGCGGCAGGCTCACATCCTTCGTCACCACCTTCCCTGTCAAGATCTCCAGTAGGACCACGCCGAACGCATAGATGTCGGTCAAAACAAAGCATCAAATTTGACAGCAAAACAGGCAGAAGAAGCACGAACGTGAGAACTCGAGCCACGAATTCATTCAACATCTCAGATATCTTGATGGATTTCGGTGAAATTTAAGAATTTTGGGGCAAAATTTTCATTTTATATGAGGGATCGGGGATCCCGTCAAGGGATGAAGAAGAAGAGGGGCGGTTGCTTGCTTCGAACGATTCCTCAAAGCCAAAACAAAGGGGATCAAACCAAAGGGCTCTTCCTCCACTCGGTGGACGCGGATGCGGAGGGCGGAGGAAGAGGACGAGGAGACGGTGGCGTAGGAGTGGAGGCTACAGCGTCGGTGGTGGTAGGGGAGGGGGAGGCGGTGGTGGGGGAGGGGAGATCTTGGGCCAGAGTAGGAGGAGAAAAGAGATTGGGTTTTAAATGGGGAAGAAGAAGGGTAATTTGGGAATGATTTCTTGGGCAGTGAGTTTTAGGGCTTAGTTGCACTTCTTTTTTAATTTTAGGGCTTTTTGGTTATGGTTTTTAGACTTGGGGTGGGGATGCATGACCCAACTTTATTTGGTTTCTCCAAGCAATTTTCCCAAATAATAATTACAAATTTGTTATTTCCCTACTTTGCGCAATCATGAGAGGGAGAAGAAGAAGAAAGTGGGTTTCAAAAAATAATAATAATTAATATATAAAAATTCAAAAATCAATTGCCTAAGAATTTTCAAAATCACAACCCGTTTTATCATATAATATATAGATAATTTATTTAGTTTATCAGTGATGATAAGGGGTTTTGACTTTGTAGGATCCTAGATAAAGAATGGTATATATGGTTGATATCCAGACTAGAAACTTTGAATTTTTACGTTAACAAATACTTGGTTAGATTGCAGCAATCTATTTAAACGATTCAGACATAAATGTGTTAATCTCCAATAAACTACTTAAAACTTTCCTCTTATTTTAGGCAAAAATATTAGGATTAGATTTTGATGATAACTAATCCCCCCCACCCCACCCCAACACTCCCACACCCAAAAAAAAGAAACAAAAATGCGATGCAAGTCATTGTAAAAATTATATAGTAAATTAGAAATATTTAAAATAATAATTACAAATATATTTTTCTATACTCCACGCAATCATGAGAGAGAGAGAAGAAGAAGAAGAAAAAAAATGAATTTTTGAATAATAATAACAATAATTAATATATAAAAAATCAAAAGCAATTGCCTACGAATTTTCAAAGTTGCAACTCGTTTTATCATATACTATATAGATAATTTATTTAGTTTATCAGTGATGATAAGGGGTTTTGACTTTGTAGGGAAGCACATATCATTCTCTATTCCTATACTATAAAATGGTATATGGTTGGTATCCAGCCTAGAAACTTTGATCCAGGAATTTCCTTGTAGACTTTATTATGATAGTACGTAACTGGATATTTCTTAATCTAAGATACACTATCAGATTTCCACGATTTTTGTGACTAATCAAACAATGCATTTGGGTTCATGAGAAATACATTTTTGACACTAGAAATTTAGATATCCAAACAACGAATTTGAGGTTGATTATCTGCAATAAGTAATGAAAACCTTTTTTCTCAATGTAACATTTGCTGCGTGGGAGCACAAGTGCAGGTAGGCTTGTCCATCCGGGCCGGCCAGGACCGGGCAAAACCGGAACCTGGACCCGGGCCCGGTGGCTCCGGGCCCGGGCCCGGGCCGGCCCGGGTTTTGTCTGTTTTTTTTAAAAAAAATTTAGATTTTTAAAATTTTAAAAATCTCTTTAAAATTTAAAATATATATAAAAAAGTACAAAAAGTTACAGAAAAAATAAAAACAATCATATTATTAATAACATGAAATAACATAAATTACAAATACAAAAAATTATAAAAACGAAAGATGATAAAAATAACTTCTTTATTAATATCAGTAAATCTTTTACAAGTATAAATTTATTTCGGAATTCGTCGCATCACAATAGATGAGTACATCCCAACTAGGTTGACACATACTCACCTATATCACTATCATTTGCAACTGTTTCTAAAATAATTCATTACACATTTAAAGCTAAGAAATAAAAATTATAATTTGATGAATATTGTTTAATCTTTATATCTATCTGGTAGTCCCAACTCTTTAAATTTATCTTCAATCCCAGTCATCCAATCGATGACTTGCGTTCGCTTTTCGTACCTCCACCAATCTTGTAAGCACATTACCGCTTGTACAGTATACGGATCTACGCATGTCCTGTGGTCGTCAATCAAATATCCTGCTGTGCTGAAGGCGGATTCCGAAACTACCGTCGAAACCTGCACTGTTAGTAAGTCATGAACCATGGTGGAAAGTATAGGATATGAAACTGATCCATATACGATATGAAACTGATCCATATACTCTCCACCATTGCAAAATATCTAAAACATTTTCTTAACATTTAACTAAAGAAGCTGATAAATATTCATCTGTTTCAGAAACCTCCAACGATGATCCAAGTCCAGACCTACCAGTTAGCTCAGCTACCATTGCATGCCTATCAAAACTTACATTTTTACCTCGATTTGAGCTCGAAGGCGCCGAAGCTGCAGACTGTTGTGCACCCACACCATGTCTAACTGCATACTCATCATATAATGTTTGAAAATAATTTCTAATAGCTAAATGATGAGAAGTAGCAGTAAGGGTGGATCCATCATCTAAGTCTATAATATGTCTACCATACAATGGTTGTAACAAACTTCGAAGGCTAATATCCTTCAAACATGGATCAATAAGAACCCCCAAACTAAAAATATGAGGAATATGCCTAAAATACTTATTAAATTTTCTCTCCATTTGAAAATTTATAGCTCCAAAAGTATCATCCATACAATATTTGACAAAAAAAATTTAAATATTTAAAATTTGTAGAGCAGCTAAAGTAATAATCGGATAATAACAACCAGATAATAACATAGTAACATCATAAAAAACTTATAACATCTTATTTAAATTACATATAATTGTCTATTCATCTTCAGTTATTTCATAAGTGCTACCAGAGGTAGAACTAGAAGCATAATAATTTATAAAATCATTTATAATTTCCTTATATTCTATTGTCACACTTAACATTGTATAGGTGGAATTCCACCTATGGTCAACATCTTTTGGAATTAGTCTAGCCTTAATATTTTTTTCTTTTACACATTTGTTTCCATCTTTTAAGTCTTTGTTTAGAAGTAGTATGCATATAAGCAACTGTTCTAACATTTTCTATCATGGATTTAATTTCAGTAAATGCACTTTGAACAATTAAATTTAAAATATGGCATATACATCTAATATGAAAAAGTTCACCATGACAGGGCAATGACAGAGTTATTTTGAGAAAATCTACAGCTACATTGTTATTACTTGCATTATCTAGTGAAATAGAAAATATTCTTTGATCAATTTCTAGTTTCGTAAGTTCTTCAACTATTAAATTAGCTACATTAATACCAGTATGTGACTCTTCAATTGTCACTACAACAAATTGCACTTTTCCCGACGCTTATTCCCGACGCATGGTTAAATACGTCGCCAAAAATTATATTTTTCCCGACGATTTTAGTTAGCGTCGGCAAAACATATATTTAAACTTTTGCCGACGTTTTTGTTTCGTCGGCAATATTGTATTTTGTTGTAGTGTGTAATAAAAGAAACAACTCTTTTAAACATTTGCCAATTTTCAGCAATCTAGTGTGTTGTGATACATAAATAACTTGTTTGTGCTCTAGATGTCCAAATATCAGAAGTTAAAGAAAATTTACAGTTTTGTGATACATAAATAACTTGTTTGTGCTCTAGATGTCCAAATATCAGAAGTTAAAGAAAATTTACAGTTTAAATTTTTAAAATAAGATTGTGCTCTAGATGTCCAAATATCAGAAGTTAAAGAAAATTTACAGTTTAAATTTTTAAAATAAGAAATATTTTTCCTTGTTCCATTTGATAATGTTTTAAAATGTTACGTTGACAGGTTTGACGAGATTTTTTTTTAAATCGGGATAATAATCATCTCTAAACAAATCTTCAAATTCATCATCTTCTACTAATTTAAAAAGGAAGATTCTTAACAATGATAAACCTGATGACGTATTTCCTGGCTCGGGCAGTGTCATAATTTCAAGTACCGAGACTACCAGAAGAGGAGGATTGGAAAATCATAGATTATAGGATATCACCTTGAGGAGTCTGGTCTTTATTGTGTTTTTCTATATGGCGTTTGAGATGGTTGGTGCCGCTCTTATGATGAGCTTGGAAAATCCGGCCGCATAACGCACATTTAGCCTTCTGGGTGAGGATCCTACCGTGTTCATCCTTGGTGACGTTTATCTTCTCAAAAAAACTCCATACATTGGATCTCGGTCTTTTAGGAGCTCTTGGTACAGATTCGTCACTACCGGATTCAGGATTACCACTGGTAGGATCGGTAGGAGAAGTAGCTGTTGTTGTAGGAGGACTCATTTTAATATCGGTAGGAGATAGATTTTGCTCTTCATAATCAGATCCAGGTCTGGCCCGGGTTTCCGGGCCGGGTGGGCCCAGGCCGGGTTCCAGGCCGGGCCCGGGCTGGCGGACTTTTTGGACAGGGCTAAGTGCCGGGACCAAAACGGCTTTTTAATTTCGTGAGGATAGCGTCGCCCTTTCAATTCACATTTACCGAAGCTTTTAACACAGACTTAAAATTAGGAGTTAGTTTACACTTAATCAACGGTAAAATGACTAAGTTGAGTGAAAAAATAAGCTCTCGGGCACCAATTTTAAGTATGGAACCCCAAGTGCAGGGACCAAAATGGCTTTTTGGCCTTTTCTCAACGTAAAACATTTGCTGAAGTAGCAGCACTCTTAACGGCTCCTCAATTATAGTATTTTAAACATGTTTTCTATTAGGGAAAAATGTGTCCAGGCCCCAAAAGTGGGAACTTCGTGTGACTAGCCCCCCTGTACTTTGCCATTTGACTGATGAATAAAGCTTTATTTCATTGATCAAAAATAAAAGAAACCTGTGATTACTAGAAAGTAAAGAATTAAAAGAACATCAAAGTAATATGCCAAGGAACATTGATTGTATTGTCTTTCTAGTACATTACAAAATTTAAGGTAAAGAAAGAATAGATGGGATCTCGGGTTCCCAGACTATATTCTGAAGCTCTCCTCCATTTCAAAATAGAAATGAAGAGAATCTTGTTGTCATCTCCCATACACTCCAAAATCTCTATTTCTTTCTTAATCTTTTCTCCATCTCCCTTTTGTTCTCTCTTTGAATGG
>NC_033796.1:74259941-74263639 GCF_001876935.1 Asparagus officinalis
ATATAAAACTTCATTAAAATAAAACATAAAATACAAACTAAACATGGAACATTACATAAGATGGACAAATAACTCTCAATAATCTGGTAGATCGGGGCCAGAGTGTCCAATATCATTAAAATAATTGCCAAAGTTAGAAGCAGACTCTTGTTCTTGTTGATTTCTTTTTTGTATTGTTTTAATCTGTTGAGATTGAACGTACTCACGCACGTTTGGATCAGCAATGGAATTCAAATCTTTCATTATAATTTTTTATTCATCTCTATCTTTTTTCATGGCTATCTTTTCTCGTTCGATATCAAATGCTACTTGCATGTCCAAGCTCGCCTTGTCTAACCTGTCTATAAGTCGGTTATTGGAGGTCTCGATAGAGTCCACTACACTTGACTCATGATCATCATTTTTCCTTTTCAATTTGGCTTTTTTACCCTAATAGGTCGTTCAGATGAAGTAAATGATGACAGTCCAGGAGATGTTGATATAGGAGATTCCGGAGTGGGGTTATCTGATTGTGATGAGTCGAAGTTCACACTTTGGGGTTGTCTTCGACCAACTTGTCTTGCTTTGGGGACATCATCTTTAAATTTTTTGAAAATTTTAACCATATTCCAGACATGATCAAATTTAAAACCTTTTTTGTACTTTGGTTCTTGCATAAATAACATCTTTGCTCGAACTAATTGCAAATTATAGTGAACATCAAGTTATGTATTTCAACAATAATAATAAATTTCAAACGATAATTAATAGAATACTTACAATATCTTCATCTGAAGCACCACTTGGATTCAGATTCTCTACTTGTCTCAAACACGCATTCAATTTCCTGACTTCATTACTTATGATTTCCATTCGAGAACGAATTGATCGGCTCGTACGCACCTCAAAATGTTGATCTCGAAGTTCATTATATTTGTCCTCCACACGAGACCAAAATGCATCTCGAGACTGGTTTCTACCGATAATAGGGTTTTGAGAAATATCCAAGAATACTTGACAAAGGAGCACATCTTCAGTAACCGTGTATCCAGATGATCGAACAGACATTTTTTTGTAAAAAGTTGTTGGTTTGGAGATTATAAATACTTTTAAGAAATACTTCGAATTGGGTGGTTTGAAGTAGAATTCGTGAATGTTATTTATAGCCAATCCAAATTTGTTTTTTTTTTGTTTGAATTTGAATTTGAATTTGAATTTGAATTTATCGGTGGTCAACATTTGAAATTGAATTGTTGTGTACAAACTGATCAGCTTTACACATTGCCCAACGTTGTCGGTGGGAATCATGTTTTGAAATCAGGTCAGCTTGACACATTGTCCAATGTATACAGAGCTCAGCTTTCCTTGAATTGTGTGAAAGCTTTATACGAGTGGGAGTCATTTTTTGAAATCAGGTCAGCTTTACACATTGTCCAACGTATACATAGCTCAGCTTTCCTTGAATTGTGTGAAAGCTTTATACGAGTGGGAATCATTTTTTAAAATCAGGTCAGCTTTACACATTGTCTAACATATACACAGCTTAGCTTTCCATGAATTGTGTGAAAGCTTTATACGAGTAGGAATCATTTTTTGAAATCAGGTCAGCTTTACACATTGTCCAACGTATACACAGATCAGCTTTCCTTGAATTACGTGAAAGCTTTATACGAGTGGGAATCATTTTCTAAAATCAGGTCAGCTTGACACATTGTACAACGTATACACAGCTCAGCTTTCCTTGAATTGTGTGAAAGCTTTATACGAGTGGGAAATATTTTTTAAAATCAACTCAGTTTTACACATTGTCCAACGTATATAGCGAAGCAAATTTGAATTTTGTGATAAATTGATAACAGTTGAAAAGCATTTTCTGAAATCAGCTCAACTTTACACATTGTTCAATGTATACAGCTAAGTAAAGTTTTATAAATAGCATACTAGATTAGGTACATCCACATAATTATTCGTTGTTGTGTTAAAATTATTATTCTCCATTTCTGCATACTTCAGTCATTCTTTTCTTACTTTAAAAATAAATTTCGATGCTGGAGGTCCATCATATTTATCATCATCTTCATCTTCGGATGATGATAATTTCTATCCAATATCATTACAGAGATTGATGAAACCGAAGAAATAATTTGTGAGTACATCAACAACAACATGATCCTCGCTAACAATTTACGTCAACAAAACTACCAACCGATCCATGGTGGCTCGATTCCCGGTCATGCAGTGATCAACCACGATCGAGAAACTGCGCATCAGAATTTGGTCATAGATTACTTTGCCGATAATCCACATTTTGGAGAAGATATGTTTCGTCGTCGATATCGGATGTCAAGAAGTTTGTTCCTTCGTATTGTTGATGCAGTGAAAGATCATAACTATTACTTCCAACAACGAAGTGATGGACTTGGTAGAATGGGATTATCACCATTACAGAAAGTAACAGCTATTTTTCGCATGTTGGCATACGGTCTACCAGCTGATGCTACGAACGAATACGTTAAAATAGGTGAGACAACAACAATTGAAAACATGTATTACATGACATAATGACTGCATGCATTATTATGCACAATATGATAATCGAGGATGAACGTGATCTTTATGCACCAATTCAAGAAGTGAGGGAAGCACCAACACCAGAAGTTGATATTGTAGCAGATGAAACTATAAGATTTACTCAATTTATTACACGTTACAGACAAATCAAGGATAAAAATGCCCATATTGCGCTTCGTAATGCATTGATAGATCATTTATGGGAGGAATACACTATTTCAGATAGTTAAGTGCATATTAAATTTATAATTTTTACATTGTTGTTAATGTTTAATTATTTTCTTGTATTTTATTTTCTGTTGTGTTCTTAAATGTAATATTTTGGCAATATCAATAATAAAAATATAATATTTTAGCAATCAAGTAATTTTAATTAATAAAATAATATTTTATTGTTTTATTAGTTTAATTTTTTAAATAATAAATTATTTTGTTTGAAAATATGTGAAAAAAATAAAATTTGATATGTGGGGTTAATTGTTGAAATAGTTAAAAATATAGGGAATAAAAAATAATAATATAAAAGTAGATAGAAAAGAATATACTGAGAATATTCTTTTTTGGTGCAAAAAATGGTGTAATGGGTTGGAGATGAATTACTGTTAGATGTGACTTTTGTACCATTTTGGTGCAAAATTTGTACCATTTTGGTGCAAAATTTGCACCATTTTGATGCGATGGGTTGGAGATGCCCTTATATAGAAAATTATAAAGTGCAAAGAGGACATGATAAACGTCTGAATATTAATTTTGAATTAGAACAATCATTACACAACATGAAATTACTAATAAGTATCAGTATGTGTTGCTAATTAATAGTTAGAAAATAGTAATAGCTAGCTTTAAATTATATGTTGACCAAATGTCAGAATTCTCCTCCCTTCATGTATAATTTTCTGGAATTCTTAGGTTGATTTCACAAATCCTGCATGGACTTTTGAGGGTTTTCACACAACTCCCTAAATTGTATTTATCTCACATAATTCTCTTGTACTTCGTGGTGTCTCGAAAACTCCCCATGAAACCTTTTATTACCGGATCCTCTACATATCATGTGCAAATAAATAAAATGTCATTGGGGAAAAGCAAATAAATAAAATGTCATTGGGGAAAAGAAATCTTTACTTTTATCAATTTTCATTTATATG
>NC_033796.1:74263656-74266678 GCF_001876935.1 Asparagus officinalis
ATACACACAAAAACCTAAATTTGAATTATTTGCTCTCACGTTTTGGTTGGCAAAGTACATGCGAGGTTTTGGGGCTTATTTTTTTGGTTGGGTGGGTTGGGGGGTTTGTGTTGGTGGTGGTGGTGTTGTTTGGTATGAAAATTTCGTAGTTCATGGGAGGTTTTGTGAGACATCCTAAATTTAGGGGTCTATATAAGATAAATAAAAATTAGGGAGATTATGCAAAATTAACCCCTTTTCTCGAAGTGGGGGAAACAGAGAGTCACTGCACATGTAGGCGAATTTCCGAATTATTATTGACCCTTTGCACTGTTAAGCACATGATAATCGAATAGCTTTAGCGTAATAGGTTAAGATATCCGTACAGACAAGATCCGAGATTATATTGTGAAAGAAGCATTGTTGTTCCTAGTAGATTGTAATCAATCATTCATGATTTTAGGGGCTGTTTGGTTGCACATTTTTTGAGAAAACTTTTCTCAAAACATCTGACAATGGCAAATTTGTAATTAAAAGTTTTTCAGAGTTTTCTGTAAATTGTGTTTGGTTCAACAAAAAATTTACAGAAATATTTTCTATAAAATATCAAAACCTACCAAATTTTACAAAAAGCAATTTCCTCTCAAAATGAGAGGAAATCACCAGAAATTTGACACATACCATATTTAATTAAAAACCTACCAAATCTTGTTATTTTCTATAAAGTTATGAGCTATTTTCTTGTTTTGAACCAAACAAGCAAAGTACAAAAAACAAGAAAATTGGTACTTTTTGATTTCTCAAAACTTTTCCTATAATTTTTTTAAGAAATACAAGGAAATCATATTTTAGGTGGAAAACATTTCTTATAATTTCTAGAAATTGAACCAAACACCCCCATATTTTAGGATTTACTTTTAAAATTAATAGTTAATCATCTTCTATATAGAAAAAATTAGGGTGTTTATATTTTGATATAGATCCCCAAATGTGTTCAAGGTACAACAAGTAGATTCCCCAACTTTTTTTTTATGTTAATTAGATTCCCCAACTTAAATATTTTCCTTATCACTGTTTATTATTTTAGTTATACTATTTACATTCTTTACCTACATCTCATTTCTCAGCTGTTGTGACCATTGGATGGATCAGTTAGTTAGGTAGACAAAACCAAGGGCGAGGAAGCAGTTGATCCTTATTTGGAAATTATTATAAACTATATGTTTTTTTGAGAAAACAAACTAAGACATTATACATGTACAAAATTTGTTGTTGGCTATTATTATTTGTTGACTATCGTTTATATATTTCGAATAAATATGACAGAATATATTGTGAATGTACTTGTCCTTTCATAATTAGGATGTCATGTGCCCTATAAAGAAGTGTTTATATCTCTCTATAAATATAAGAATATTAAAGGTATTTTTTTCCCCTCTTTTCTTATATAGTCTACCCTTCTTCTTCATGATTTACCAGAGGGCCTCATTGCAACATTATTAAAAAGACCGCGCTCAGATCCGTAGCTAGGCCCAATAGAGTCCTGGATCAAATATATGGGCCTCAACTTGGAGTTCATTGGTATTCAATGGCAATGGATGATGACAGTTCTATAGCAGACCCAAGGGGTTACTTAGTATTATTATTATTATTATTATTTCAAAGAAAGGGAGTTGATTAGATAGCAAGACAGCGTGAGAATAATGATTGTTTGTCATCTTTTCTCACCATAACTGACAAGTCCCATCCATTCAAATTAGAGCAGGGGAAAATAATGAAGCAAATCTTTCCTGTCTGGGGAAAACTTACGTTTTAAAGAGGATAGCGCTCCGGTTGGTAAATTGTAACATGGCCCTCCTTTTTTTTGGTAAGTTACCATGACTATGTTATTTATTCCCTCAAAAAGATTTATTACTATTATTATTACTATTTTCCATATCATTTCCTTGTGCTGCTGGGTGCTGAGCTTTGAGAGAGTCACTCAGACATGACATTTCATTGAGCAGTGTCAGAACTCTCTCTCTCTCTCTCTCTCTGCAGTGTCAGAACTCTCTCTCTCTCTCTCTCTCTCTCTCTCTCTCTCTAGACTACACACATGGACATAACAATTGCAGATATTACACTAATTGAGACAACAACATGCTCACATATATAATGAAAGTAATAACTCATAGTATTCTTTCTAACTAAAAAGAGCAACCACGATTAACATCCCAAGCAAACCCCATCACAATAGATGTGAAGATAAAAACTGACTCCACATCTTCAAACCAAAACAGCCAAAAAAATAAAAATAAAAATTCTATGTATATCCACAATCTCAAACAGTCGCTAATTCTCTTCTATTAGAAACAACAATGTTAAGGATTAAGGATCCTATCTCCGCACTTGCACTTCCAATTCATTGGTTTGTAATTTGAACTGTACTCATCACCCCTTGAATTGAATGTAGTAGTAGCGGAGGCAGAGTCTTCCGCCTGCACTCCCCCCTGTTTCTTCGTCGGTGCTAAAGGAACCTGGACAGCTTCACAGTGGCTACAAGAGATGCATCTTCTCTCGCAACTCGGCGGTCTCGATCCGATCATGGCTCCCTCCACCGTCATCTTCATCTCTCCTCCTTCCTAATTACAGAAAAATAAAAAATAATTAAACATTTAAACTTCCATCACCACAGTGCAATAAGAAGAATGGCTTGAGGAAAGCTCTCACCTCGGCCACTTCAGAAGCCTCCACCAGCTGTCTAGCTTCAACTTGAGTAGAACTCAAGAGGAGGAAGACTGAGAGAGTTGAGCAGAGGAAATGGACACCCATCTTGATGTAATGAGAGCCTGATGAATGCAATGAGGGAAAAGGAGATGGAGACTCAAGTTATAAATATATAGAGAGAGAGAGAGAGAAACAGAGGGAGAGGATTTAAAGAGATGATTGATTCTGCTTCAGAACTGCAAATGGTTATGAGGTTATCTGGAAAAGGTTTGTACCACAAGGCCAAGTATTTAATGCATTAATGGCTGTCGCTAGAGGGAAAGGCTCTGTTTTCTTC
>NC_033796.1:74267360-74268745 GCF_001876935.1 Asparagus officinalis
ATATATATATATATATATATATATATATATATATATATAGAGAGAGAGAGAGAGGAAACCAAATCAAGAGGACACATCAGTTGAGAGCAGAGATCAGATTACAAGAAACAAATACATGTGACCAAAATTTCAAACAGCAAGCATTGATTGAAAGAAGTTGTAGGTAGAGAGAGAGATATATATGATTGTGTGTACAAGAAAAAATAGTCGCATTCTCTCTCTCTCTCTCTCTCTCTCTCATCACTTGGAAGGAAAGAGAGAGGGAGAAAGTTGTAAGAAGAAATCCAAAAAAGCAAAAGCCCAAAACCCATGTCAGCAGATATGGGCGATTCTTCCAGGAATCAGAGTACTGGAGATACAAACAGCTGTAGGGGATCTCATCCTCTTCACCTTTTCCTTTTGCTTGTGCGATGAGCTGCTTGCTTGCTCTGCTGCTGCTTCTGGGGATTCTTCTGTCAAAATGAGAACTGAACCAAGGCTACACGCCAACTTCTGATAAAATTTTCACAGCCCCCTTTTCCACTAATGGCCAATAACAGAACTTCACTGTAGTTAATTTTGATTTCATACGATCAATTTAGGCATGAGAAAAGACAAGGGGTTGACATATAGATTCAATAATTTGGTCAAGCTTTAAGTCTGGAAAGCTGGAAGGATAGAGGTTTTTGCTGTAGAACAAGCACTGCCCCGGGAGAAGAGAAGAACACAATTTTTTAGGATCAATAAGATTCACACTCTTGAACTTACAATATCGTAGCAAGAATATACATGAACAGTTGCAAAAGCAGAGCCACAGAGAGGAAAACTACTGGTTTCCATTCAATACTGAGACATCAACGCAGCAAGGACTTCACACGACAATAAAAGAATCAAATGCTTATTAATTCCATAATGGATTAGTGTCTATCCTGTTCATATACATCAGCACTCTGTATTAACTTCCAATGGCTTTAAGCTTAAGCCATAGCGCACTTCATTTCCTCCTCAAATTTACATATAATCGAATGTTACAGTATCACCTATTGAATCTCATTCTGCATGGAGAAAATTACATCTCTATGATTTTCTTGATTAACAATAATTTCTAGAAAAAGGAAGCAAGGTAGTCTCTAAAAATAGGCAATCTCCTTGCCGCGTGTGTTGACTATAAAACAAAATGGTCAATCATGTGAAAGATCACATCTGCACCGTCTGAATTTATAGAGTATGCTTTCACCTGTAGAGAGATGCATAATACGTTTTAAGCATTAGAAGCATCAACCAGAGGCCCATTTCTGATAAAAATAAATAAATAATATGTACATACATAAGGTTCTTAAAGTCAAAACAGCAGCAAAGATGAACAAATCATACCAGTAGTTTTTTTTTTTTTTTTTTTTTTTTAT
>NC_033796.1:74268755-74279042 GCF_001876935.1 Asparagus officinalis
AGTAGTTTTTTTTTTTTTTTTTTTTGTATATATTAAGTTGTTTCTCATTATGCTAACAGTCACTGAGATAGATTCAATTATCTGACAATTCTCAAGTTGGCAAATAATGATATTATGTCACAGGGGTGCAAAAGGACATGTTGTGCATAACAAATGCCCACGTTAATTTGTACCCAACCAATGTAAACAACAAAAGAAACGTTTTAGTTCTTAACATCAAAAAAAAAAAAAATTGCTACTATCTAACAAATTGCCTAAGGCAAAATTTCTTAGCATTTCTGATAACTGATAAAGGAAATCATATCAAAGAGATGCTTCAGAATTTCCTGTTTAGAATAAAAAGAGGTTCACGTTCAGGTCTCTTCCAGCATGGACCACCTGCTTCTCTTTACCTGCTCTCCCAAGAGTTGGCTATTGATATTCAAATATTAATATTTTCCCATTAAGTTGCTCAAACTAGTTTTCATTAGCTCAAGATCTTCAAGCTATTAAAAATTTCCCCCTTGCCAAACCTATTTTCATGAGCTACTAATGAAAGAGACTGGCTCATCTAGTAACAATCCATCATCATCTCCACCGGCATATTATCTCTTACTTTGGTTCTTATCACTTTCATTGGTTAACAAATTACTTATCACTTTCATTGGTTAACAAATTACCTAGCGATTCATTGACAATTCAATTCACCTATTGTATCTACTAATGTGCACCCTGTGCAAAGCACGGCCCCCTATTTTTTTAAGCACTGCATTTTGAACTTACCTTCCTCTAAGTTTTAATACATTTTATTTAATTATTGTATGCTTAAATTTAGCAATTACATCTACTCCTCTATACTTAAAAAATGATCTAAGTTTTAATACATTTGATTTAGAAATCATATCTACTCCTCTATACTTAAAAAAGGATCCAAATTTTAATACATTTGATTTGCTTTACTGTTTATGATACAGTAAAAACTATAGCATAAATAATAACTTTGAGTATGGATCTGATTTACTGTTTATGCTACAGTAAATATTGTAGCATAAATAGTAACTTCGGGGGGCAGAGAACCAATTTTGGTTTGGTTTATTGTTTACACATTTGATTTAGAAATCATATCTACTCCTTTATACTTGAAGAATGATCCAAGTTTTAATCCATTTGATTTACTTTACTATTTATGATACAATAATACTGTGGTAGAGTAAATACTGTAGCATGAGCAGTAATTTCGAGGAGAAACAGTTTTGGTTACTGTTTATGATACAACATTTATTGTAGTATAAACAGTATTTTTTGGATTCTCCTTTGAGTATAGACGGGTAGATTTAGGTTTACTATTATACTTCTAAATTAGAAATTTTCCGAGTTCCTACAATTTTTCCATGAACTTGCTATGTTGATTGGCTCATACATAGCCCGGGCCCTGATCATTTTGACTTTGGTGTATCCATTGTTGGAGAATTGCCTGGTATGATATATAGAGGTGGTTTTGCAATATTAGTCCCTCAAACCTTTAGTATTTCGATATTAGTTCCCCAAATCATTGTAATTGCTACTAGGTCCGCCAGACCATCTATATATGTTGAAATTAGTACCTCCACTTGACCAGGCTACATATCTCTTAGCCATGATTGGGTTTACCCTAACTACGGATGGATAATTACCTTATCACCCACCTTAAAATTCCATCTCTCCCTCACTTTTCCAATTCCAATCCAGCTCCTCAACACAACTTCTCTTGCTCTACACCACAACTAATCCCATGATAGTATCAACAAGCCCATGCGCACAATTCAAAAGTGAGCATTGGTCAACCCAAACATGACTCATCCCAAGATCGAAACCCCATCTGCCATCATCCACCACCCATAATACGACAGCGAGCTTCTCGCCATCACATTCCCCCTCAACTTACAATCATGAATATGCAACCCATGTATTATAATGTTGCTAACGAATTGTATTGTAATGCAAGCTCCATTAACAATATGGATACTGACTCCTCTTCCATTAATGGTTCTAAAATTGTTCACGATGAGTTCTTGTTTGAGGGCAATGACCACATCGCGCTTGAAGATGATCCAGAGGGGTTCCTCTTAGATGACAACTTCGCGGAGAGTGTGGGGTTTGGGGTTAACGGGATGGTAACAACGTACGGATATTGGGTGAGAAAGGCATTGGGTGAGAGGACTGTTGGAAAAGAAAATCAGTGTATATGGTTTGGATTTTAATTAAACAGGTTTTGGGTTTGGGGGTTTTAACGGGTATTCAGGTACAAGTTAAAGGATTGTGGATTTGGGTAAATAACGGAGGGGTATGACCATCCAAGCAACACAAAAGTCAAACAAAACGAAATATTCTCTCACTGTTTTAAGACCAAATAGCTAAGGGGAGTAATTTCAACATATTTAGATGATTTGGAGGACATACTAGCAATAACAATGATTTAGGGGACTCAGGTCAAAAAAACCCAACGAAGGTGCTTTTCCTCCAAACTTCCTTTAGTTCTCTGTCATTGTATTTCGCTACATCCTGGCCACTCTAAATCACATAAGTGATTGAACATGCTACAATTTGCCCCCATCAAGAAATGGTACTTTGCAATTCAAGAAGGATATGAGAAATTTTTTCTAGTTTAAGTCTAAAAAAGTAAAACATCTAAAATCACTTTTCATATATGCTTAAAAATACTTGGATATACATTTCAAAAATAAAAACTTAGTTATCATGAATATAAAAGTAGAAGAGAATGCTAGCTGCTCATTAAAATGTATTACATATATACTTCATCTTGCAAGAGTGTTTGCACTATTATATTATATTATACTATATGCTAATGTTATTGGAGATGAATAGTATTTGGCCCAATTCATCTCCAATAACTTAATATTTAATGTGTGTAGCGTCATGGACATAAAAAAGGCACCTAGCCTAGCTGCATGGATTTTTCTTTGTTTGTGACAGGTCATGGGTTCAACTCTCCTAATGTTCAGAACTTGAATTTTTTCCCCTCTGCAAACCAAAAATTTTACTCTATTTACTTTTTAAAACCCATTCACTTCAAAAAATAAAGTTTTTTATCTATAAACCCAAAGTTTTTATCTCATTTATTGTTCAACCCACTCACTTCTAAAGTCACTCTTTGAATGAAAGAAAATTCCATCCAAAGTTTCTATACCACATATTTGTAAACTTGCCTACTTCCCAAAGTTTTCACCCCTAGATATTTATACTTACGCACTTTTCAACAGATTTTTGCCAAATTAACCCAAAGCTTTACCCCCATCTATTTTTAAACTCACCCACTTCAAAAATCAACTTTAGACCCAAAAGCTTCACGGAATTACTTTTAAACTCATCTTGTATTTTAATAGTTTAATATACAGTGAGAGCTTCTATATGGTGCAAGTAGTTGTGCTTTGCTAAAATTTTGCTATATTTTTTATGGCTACATATCCAGAATGTTTTTAAGCCAAATATTTTACCTTTTTTATTTGCAGTCACGGGATCATAAAATGAGCTTTTTGCCTACAAACCTAAAGTTGTATTCTCATTAATTTTTAAACCTACTCGTCGAAAAGCTTTTTGCCTATGAACCCAAGGTTTTAACCTAAGTTGCATAGGAATGGGTACGGGTACCAGACATGGTAAATTTGTTAAATATAGGGTATGGACATATGAATACAAACATGTGTGATGTGTGTGTGTATAGAGAGAGTAAAGCTCCTATAAACTTAAGTAGATAGAAGCTTGTTATCCACCAACTTTTTTAACAATTGATTTCACTTTGAGATTTCTTCTAGCATGTGATATAAATCAAAGCAAATATCTCAAAGATACCCTTCATGTGTAGCACGAATCTTAAAGCAAAATCAAAGGATAAAAAAGTTAGTGGACAACTGGTGCAGAGAATTTCCTGCGTTGGTCCCACGTGGTATCATTTTGTTCTTTGCGCTTTTATGGTGTTTTAAAAAGAGAGTTTATAATAGTTTGTGTAAAACTAAAAATGATTTACTCGTAAAAACTGTTCTTTTAAGTGTCTCTTCCCCAATCTGTGCGATTGTGAGCCCCAAAGCTTGAGCCCATCCTCTCCTAATCTCCCTTCACATTTCTTATTCGAAATCAATTAAAAATAAAAATCCTCAATAGTATCAAATGAACTAAACATGTTCTATCATCGAAGGACATAATTGAATCCAAGTTTTGGTTGATTGGTTCCCTTGTATGATGAAGTTGTAGTTTAATTGTGAAAACCCCTATACGTACACGTTCTCTTAACAGAATACGAGATGATGAAGAAGGAAGCAATTAAATTGTTCTTCTTGATGAGATGTAGAATAGAGGGCAATAGTCAAGAAATTCATCGCCAATCGGTTGTTTTTTTATGGTTTTGAAGAAAATGAATTGAAGAGATCGAAAATGGTTTATGAGCACATATATTGACGATTTTGATTTATTAACCAAAGGGGAATGTTTATGAGCACATGTCGAAGAAAATATACTAGCAATCCATTAACAACTAAAAGCTATAGGGCAACATAGTTTTTGGTTCATTTGATTTTGTGTAAAATCGATTCAAGGATACACTCAGTTCTTGCCACAAATGTCCATGACGATGTGCAAAGCTTCAATGATTTAATCCTGAATGGTTAAAACTTATTGGGCGAGATGGCTTTTGGTGTGATTGGGTTCAATTGCGATTTGGGACGAGGACGACGAAGGAAGAAGAGATGCTTGATTGTGGAAACATTTACACATAAACCCTCCTTTTCTTTAACATAGCATATAATTTGCAACTATTTTCAACTATTTCCTTTAAAAATCTAAAATGATTACAACAAATGATAGACTGCCACATGGCGCTAGCGCAAGAAATTTCATGCGCTGGCAACTCACCTCTCGTTTTCTCTCACACACGCACACGCACACGCGCACGCGCACACACACGCACACGCACACGCGCACGCACACACGCCACGCACGAACACACGCGCACACGCACATGCACGCACACGCACACACACAGCACATGCACACGCGCATGCGCACACACGCACGCGCGCGCGTATATGTAGACATTACTATTTACATGAGATCATTATTATTTTTTAATTCATGATCTGTTAAAATTAAATTTCCTGTCATATTTTTATATTTTTTTTATTATGTTAATTATTATAAAATAGAAGGCGGTCATTTTTAACCCAGACACTCAAATAACTTTTTAAATCATATTCTTCAACATGGATATGGGCTGAAATTAGGGTTGAGCGAAGTACGGCTTGAACCGACAAAACCGACAAAAACGCCTGATTTTAAGCAGTTCAAATCGGTTTTACAAATTGATTCGGTTTGGATCGGGTGAGGTCCGACGCTTCTCCAGCATCTAGCTCCCTTCCTCCTCCTCCAGTGCTCCTCCAAGTTTGTGGCTCAACCCTTCTCTACAAATCCTCCTCCCCCGCCGATTTCAAAGCCCACGGTCCCATTCTCTTATTCCATACCCTGAGAAGTGAAGACACACTGACCTCGCTTCTATTCCTCATCCAGCATCTTAGCATCTTAGACAGTGAGCTTTTTCCCCTAATTTCTAGAATTTCATGTTTACAATCTAGGGTTTCTTTAGGAGTTTTAATTTTATGTTTGATTTTGGTAATTGGTACAAGTTTGGCTTTCTCATCAAGATAAATTATTCAATTGTGATTCTAATTTAGGGGTTTTCGAAGGAATATTAATCAAGATAACAAATTTTATTATTAGTTTAAGCAATTTTGGGTTTATGTTTTATTAGATAAGTTTGAATTAGTAGCAAATAACAAAGTTTAAATTTTTTAATAAAGAAGTTAACTTACTTACATATCATCAATAAATAATAATCAAAATTATCCATAGTGCACAAAGCTTGTAGAATATGAGGAAAAAGGAGTTCACAATTTTCTATTCGTCTAAACTTAAAAAATTGTTCAATAACTTGTTTTGCAGTAAGTCATGATGTCTGAAGCTAGGTTTACTTAGATTTACTTATACTTTTTATGGGTAGCCACTTTAATACCTACTTTGTCAGATTGCTAGAAGTCTGGTGATAAATAATTTATTGTAGTGATATTGTTCAATAGCTAGATTTGACCTATTATTTCTTTAAAATAGAATTATCAAATTATTGTATTGGTGCATGTACCTACTTAATAAATTTATTTATTTATTTATTTATTATCAGTGAGTTGTGACATGAGGCTTTATTTTAAAAAAGCGACTCATTGCCCTAGCCCTTCATCATCTCAGTCTCTACAAGAGCCATCACATACTCAAGATTCCCTTACAATAGTTAACTTGAATGCTCATTCAGCTGACCTGGGGAGCAACCAAAAATTAAAAGTTATCATCCAAATGATCGAATGAAGAAGAGCATATCTTCAAAAAGACTCATGTCAACTTCATAATCATACTTTTCAACAAGTTGAATTTAGGCAAAAGATGCATCGCTTTAATGTGGATTGATTTGATGAATTTCCATATTGTTGGAATATCGTCCAAAAGGAGAAGCCATTTTTTGTTTGTGTTGTTATTTGTTTCAATCTGAAATTAAAAGTCAAAGAGGGGTGAATTCTTTTATTAATTGAGGATGTACAAGTTGGAACAAGAACACCCGATTAGAAGCTCATGTTGAAAAATGTGGTAGTGCGCACAACTTTGCAGTTCAAAAATGTCAAAATTTAATGAAGCGCTCTCAATTTATTCAATCCGCTTTTGATAGGCAAATAAATCAAGCCAATAGTGAGTATAGAATTCGTTTGAATGTATATTGATTGTGTAAGATTCTTGTTAAGATAAGGGTTACTTTTTATAGCCATGATGAGCATGAAGATTCAAGAAATAGGAGAAATTATCTTAAACTTTTATAGTTTTATATAGATAGCAATGAGAAACTGGGTAGTGTTGTATCGTCTAATGCTTCTAGAAATCATCAAATGGTTGCCCCTTCTATTCAAAAAGTTATTGTACATGCTGCTACAAGAGAAACATGCAAGGCTATAATTGTAGAAATTGATGATAGTTACTTTGATATTTTAGTGGATGAATCAGCTGATGCGTCATACAAAAAGCAAATGGTTGTTGCTTTGCGTTATATTGATGAAAGAGGGTTTGTCATGGAGAGATTTACTAGAATTGTTCATGTAAAAGATACTTCAGCTATGTCCCTTAAAGCAGTGTTTGATCCTTTATCTGCAAAGCATGGATTGAGTTTATCAAGAATACATGGACACGGTTATGATGGAGCTAGTAATATGCAAGGGGAGTTTAATGGCTTGAAAACTTTAATTATGAAGAGAGTCTGCATATTGTGTTTGTCGCTTTGCTCATCAATTGCAACTAACACTCATAGTTGTTGCAAAAAATCATTTTGAAGTTAATGATTTTTTGATATGCTTGCTCATTTGTTGAATGTGATTGGAGGTTCTTGTAAATGTCGAGACAAAATTAGAAAGAATCAAGCGGAGCAAATTGCTGAATCATTACAAAATGATGAGCTTGAAATTGGCCAAAGGCTGAATCAAGAAATGGCTCTTAAAAGGCCCAGTGACACTCGTTGGGGTTCTCATTAGGAAATAATATTAAATTTGATAGCTATGTTCTCAACTATTCAAGTACTTGAAGATATTGAATGACATGGTACATGTCAACATCGTCTCTTGGGATTATTAATTTATTAGAAACATTTGATTTTGCTTTTTGCTTACATTTGATGTTCAAAATACTAAGGATCACAAATCAGTTAAATTGGGCATTGTAAAGGAAAGATCAAGATAGTGTAAATGTCATGGCGCTTGTTGAAGTGGCTAAGAAAATATTGCAACAAATGAGACAAAAAGGATGGGATGGGAACATCTCTTGAATGAAGTTCATTTATTTTGTAACAAGCGAGATACTTATTCCAAATATGGAAGATACATATCTTAGAGGGAGACAATGCAAAATTTTACAAGCCACCTATCTACATCGTTATCAAGTTAGCATATTCTATTCCGTGATAGACATGCAACTTTAAGAGCTGAATGGCCATTTTAATGAAGTAAGCCGTGGTTGCTTTTTTGTGTTGCTCGTTTGAGCCCTAATGACTCATTTAATTCTATTAATATGGAGAAATTGCTTAAAATGGTCGAATTCTATCCATGTGAATTTTCTAATGTTAAGATCTTGGCACTTAAGAATCAAATTGATAATTATAATGTTGATGTGCATGGAGATGCAAGGTTTGCTAATCTGAAGGGGTTAGGTGACCTTTAAAAGAAGATGTGGAGACTAAGAAGTATAAAGTGTATCCTTTGGTGTATTTGCTTTTAAAGATGACATTTATTCTACTCGTGGCTACGGCAGCCGTGGAAAGAGCTTGTTCTGCAATGAAGTTGATAAAAAAACTTGTGAGATAAAATGAGTCAAAATTGGCTCAATGATTGCTTAGTGACATATATTGAGAAAGATGTATTCGATATTGTTACTGACTATGCAGTCATGTACTCTTTTCAAAATATGAAATCTCGTTAGGAGAAATTATAAATTTTTTTAATGATTAATTATATAGTAACACCATTTTCTTGAAATCTTGGATCTGCCACTAGGTGAGGTTTTCGTAAGTTGTTATTAACTGAAACCGACCGACTACTTCATACTCTTCATGGACCCACAAATGCACCTACGAGGAGCGTTTTAAATATCGAATATCGGTGAAATATCAAACAACCAAATTCATACTAAATTACGTATATTAGGAGAATATCGAATATGTATAGTAAATATCGGAGTGTAATGTTAGAAGATGTGCAAACATATTGTCCTTAGGTGTTACTGTGTAATCTAAACATACTTAATGAAATGTAAACGTACCAAAATCTAAAACAATATACATTTCAAATCACTAACCAAATGCAGAAACTTACTTAGAGATAAGAGCATACTAGAATCTTGCTAAAAACTTCATAGGAATAAAATTTTTGCTAAAAAGATTAAAGATAGTTTTCACTATTGTAATTTTTTGTAACAAGCTACATAGAAGGATAAATCGGCCAAAATATGGGCCGATATATTGGCCATGTTAGGGATATATTATCCAAAAATTGCCAAATAGCGATAAAGGATATTTGAGACCATATCATGTTGCAGCAAGCCTTTAAAAGGATATATCAGCCGATATATCGGGCATATTTAAAACAATGCTCACGAGAAATCTTGGTTTAGACTTCAATTGTGAGTGCAACAAAGCCCTGACGAGAAGTCTTGTTTCTAAATTATTTTGCGGGCCCATAATGCCCTCATATGATATTGTTTCCAACTTACTGCTAAATGTAAACCAATTAATCTTTTATGAAGAATAAAGCCACTCATCTTCATCTCCAATTCCTCTTCTAGATTTCTCCAAATACTTAAACAAGGCCACCATAACTATTTCTCAACCATATGGTTCCCTCTCTTGTTCTTCAATCATTCATATTTTTTTAATCTCCCATCTATTTTCTATTCATACATTTGCAATGTTAGGAACATATTTGCTTTATTGGTTTCACTATTCATATCCTTTATTGTTGCTTTGTGTTTAGGGGCATTTGACTACTGAAAGAACCGATCGAAACCAAAATAACGTGGTCCAATTCCAATTTGGTTCGATTGAAATCGGTGAAAACTGAGCATTTGCTCACCCTAGCTGAAACAAGCCCAACCTAAACCTAGCCAGCTCCAATAAATATGTATGAAGGTTAGGATATACATCAAAGAAGTGTAAGACAAGTGTATTAAATTGAAAATTGTGTTATATAATATGGATATGAAGGTAGGATATATCATATAATTGAGTAGATGTTTGAATAAATGTAGCCATATATCCAATGAGTGTCCATGAAGTGGGATACGGTACATGTTGAGTATGAGTACGGATTCATGATAGAAGTATCCGGATAACATAGGTTTTAACACTATTTGTTCCTAAACCTAGTCACTTCCAAAATCACTCTTGGACCAATATACTCCACTACATTATTTTTAAATCCATTTCGTATTTCAACGATTTGATATGCAATATAAGTAGTATTTTATTGTAAATTCGCTATAGTTTATTCTAAGTGGCTAAATAGACACTGCATTTTTGAAACAAATATTGTTTAAGCCATTATTTTTTTACTACTTTTCACACTAGTGCCGCAGCATCGCGCGGGTCAATTTTGATCGTTGTTTACTGATTTCTAAGATTAGTCATGGACCAAAGAAATACCTGAATGGTAGTATGCGCAAATATTTTTTGTTTACTTTTCC
>NC_033796.1:74279052-74287239 GCF_001876935.1 Asparagus officinalis
ATCACCTCTGGAATTATTAAGCAAAACAAAAGGAATACATGATTAATGTATGAGAAAGCGAAAGCAGATGAACACAAAGTGAATTCAGAGCTTCTACACTACACAAGTTTTCACAACCAAGAGTGAAGCCTGGAGAATCTCAGAGAAAGCCCGAACACAACAGTCAAGTAATAAAGAAATGCAAGGTCAAAGAGAAAAGTTTTAGCAGATAAGTTTCCAAGAGAAACAAATTTAATATCGTTCATTCTGTTGAATCCATTAGTGTAGGCAAGCAACAAGTAAGAAAAAGGTCAGGCAAAGTTCTCTTATTTTTCTACAGCAAGTCAGCAACAATATTCTATGTCTACATTCTACAATACTATTATGTCAATCAACAATAAGATGGGACAACAACCTTCCATCTCCGCTGTAGTCATTGGTCGAGAAACAATTGACTCAACAATGTCTTCGTGTTCTAAAGTATCAACCTTCGCTTCCTCCTCATACACAATGTGTGGATACCTCTCGTTCTTCATAAAGTTTTGGCGC
Organism: Asparagus officinalis; assembly: GCF_001876935.1. Classification (NCBI taxonomy): domain Eukaryota; kingdom Viridiplantae; phylum Streptophyta; class Magnoliopsida; order Asparagales; family Asparagaceae; genus Asparagus; species Asparagus officinalis. The sequence goes on from NC_033796.1 coordinate 74,279,581, forward strand.
TGCATCAAAAGAAATAATGTATCCATGAAAGCATTACAGATTTAAAATTTAAAGTAACAACTCATTGTTTACCTTTGGTAACTCAGGCTGACTACGTATCGACGATGTCTTCCATCCAACAGCGACTAAAATGAGTTAAGCGTCAACAAAAATATAAATCTCACTATTCCGGAAAAAAGAATCACTTCTCAGGACACATTTTCCAAAAAGGATACAGTCAAAACAGACATTTGAGTAAGCAACACGGCGGTTAAAACATTGCAACGCAGACCTGAAAATAAATTAAAAATAAATAATGAAACAAGTCTCCCGAGCAAAATGATTGGGAATAAAGATTCATGAGTCATAAAGACCCACATGAATTGGAGGTCTTCATTATCATAGACCATTTGAAGGAGAAGAGGAGGTTTTCCGTCATCATGATCTTTGAGGAAGAGTTGTTTCCCTGTTCTCCCAGCGATCCATGAAATGCGACATGCCACCTTTTCTAATGCTGCAGAACCACGAAGAATTGGCATCTGCATACACTATACATTGTCATTCTCAGTAAATCAAACATGCAAGTATCATGTAATTGGCAAGTTCACACAGGAGCAGCGTAAGTTATCCAATCCACAGACTTTAACTCACAAAAAGGAATCCAATCTACAGTAATGTAATGGGAGAATAAACATCTATCTTAGCAGAGGTAAAATGTGAAATTTTCTAACAAAGAAAGATAAACATCTTAGTATTCAATATAAATAAATACAGTAACTATGAAAAGAATGAATGTCACCATATTCACCTTAGATAATGAAAGAAAACAAGGACATAAAGTCCATCAAGATGTTGGAGTACTGATGAATTAATCAACTGGCTGAAAAAACACTGCATGATGCTAGGTAATTAATTCTGCAGTTTCGTTCTATTGTTATATTAATGAGTATCCATACACGTGTAACATGTCAATGAATTGTGCATGATCTAGGTTACTCGGACACGGTCGCATTTTGGATGATGTGTCCATGTCCAACAAGTGTTGGACATGGATTCTCCGCAGACACGCCATAGACACGTGTGGTTCAGAGCAAAACCTAATTTCCCTATTACTAACACCCTAAACTAGTTTATTTGGTAATATTGGGTTCAAAACCAATCAGTTTTTGGACCCGAAAATTGAAACTCATTACTTAAATTTTTAAAAAATACCCATCGTATTATCCCATGCAATATGTGTGTGCGCGTTACCCGAACACTTCATCTAGGCTCTCATATCAGTGTTCGTATCTGCGTATGTGTCCAACACTCCTTTGGACACTTATTGAATATATACAGACATCTTCTATACTCAATTACATAACAATGCTTTAGTTCCAAATACTTGTGGCACTTGAATGTATATCGCACATTTCACGTCAAATTCTGCTACCCATTGAACTCGGGGCACATTCGTTTAGCACATACCTAGTTCATAAGTATGACTATAAAGGGTTGTTTGGGTATCTAGTTCAATAACGATCAGTTTTTCAATTTATAATCTACTCGATAAAAGAAATATAAAAATGGTATAAAGATTTTAGTTCTCATAACATTGGAACGAAAAACAATATTGGTCTCATGTAGATTATTAGTTTTAATATGTATGTATACAGCCATGTCCTCATATCCTAACTTCTAGCAATTTTTGTCGTGTCCCGTATCCAAACCGTGTTCGTGTCCATGTCTGCCCTCGTATCCGTGTAACACACACACACATAGATTATTAGTTTTAATATGTATGTATACAGCCATGTCCTCATATCCGTGTAACACACACACACACATAGATTATTAGTTTTAATATGTATGTATACAGCCATGTCTGCTCTCGTATCCGTGTAACACACACACACACACACACACACACACACACACACACATGCCCTCGTATCCGTGTAACACACACACACATAGATTATTAGTTTTAATATGTATGTATACAGCCATGTCCTCATATCCGTGTAACACACACACACACATAGATTATTAGTTTTAATATGTATGTATACAGCCATGTCCTCATATCCGTGTAACACACACACACACATAGATTATTAGTTTTAATATGTATGTATACAGCCATGTCCTCATATCCTAACTTCTAGCAATTTTTGTCGTGTCCCGTATCCAAACCGTGTTCGTGTCCATGTCTGCCCTCGTATCCGTGTAACACACACACACATAGATTATTAGTTTTAATATGTATGTATACAGCCATGTCCTCATATCCGTGTAACACACACACACACATAGATTATTAGTTTTAATATGTATGTATACAGCCATGTCTGCTCTCGTATCCGTGTAACACACACACACACACACACACACACACACACACACACATGCCCTCGTATCCGTGTAACACACACACACATAGATTATTAGTTTTAATATGTATGTATACAGCCATGTCCTCATATCCGTGTAACACACACACACACATAGATTATATATCCGTGTCCCGTATCCTACATTTTACAAGTTTGTCATGTCTCATGCTAGTAACTGTGTCTGTGTCCATGTCCGCATCTGTATCGGTGCCACCTAGTACATAATAGTCTAATGAAAAGTGGAATCAGAAGATCATTCTCAAAAGAATAAAGAAGGAAAAGCCAACCAAAATACATAAATGCCAATCAGTGAAAATAAATGATGTAGAAAGCACACCTACTATATTAAAGTCCAATGATTTTCTTTTTATTGAAGAAGAATTTTAGTGCTTTACATGAACATTTTCCAGTATTGAACATGTATTCTCATGACTCATGAGTGGTGTGTGTTCATGTTTGCGAATGCATGTGTACTTGTATCTGTATTTATTAATATAACTGAGAAAAGTTGAAAAGCCTGAGAACACAGTTAGTATAGTAAACTAACATCACAGTCACAAACAACAATACATAGGATTACCAAATTAAGAGAATGTACAGATTAAAATAAATTTTGATTGCATAAAATTGTTTAAATATTGAAAAAGCAGGTGAAAAAAATGAGGGCACATGATGGTAAGCTTATGTCCATATTGAGATACTCTGTATATTGACTAATTTATTCAACAAGTCAATGATAAGGAAGATGAAGATGTAGAACTCAATTGGACAAAGAAAAAGATTAAAAAACAATTATCTTCCTGCATCTTTTTACTAACAACTTTCTCTGAATTTCCAGAAGGAGCTAAGAAAAATATTCCTACCAACTCCCAAGAAAAGGAAAGGAAACATAATAGACTAGATTGATTTACACAATAGGCAGCTGTTTCATTGTGTTAATTCACTTTTTAGCTTTGTAATGCCACTGTATCATCAAAACAGAAGTAACCATGAGCTAAAAAAGTTTAATCTCGAATCCCTAGTGAGCAACATCCAAAGCAATCACTTGCGAAAAGGAGAAGTAAAAAGGAAATATGTAGGCCTAGAAAACGTTTCAAGAAGATACAAGATGCTTTTCTAGAAGAACTCAAAGAACTTGAATTTTTAAAGATGAAACAGTCATCTGATTAAGACAAGTAAATAAGAAAATATCAGTAACAGGAAGCCAAATAAAGATATTTTAATGCAGAAGACACATGCAATTGCAGATTCATGAGTGTGTGGAAGTAGCTTTCACACGTTATTTAGATGCAATTATTAGTAGAGTTTGTTGCACCTGCAGTCATTTGAAAAGGACAAGGTCCAAGATAAAGAAACAAGATAAGTGGCATGTAGAAACGGCATATATGAAGACAAATGGTTTGGCACTGACCTGCTTGTGAAACCTTGAGCCAAGGTGAGGTGTTGCAAAGGTTATAAAATTAACAGGCTCAAGCCCTGCTATTTTGCCTTTCAGTTTGTATTCTAAACAGTGAATTCCAGAATTACAAGTCTTACAATCTCCACTTTCTTCAGGAAAACTCCTTTCATCATTTTGTGTGTACAGTCTAGCAATTGCATATCTTGCTACCACGCCACCTAGTGAATGACTTAGAAAAGAGATCTTCCGAAGCTCTGGCCTATGTGCAACAACTGATACCACCTGTATTCACACCCACCAATCTCTCTCATTTGTAAAAGTTCAGTTACAGAAAGCAACAATAATGAGAAACAGCAATTTTCTTACAGCGCTAAATCAAATCAAAAACTCATGTACAAAGGGTATAATATTGTAGGTTTGTACTTTGTAACATAAGTCATAATTGAATATAATTCTACAGAGATAGCTAGAAGGAATCAGAAACACTTGGATTTTAGATGAGGAATATTATCCACCTCTTTTGCAAGTCTCTCTCCCATTACATCAACACCATCGAAGGTCAAGCTTGAATAATTAGATTCACTGCCTGCAAAGTACACCAAGAGCATTTTAAGAAACAAACAGAAAATAATTGGATATATTGCTCAAAATTATCCCAAACGACAGATTCACCTTCTCTTGTTTCCTAAATCAACATGAACTATATAGTAAGTCTTGTGAATCCTCAAATCCTCCCTTCACCATTCAAATTAGGATGATCGTGTTACCATCTTGATTTTAGGTTACGGTAGGTAATGCATCCAATTTTAACTGTAAAATGTGCTATCTTGATTAGAAGCTCGGGAAATTATCTTTCTTCTTTACATAATTATATTAGTGTGGCCATAATCCCTTCCTTCATAGTTCATATTTCGTACCTATTATTTTAAGATTTAGTTTGAAAGACGATTTGAAATTTTACACACAATCTTCCTACGGATAGCTCATGAAACCTACTCGACTAGTATTATTCAAAGGCATCAGAACGTGGTTCACAGAATAGTATATCAGCTAAGTTGCATAGACAATGATGATCTCCAAATCAGGTTCCTGCAATTCTCAAAAATGTCTATCTGATTTGTAGTTAATTGGCCGTACAGGGTCACCTGCCCACTTATTTGGGTGGGCCGTACTGGGTCATCCGCCCACTTATTTGGTGCTGCATATATCAAAAAAGGTATAATCCATCTTATCCCAAATAATAACATATATTTCAAGGCAAATACAGCTTGACCATAGTGCATACACATCTGTCAATAGCGTGAATTAACGTCAACTCAATTAAAAGTTAGCTTCTCTTAATCACAGAGAGCCTTTGACTAATCTTTAATGCTTGTAACAAGCATTCCTTAATTGTTTGTAAATCGTGACAAGCATTTAAGAAATTACATTGTCACAGATGATTGACCGAAAAATGGAATCATCAGATAAGTATATAAAACAGTCATTAAGAAACTTCTTATTTCCAATCTCGAAAAAATGTTTTTACTCTCAAATGCATATCACAAAAGTAAAAGATAGAAGAACTCACAGTGGACAACAATATCTTCGGGGTACTTTTTCACAAATTGCTTTGCAGCAAATCTCCAATTTGCAGCACTGCAAGTAATGCATAAACAAAATCAGAACCTAGAGAGATTATATGCTTTATAGCTCTAGCAATACCAATGCCCAAATTTTACCACAAAGTTACAAACAAAAACTAAGAATTTTGAATCCAGCTGCCATTAATAGTAAGTTGTAGGAAGGGCTAAATTACCTAATTGATATTAAAAATAGCACCTAATAACTAGATTGGTATTAAAAGTAATTCTGGCGACGATAAGGTATTTTAAACTTGCACGACGAGACAAATAGGTTCAAAATTAAATGTTCCGGCCATTTCCTGCGACCACTCAGCAACCTACCACGTATGCTTAGGGGACATATTTATGAAGATGTGGCAACTGTAGTTAATTTCAATGAACCATTAGAAGGAGGAATTTTGAAATTAGAGTAAAAGAAAATATTTTTTTCTTAATTTGTGACTTTTTATATATTTGTGTTCTTAATTTTGGACTTTTTCTCCTTCTTCCTTCAAATTGGGGGTTCTTCATTACTTGAGCTCAAAGAATCCATGTTCTCTGGCAATGGAGAACACCGATTTAATAGAAGAAGGAGAAGAAGCCCCTAAAAAATTAAAAACTTCCTCTTTTCTTTTACACTAATTTGAAAATAATCCCCTAATGGTTTGAATTAGGCTAACTACAGCTGCCACATCATCGCAAATACACCTCATAAGCACCTCATGTCAGATTACGTGACTGGTCGACGGAAAATTTGGCCGGAAAATTTATTTTTAGGTCAATTTGTCACGTCGTGCAAGTTTAAGTACCTTATCGTCGCCGGAATTACTTTTAATACAAATCTGGTTATTAGCCGGAATTACTTTTAATACAAATCTGGTTATTAGATGCTATTTTAATATCAATCTGATAATTTAGCCCTGTAGAAAGAAGCCAACAGATATGCCAATGAAACTTCTACAATTTGCACCAATATGACATCAACACTGAAAAGTCTGTTATAAAAGCTTTGATGTTGACTTGGTGGGCAGTAAACATTCTTTTATGGCAATGCATGTGTCTATGCTCATGTTCTACATTTGAAATAGATGAGTAAGAGAGTTAAATAGAATCACATTCTCAAAACTCTGCAACAATATCAACACCTTCCAAGAATTAGTCTTCAAAGAAATCTGAGTTTTGTTTACTTACGACCTAGACCATACCCATGTTCAAGCATCCTTGTATAAATACAAGAAACCTACATTTTGCAAGGACTGCCAACATAAGAAAGATCTTCGGGGTGCCAGTAAATGGGGCCTACCAAATAAGTGGGCGGGTGACCCAGTACGGCACAATTGTGGGGGTCAGCTTCTAACCCTATATAAATATAAGCTTCACATTAGATGAAGTTGTGAGACAGAGAGAAATGTGGAACACCTGAGCCGTCATCTACTCCATTCGAATACATGTTAACGCGGTAGTTGTGTGGTGACATGCGGGGGCTTCTCACCATATCAACGGTGTGGTCACCTTCCAGTCGTTGTTTGAAGATCAAGAACAGATGTGTGGCAATCTTTCCATAAATCCAGAACATGTAATCTCCAAATGAGAGTTTTCTATATGAGCATGCTTAGTCTACAGAACTAAAGAGAGAATATTTGCGTAACAAACATCCAAAGAAGTAATATTTTATCACACACCTACATTTTAGTCTCATGCAGTACCAAAGTAACAAATAATTACATGAACTTCCCAATTGAGCAATGCTGCAGCCACCATGTTTAGTCTCAATTTAGTGATCGTACTTGAAATTTATGCATACTGGCTCAAAAGAATTGATACAGATCATGTCATGGTAATATTAGAGAGTATTATTCATGAAGATTACAGTATTCACGTATAAGCCAATTTTTCCTTGAACTAACAAACCATTTTGAATACTATCAGGATACATAATTCATCACTGCAGAAAATTATAAACTACTTTACAACCATTATAAAAGCCTAAGCAAGAAAATTGCTTTAACCATTACAATTACCTATAATCTACTTCATATATTGCACCCAATTTCAACTTTTGCATAAAACCATAAAAAGTAATTCATGCGGATGAGGCCATTGACGGTGAGGACCACAGGAGGAGACCCACTGGGCCCCACCTGAATCTGCAATCTCCTATTCCTAATTCTACGAGCTGATCCAATCCATCCTCAGAAAATTTAATGCTGGGAAATGAAAAAGCAAAATGACAAAAAAAAATCCAAACTTTACAAAAAGGAGAGGCGAAACCTTCCGATGAGGCCATTGACGGTGACCACGA
>NC_033796.1:74287253-74305113 GCF_001876935.1 Asparagus officinalis
AAGCGGGCACACAGGCGGATCGCCGGCGAGACCCCTTTCCCTTGATGCTATTGCCTTCGCGAACCATCTCGGGAATTGGTAATCTCTCTGGATCTTTCTCTTTTGACATTTGATTTTGATTTCTAGAATATTTTGGAGCGAGTCTTTAGTTGAGATCGGTCAATCGAGGGTACTTTACATGTGGGTTGATTGAGATTTCTTCTCCATTTGGAACAAGAAATTTTATGTCTCTAATTTGACTGAGTATTTATTTTATTTTTCTCTTTTTTTTATTTTTATTTTTTTGCCTTCCCACTTTTATTTTCAAGTTTTGTTGGCGCTCTAACTTGCTTATTCTAATTGTATTATTAACTGAAGTCGCTACTTATATATGTATTAAACCTAATAACTTCATATAGTGGGTAATGGATGAAGGTAAAGAAGAAATTTTCAAATTAAATTCATTCCTAATTTTAATCTCAAATTTCGCCCCTATTCAAACTTTACTATAAAAATCGACTCACTTTACTACAAGGCTCTCAGACTTTGACTAAAAGAAAAGCAATAAAAGCAAAATCGGAGGTTTGAGATCATTTTACTAAGTTTAAAGATAAAAATGGTGATCCAAAAGCAAAGTGCAACTATTGTGAAAAAATGTATTTTGCACATTGTAAAAAAATGGTACTACAGCACTACATAATCACATGGAGTCTTGTAAAAAACACCCACATAATGTCGACACTCGACAGAAGCTAATAAATTTACAACTCATTCTTGATTCACAAAGTGGAGCTAGTACGAAAATGGGAACCCTTGATAGTTGGAGTTATGATGACGGAGCCGTAAGAAAAGCCCGCAGTTATTTCACCATTTTAGATGAGCTTCTATTCAAGTTAGTAGAGGGTTTAGGGTTTAAAAATTTCATGTCCACCGCTTGCCCTAGATTTCATATTCCATCTCGTTGGACAATCCAAAGAGATTGCTATGAGATTTACCTTGAAGAAAAAAAAAAGTTTAAAAAATATATTGAAAGCTACATGTCAGAGGGTGTGTCTAACAACTGATACTTGGACTTCCATTCAAAATATTAATTATATGTGTTTAACGGCACACTAGATTGACAATGATTGGAAATTGAACAAAAGAATAATAAACTTTTGTCCTATTTCAAGTCATAAAGGAGATGATCTTGGGAAGGTGGTCGAGAAGTGTTTACTAGATTGGGAAATTGAGAATGTTTTCACCATTACGGTTGATAATGCTAGTTCAAATGATACCATGATTACTTACTTAAAAAAAGGTTAAATAATTGGGGAGGCACAATGTTGGGTGGAAAATATCTTCATATGGGATGTATTGCTCATATTGTTAATCTTATTGTTAGTGATGGGCTCAAAGATTTGGGGGATTCTGTTGTCCGTGTTCATTCGGCGATGAGATATGTGAGGCAATCTCCATCTAGATTAGCTAAATTCAAAACTTGCATTGAACTAGAATAAATTAAATTTGGTTCATCTTTATGTTTGGATGTATGCACTAGATGGAATTCCACTTTTTTGATGTTGACATTGCTCAAAAATATGAAAAAGCTTTTGAAAGATATGGTGAAGAGGATCACTTCTTTAGATTTGAACTAAGTAATGGAAATGAAGCTCATAGAATGTCATTGGAGAATGATTGGGTTAATGTGAGAAGGTTATGTATTTTGCTTGAAAAAATTTATAATCTAACATTATGTGTTTCGGGTTCTTCATATGTGACAAGTAATTTTTTTTTTCAAGAAATTGGTGATGTTGCTTGTGATTTGCAAAAATGAAGATTGTCTGATGATGCATCATATGCTAGAATTACTAATAGAATGACAGATAAATATGAGAAGTATTGGGGAAGTTGGGAGAAGACGAACATGTTAATTTACATTACGACACTTCTTGATCCACGAAATAAAGAAGATTTTGTGAATTTTATTCTTGAGCTTACATACGGTGAGAAAGAAAGTGTTGATAAGTTAAAATTCATCAAAGATGCTGCATTTGCATTATTCAATGAGTACAAAATTAAATATGGAATAGAAATAGATGCAAGTGGGCAAAGTGCTTCATCTAATAATATTGACGATAATGATGTTAATCAAATAACCGATGTAAGAAGTCGGTTTAAAATGTGAAAGTCGTAAAAGGAAGTGCCAAAGCAAAATCAGAGTTGGAAAGATTTCTAAGCGAGGACGTTGAAGCCGATCAAAGTAACTTTGATATTTTCGTTTATTGGAAAGTTAATAGTGTAAGGTTCTCAATTCTCTCTCGGATGGTTCGTGATGTATTGGTTGTTCAATCTTTACAGTTACTTCTGAGTCTGTATTTAGTACAGGTGGCCGAGTACTTGATTCATTTAGGAGCTTATTAACTCTGAGAATGGTACAAAGCCTAGTGTTTGTTGGAAAAATTGCAATGAAGAGAACAAAAGAAACTTGGCTTGTATTTCTTTGATTCCGGTTATAATTTGATTACAAAAGAGAAGAGAACGAATTTGGTTCTCTCCTTTTTTTAAAACTGGGTTCTTCAAGGTAGTGATGGAGTGCCTCCCTCGAATGCTCGCGTCGAGTTTGCTCTCCGTTAACGATCCGACCGTCTTGATTCATTAGAACGATGTCTTCTCCTCACGATTTGACGTTGTGGAGAACTTGCGTAGCAAGTTTAAAACTCTTGATGAGTTGATAACTCTGATCGAGTTTGAAACTATTGAAAAAGAATTGATTTGAACCGAGAATCGGTTCTCAAGCCAAGGCCGAAGGCTTCAAGGAATGCTCCAAAGGATGAATGTCGATCTCTCCCTTTGCTGTCAAGTCCCAGATCCGAAAATGCTAGCCGAAAAAGCCTTGAACTCCGGACCAAAGAAGCCAACCTTTAACTCAGTTGAGTTTACTCGCTTTTATAGGGGATTAAGGGGGTGTAACCACCCCTTAAATCACTCCTAAGTGGGGTGTAACCACCCACAAATCATGGGAACCGGTTTTGGAACCGTTCAGCTCATATTTGAATGAGTCAAACGCCCACGTTGGCGTTCAGGACCCTAACTCCGTATTTTAGACTGGAGACGCGGAGTTGGGTACCCGCTGGGCATTAAAAAACGCGGGTCTGACCCTAGCGTTTTAATGTTATAACGCGGGTCCGACTCCAGCGTTTTGATGTTGTAATATGGGTTCGACCCTAGTGTTTTGATGTTGTAACGTGGGTTCGACCCTCGCGGTTTACTGTTGACACACGGGGAGGACCTCCGCGTTTTGGTGTTGATACACGGGGAGGACCTCCGTGTTTTGGTCTTAGAGCGCGGTGATGAGTTCCGCGTCTTGCTTTGGAGAGATTATCAACAAGTAATCTCTTTTGTCATAGCGTTACAAAGATCATTGTCTTGTAATCTTCGTCTTGGCTCCTTGAGAATATGAGAGTCGTCAGATTGTAACTCCCGATGTTGATTGTGAATGCTGTTGAACTAGAGCTCTCATCGGTTGTCGTGAAGGTCGTCAGATTGTAACCTTCAGCGATCTACGTGAAAGTCTTCAAATTGTAGCCTTCTGGAAGTCATCAGATTGTAACTTCCATCATCGGTGTTTGATGGGGGATAAGCTATCTATTGTGATTTTTAGACAGCCTACAGAACCCCCTCCAAAGTTTTCAAAAGTTCGCGGTTGACTGGGACGAATTTTCGGAATACTTTGGATCTCAACTCTGATCCTGGAGCTATTGATTCCTTGTCATAAAGGAGTCGTTCTCTGCACTCGCTTTGAAGGTATCTTGGTTGAAGGGATTTGTCATGAAGATCCTGTGTGAAGGTATGCATTATAATCCTGCTTCTAGAATGCGGGGGTGGACTCTGTATTTTGAACTTGAGACGCGGGTCTCACCCTTGCATGTTGAATTTGGAACACGAGTGTGACCTAAGCGTTCGGTTTTTGCATCACGGGTCTGACCTCAGTGTCTGACCTCAGCGTTTGGTTTTTACATCGCGGGTCTGACCTAAGCGTTTGGTTTTTACATCGTGGGTCTGACCTCAGCGTTTTGACTTAAGACATGGAAGTGGCTTCCGTGCATTTTTGACTAAGTCTTTGAGACTTGTCTTTAGCTCATATGTTTCAAGTCTCGGCTCACATCCATTAAGCTAATGGACCTATGAACATGCATAGGATTTTTGGCAAACCCTCAGCCATCAACGGATTTGATAAGCCTTTACCGACTACCGTTTGAGTCGGGCTAGCATATGGATTGTCTAAGTCCGTTCCACATGTAACGTTGTGCTAAGAGAATGAACCCTCTTAGACTTGATGCTATGATTTTGAATACATAGACTTTGTCATTTTTACGAAAAAAGACTAACCGGCAACGCGTGTTAGGCGTAGGCTTATCTCTAATTAGGGATCGAGATAAAGTCCCCTATACGTGAAGGCATGGATTTTTGATGCTGTTTCTTTCTGTGTGGCTTGAAACACCAAAAGAAAGTTGGAAGTGCCATAGGTATAGTATTAACTTGGCATGAATTTTCACTTAAAGTAAAATTCAAAATTTTTCTTTATTATCACTAGGATAATTCCAGAAAATCTTTAATCCACTGGGGATTTTATAATAAAAACTTGCTATTCTTGTTGTAAAAAGGATTAACAAGTTTATTGGGGGTAGACTGTTAGAGGTGTGATGTTAACCTAACAGTATTTTATGAACCTATCGCTCTATTAAAGAGAGTCGATAAGTTAGTTTGGTTGTCAGAGGTGTGATGTTAACTTGACTAGAATTTATGGACTTATCGCTCTATTGAAGAGAGTTGATAAGTTAATTTTGTCAGAGGTTTAGTGTTAATATGACAGGAATTTGTGTTGCGATTGGAGCAACTTTGTGGACTTATCATCCTATTGAAGAGGATTGATAAGTGGGTTGTCAGAGGTTTAGTGTTAACGTGACGAGAGTTTGTGTTGTGATTGGAGCAACTTTGGAGACTTATCATCCTATTAATGAGGATTGATAAGTGGATTGTTGTCAGAGGTATATTGTTAACGTGACAGGAATGTGTTGCGATTGGAGCAACTTTGTGGACTTATCATCCTATTGATGAGGATTGCTAAGTTGATTTGTCAGAGGTTTGGTGTTAACGTGACAAGAGAATTTGTGGGCCTATCGCTCTATTGAAGAGAGTCGATAAGTTGATATTGTCAGAGGTGTAATATTAACGTGACAGGATTTTGTGTTGTGATTGGAGCAACTTTGTGGACTTATCATCCTATTGAAGATGATTGATAAGTTGATTTTGTCAGAGGTTTAATGTTAACGTGACAGGAATTTGTGTCGCGATTGGAGTAACTTGGTGGACTTATCATCCTATTGAAGAGGATTGATAAGTGGGTTGTCAGAGGTTTAGTGTTAACGTGATGAGAGTTTGTGTTGCGATTGGAGCAACTTTGGAGACTTATCATCCTATTGACGAGGATTGATAAGTGGATTATGTCAGAGGTATGATGTTAACGTGACAAGATTCCTATTAATGAGGATTGATAAGTTGATTTGTCAGAGGTTTGGTGTTAACGTGACAAGAGAATTTGTGGGCCTATCGCTCTATTGAAGAGAGTCGATAAGTTGATATTATCAGAGGTGTAATATTAACGTGACAGGATTTTGTGTTGCGATTGGAGCAACTTTGTGGACTTATCATCCTATTGAAGAGGATTGATAAGTTGATTTTGTCAGAGGTTTAATGTTAACGTGACAGGATTTTGTGTCGCGATTGGAGCAACTTTGTGGACTTATCATCCTATTGAAGAGGATTGATAAGTGGGTTGTCAGAGGTTTGATGTTAACTTGACAAGAACGTGTTCTTGTGACTTGCACAAGATTTTAGGAATTAGCGTCTCGCTGGGGAAACTTGCTAAATGAGTTTATCATCAAAAGCGATAAATTTTGATGCTTGTGATTTGAACAAGATTTTGAATACTTAGCGTCTTGCTGGGGAAGATTGCGATTTGAGCAATTTTAAGGACCTATCATCCTATTGGTAAGGATTGATAAGTTGATTGTCAGAGGTGTATGTTGTTAACATTACAAATTGGGAGTAATGCGAGTTGAATGCATACTCTGTGGGGATGATGATCGTCAGAAGTATAATGTTAACTCGACGATGTGAAAGATTTGTTACTCTTAATTCAGTGGATCCAAAGTAACCAACCCCCAGTCTAGATTAAGACTTAGCAGGGGAATAAAAAGAGGTAGACAAGACACATCGCCTAGTGAGGCACTATCCATGAAGTCGGAATAGAGTCACATCACCAGGTAGGCCATTATCTAATGAGTTTGACTATCAGAGGTAACTGTTAACGTGATAGTTTTTTATAGACCCGCCATCCTACTTGAAGAGGATTGACAAGAGAATTTGAAGGGAATGGACTATCAGAGGTAATCATTAACGTGATAGTTTTAATAGACCCATCATCCTACTTGAAGAGTATTGGTGGGGGAATTTGGAGAAAGCAGACTATCAGAGGTGATCATTAATGTGATAGTTTTAGTGGACCTGTCATCCTATTGAAGCGGATTGACAAGTTGATGGACTATCAGTGGTAACTGTTAACGTGATAGTTTTGTGGACCTACCATCCTATTGAAGAGGATTGGCACATTGATGGACTATCAGAGGTAACTGTTAACGTAATAGTTTTGTGGACCTGCCCTCCTATTGAAGTGGATTGGCAGATTGATGGACTATCAGAGGTAACTATTAACATGATAGATTTATGGACCTGTCATCCTATTGAAGAGGATTGGCAGATTGATAGACTATCAGAGGTAGATGTTAACATAATAGTTTTATGGACCTGCCCTCCTATTGAAGTGGATTGACAGATTGATGGACTATCAAAGGTAACTGTTAACGTGATAGTTTTGATAGATTTTGTGGTTGAAAAAGGTATTCTATTAAACATAACAACTCAGAAACTTTATTACTCATAATCCAATGAACTACAAATAAACCAACCCCCAGTCTTGAACAAGTGCAGGGGAAAAAGGAGTAGGTCACTATCTAATGAGTTTGACTATCAGAGGTAATTGTTAACATGATAGTTATTGAAGACTCGGCATCCTACTGAAAAGGATTGGCTTCAGCGGCCGTCGTATCTTCCGGTTTTGACTGGGAAGAGTGAGCTTGGTCCGATTGCTCAGGAGAAGGTTGGGCTTGGTCCGATTGCTCAGGTTAATCCTGCCTACTTTGTTCTTTAGCTTTGATCCTGGCAATAATCTTTTGAGCATGTTCGCCTTGAGAGATTAGTTGTCTCCAAGAACGACATTCTGCAACTCCGATTTGGGCTAGGAGGTCGGTCTGCAAGTTATGTCGACAGGTCTCTACTAAAGTAGACTGTGGCATACCTGACGAATACCAGAGAGCCATGGTTCGGAACCTTTTGACGAAGGCTTTGACAGATTCCCTCTTCTTCTGCTTAGTGGCGAGAAGGGTATGGATGGAGACTTCTGTATCCTCTTTAAAAAATCTTGACAGGAAGAGTCTCTCTAAATCTGCCCACCTTTGGATACATCCGGCAGGTAGTTTCCTGAACCATTCAAAGGCAACTCCCTTAAGGGTGCCAATGAACAATCGAGCCAGTATGGTATCGTTTGATATTACATTCCCAGTCTGTGACTTGAAATGATAAATATGTTGGTTTGGTGATCCCGTGCTGTCAAAAGTTTGTAGCGTCGGGACTTTAAATTTTAGAGGATAAGGGGCTGCATCCCATTCGGTAGGATAGGGTCTGACAACTCCCTCGTCTTGGAGCTCGCTTCTGTTGGCCATGGTATTGAGGCGGGCTTCTAATTCTTCCATTTTGGCAGACTGAAGATTATACTCATTCTCAGTCTCTCTTCCTTCATCAGAGGAAGATTCCAGGTTGTGGGCTTCTTGATCAGAAGCCGTGTCATCAACCACCTTTCCCTTCCCTTTTCTTGTGTGAGGTCGGGATGAAGACGTTTTTCCTCTCCGGGAAGATTCTTGCCTGGGTGGCAAATATGTCTTTTGAGATTTGGCCTTGTTTGCGACTATTTGAGTCAACAGGGCCATGAGTTCATTAATGGCCTCTTGCTGAGATTTGATCATGGCCTCCTGCTCATCAAGTCTCTTCGTGAGATCTTCATGGTTTCCCGTCATATAAGCGGGGCTCTCATGTTCAACAAAAGAGCTTGATGATTGGGACTCTGCAATGGCTGAGTGTTCATCATTGGAATTGGTTCCCTTGGCTAACCTCTGATAGTTGACAGGGGGAATGGCTCATGTTCGAGTCCGAGTGTGTCGGTAGACTCCTTCAAACTCGTTAGTGATTTCTCTAACGTTCGGTGAACGACTTGTCTCAGAGTTATTGGAACTAGGACCTGAGGCTTTCCCTCTGCCGATCACATTGATAGTGACCTCAGGATACTCGGTCTATGAAGACTTCTTCTTGTGAGAACGTCGTCGTTGGTTAGACAAAGCAACATCCGTTAATTGGTCGAACACCAATGGTTTGGCCGCATATGAGCAGCATTGATATCCCGAGAGGACCATAGGAATCATCCGTTCACATTGGAATGAACGAATGACTTGCTGCATCGGTCTTTCTCTCGATATGAACTCTCTCAAATCTGTTGTAAAGATTCGAAGAGAATTACTCACTGATTGTGAGGTTTGAATTGGAACCCCCAGTCCATGATTAGACAGGACTGGCTCTTGGTGAATATGGATCTGGTTGAGATGCCTTGAATCCATAAACTTCTTATATCTGCCCCTCAATCTAGTCGTGCTACATAGAGTATTCGGGGGTCTCGCTACCCGGTCAGCGAGCCGGGGGTCCAGGGGGCGGCGCGCCCCTGGCGGGGGGTCCGGACTACCCCCTGACGGGGTTCGGGGCAGCGCCCCGAAACTCGACGGTATACACCAGGTTTTGTATTGAAATTCATTACCCGGACGCCTGCCTGAGCTCCAGGTCGTGCTGGTGAAACGCAGTCCTGATATCTACGTTTAGCTGAGGAAACGCAGTCCTGATATCTGCGTTTAGCTAAGGAAATGCAGTCCTGATGTCTGCGTTTAGCTGATGAAACGTAGTCTTGAAATCTATGTTTTGATTCCGAAACGCACTCCTGAGAGTTGCGTTTAGTTTGTGGAACGCACTCCTGAGGGTTGCGTTTTGGTTCTGGGATGCACTCCTGAGAGCTGCGTTCATCCAGATCAACGTAGTTTTGAGGTCTGCGTTTTGACGTTGGAACGCGCCTCTGAGGGTTGCGTTCCATCTGGGAAACGCACACCTGAGGGCTGCGTTTAGCTTGACTTATGCAGAGCTCATGTTGAGACTCGCAAACGCGGAGTTCGCGTTGATTGGAAAATTGGCTTTTTTGGAGTTGTACCAAAGTCGAGTATTCTCCTTTAGAGAGGGGACTGTATGAACAGTGCAACCCCCATGGGAGATAGTCTTTAGATGAGTTGGCCACAACTAGAGCTTTAGTCTCCTCGGAAACTTTGTGGATCTTGCGCATAGCCTTGGGGCTAAGGGATCCGGAGGAGAGGGCCTCCTCGAACTTGGCTTGATTAAACTCGATGATCAGAGTTTCAACGGTCGTTCCAGTAAGATAAACATCGGATTGCACCACCACTTCTTCGTCAGAGAAGCTATTCCCCAGCGGAGTCGCCATCTTTTGTTTGTTGGAAAAATTGCAATGAAGAGAACAAAAGAAACTTGGCTTGTATTTCTTTGATTCCAGTTACAATTTTATTACAAAAGAGAAGAGAACAAATTTGGTTCTCTCCTTTGTTTAAAACTGGGTTCTTCAAGGTAGCGATGGAGTGCCTCCCTCGAATGCTCGCGTCGAGTTTGCTCTCCGTTGACGATCCGACCGTCTTGATTCACTAGAACGATGTCTTCTCCTCACGATTTGATGTTGTGGAGAACTTACGTGGCAAGTTTAAAACTCTTGATGAGTTGATAACTCTGATCGAGTTTGAAACTCTTCAAAAAGAGTTGATTTGAACCGAAAATCGGTTCTCAAGCCAAGGCTGAAGGCTTCAAGGAATGCTCCAAAGGATGAATGTCGATCTCTCCCTTTGCTGTCAAGTCCCAGATCCAAAAATGCCAGCCGAAAAAGCCTTGAACTCCGGACCAAAGAAGCCAACCTTCAACTCAGTTGAGTTTACTCGCTTTTATAGGGGATTAAGGGGGTGTAACCACCCCTTAAATCACTCCTAAGTGGGGTGTAACCGCCCACAAATCATGGGAACCGGTTTTGGAACCGTTCAGCTCATGTTTGAACGAGTCAAACGCCCACGTTGGCGTTCAGGACCCTAACTCCGTATTTTAGACTGGAGACGCGGAGTTAGGTACCCGCTGGGCATTGAAAAACGTCGGTCTGACCCCAGCGTTTTAATATTGTAACACGGGTCCGACTCCAGCGTTTTGATGTTGTAACATGGGTTCGACCCTAGTATTTTGATGTTGTAACGTGGGTTCGACCCTCGCGTTTTACTGTTGACACACGGGGAGGACCTCCGCATTTTGGTATTGATACACGGGGAGGACCTCCGCGTTTTGGTCTTAGAGCGCGGTGATGAGTTCCGCGTCTTGCTTTGGAGAGATTATCAACAAGTAATCTCTTTTGTCATAGCGTTGCAAAGATCATTGTCTTGTAATCTTCGTCTTGGCTCCTTGAGAATATGAGAGTCGTCAGATTGTAACTCCCGATGTTGATTGTGAATGCTGTTGAACTAGAACTCTCATCGGTTGTCGTGAAGGTCGTCAGATTGTAACCTTCAGCAATCTACGCGAAAGTCATCAGATTACAGCCTTCTGGAAGTCGTCAGATTATAACTTCCATCATCGGTGTTTGATGGGGGATAAGCTATCTATTGTGATTTTTAGACAGCCTACACCTAGTATGCACTTCCGATTGGCTTCGAAACTTGTTGGCTATGTCGGGTTCAAGCAAAATTTGTTTTGAAGAAGATTTGGATGCTCTTGAGAAGCTAGACATAGGTATTTACCATTTATGTTTTTGTATGTTAAATGATTTGATTTTTTCTTAATTTTTTATTTGTTTATCTTTCTGATTTAGGTATGCTTTCAATTGAACCGACAATCATAGATTTATAAGAGCTTTCATGGAAGAATACAGATTTGTAAGTCTTTATCATCCACTAGCTGGATACCTCCAGCCCACACAAAACACAACTAATTATATTGATGCTTCTTCTTCTTCTTATGATGCTGAATTTAGAACTCCGCTTTGTATCATTATGATTTGCAGATACTTGGTGAAGGGAAGGAAAAGGAAAATTGTATATCACTCTTTACATTATTTTTAGGGGTGAAACTACGCTGAAAGAAGTAAAGTACTTGCATTCCTCTGAAAGTAAGCTTGTTAAGTCCTCGTGCAGCTTCCTTATTGAACTATAAGCTATATGTGTTACTTCTGGTGTTAATTCTCTGTCTGATCCATTTTTCAGCTGCTGATGATTTAAAGCCAGTGACGCATCTTCTTGCTGTTAATGCTTATTCAAGAAAAGGGATAAAATTACTGCATGAGGGAATTAATTACTTGGTAATATCAACTCCGTGGAAGGATACGTTGCAATTTAATTTGTTATAGTAGGACCTCACCTCCCTATGTTGGTGTAGATTGAATGATCAAAAAGATCTAGTTTTGGTGCACTGTTTTAAATCAGGGTTTAGTCCTGAATAATTCTCATGTTGATTATTTATCTTTAAATTTTAGTCACAAGGAGAACGTCCTTTAGTTTTTGCATCAGTTGTGCAACTTCTATGAAAGTATATATCAGTGCTATCATTGGCTTTTGACAGCTTGATCCTTTTTGTTGAAAAGATTTCTAAGCTAGCCGAGATGCATGGCTTGTCTTCTGATGACTTAGAACCAAACAAACCAAACCGAACAGCATCGAACCGATTTGCAATGGTTCGGTTCGGTTTTGAATAATGGGCGGTTCAGTTTGGTTGTTCAAAATTTCATAAAAACCGACCGAACCGATCACTTGCTCATCCCTAAGCGTATCAGGCATAGTGTGGCGAAGAAGTCGGTATCCACTCTTGACTGTGTAGCACACCTTCTCCTCATAATGCCAAATGAGTCTGTTAGGGACAGGAGAAGGCGACAGTGGGATAAATAAAATGTCCTCCCGATCTACCTGCCAAAAGAAGGTAGCAATCAGCTCATGATTCCAAGTACCCGAAGCAGAGATCAGCTCAGCCACCTTTCTGAAAGGGTTGATCGGAGAAGTGATTAGCCTGAAAAAAGGGCTTTGGGATCCATGGGTCAGCACTGATAGAGACACTCTGGCCATAACCTATCCTCCATCTCAGACCTCGAGTCAGGAGCTCTCTCCCCCAGATAATGCTCCATCATAAATACGAGTAGCCATGGCCGACACCAGCTGAAAGAAAGTCCGAGTCCCTAAAATACTTCCCCTCCAAAACCCTACTAGCTAGAGAAGAAGGGTCCTGGATGTTTCTCCATACCTGTTTAGCCACCAATGCCTGATTAAACATATGTAGATCTCTAAAGCCTAGACCACCCTATGACTTTGCACGACAAACCTTCTGCCACCTAACCCAGTGAATCTTTCTCTCATCAGAAGTTGATCCCCACCAGAATCTCATAATGATAGACTCGATCTCCCTGCACAAAGAAATTGGAATGCGAAAGATACTCATCACATAGTATGAGATCGCCTACAAAACAGATTTCACCATAACCTCTCGTCCCCCAGCTGAGAAAAGAGCCCTCCTCCAAGCTTGGACTCTTTTCCAAACTGAGTCTCTGATTGAAACAAAAGTCTGACGACGGCTTCTTCCAACCACCAAAGGGAGGCCTAAGTACTGATCATGTGACTGGGCCCTATCAAGCCCCAAGAAAGAGAAAATAGAAATCCTAGTATCCTCATCTACACAGGGGCTAAAGGTGATGACAGATTTCTGAAAGTTGACTTTCTGAACGGTTGCAGCCTCATATAGTAGCAGAATACTCTAGACAATCTGTGCAGCGGCCTGGGAAGCCTGAATAAAAACCAAAGAGTCATCTGCAAAGAACAAGTGAGAAATCCTTGGCCCCGACCAGGAACAAGATAACCCTCTGATGCACCTGTTCTCCTCCTGTCTAATGATCAGTGCCGAGAGAGCTTCCGTGCAGAGAAGAAACAGAAGATAGTGGGCATCCTTATCGCAGACCATGATTAGGAGTGACCTGACCCACAATCTGCCCATTGAGGCAGAAAGAGAGTGAGGAAGTAGAGATACAGTCTAAGATGGGATGCCTCTAATGATGTGGAAATCTCATGACCTGAAAGGATTTATCAATAAACCCCCATTCCACTCTATTATATGTCTTACTCATATCCAATTTTAGTGCCATATGGCCAGACTGACCCCGTCTCCTTTTTTGTAATGTGTGGAGAAGTTCAAAAGCAACAATGACATTGTCCTGAATAGATCTCCCTGAGACAAAGGCACTCTGAAAGCATCCGATCAATCCGCCAAGAACTCGTTGTAGCCTATTAGCAATGGATTTCGTGACAATCTTGTAGAGTTCAAATAATGAAGGTAAAATCTCTTCGAAAGTTAAGTGAATTTTAATATGTCCATCATTGACAAATTGTCAAACCCCTTCGTGTTAAGTCCCTATCACTTAACACCAGGAACCCCATTTGAGTGATTTGTACAAGTCAACACCCCCACTATAATTTGTACTCCTACTCCTATTTGGTCAAACCTTCTTATAGTTAGGACCATAACCAAAATCTCCTCTCGATTCCTCCAATGAACGAGAGATCCACAAATCGAGTGATCAAACATTCCTACAGTTAGGGTCATCTCAAACTCCCGCTTGGTCAAACCTTCCTACAGTTAGGACCAAAACCACAATTCACTCTCGATAAACGAGAAATTCATCTTTAGTTCGGTAATCAAACCTTCCGACAGTTAGGGTTATCCGAATCTTTTCGATTCTTCTAGGGGTGGAGATCCCACCTTGAGTCTCCTTTCCAACTGGAGATAGAATATAAAATTCTTCCTCTTTAGTGTTGGGAGATAGAATATAAAATTCTTTCTCTCCCATTTCGGGTTCGTCTTTACCCCAAGAGAAGACACTACTTTTTCAACTCTTAAAATCCGCCCCTCACAGGCACGAGGAATTTTATCCTGAATCCTAAGTAGGGATAAGTCAACGCCTAACACGCGTTGCCGGTTTAGTCTTTCACCGATTGAAAAAGACACCAGAATCCAGTCTGGGGTATTTTATCCCGAAGCCTAAGTAGGAATACGTCAGCGTCTAACACACGTTGCCGGGTAGCCTATCCCCGTAACAATGGCGAAGTCTACGTATTCGAAGTCGTAGCATCAAGTCTAAGGGAGTTCATTCCTTTAGCACAACGTCACATGCGGAACGGACTTAAAACAATCCGCATGTAAGCCCAATTCAAACGGTAGTCGGTAAAGGCACATCAAATCCATTGATGGCTGAGGATTTACCAAAAATCCTAAGTCTACGTCTAACACACGTTGCCGGGTAGTCTATTCCCGTGAGAAAGACGAAGTCTACGTATTCAATATCGTAGCACTAAAAGAGTTAACTCTTTTAGCATAACGTTATGTGCAGAACGGACTTAAACAATCTGCATGCTAGCCCGACTCAAACGGTAGTCTGTAAAGGCTAATCAAACCCGTTGATGGCTGAGGGTTTGCCAAAAATCCTATAAATGTGAGAGTCATTGACGCACCAGCTTTATTAACTGGTCTCGTGACTCGAGCATCCAACAGCTTCGGAGTAAGATCCATATCTGCAGACGACAGCTTTATTAACTGGTCTCGTGACTCGAGCATCCAACAGCTTCGGAGTAAGATCCATATCTGCAGACGAATCAACTTTAACAGTTGGTCCTGTAGCCCGCATCCAACAGCTTCGGAGTAAGATCCATATCTGCAGACGAATCAACTTTAACAGTTGGTCCTGTAGCCCGATATTTAGGACCGTCATGCTCCAATACCTTAAGAGCTTAAACTGTGTAGACTCCAGCAAACGTACGAGTATAAACCCTAGGTCAACGCCGGTCAACGCGTAACCCTAGGTCAACGCCAGTCAACTCGTTGCAACCAAAAGTCAACGTATGGCAATTTAAACCCTAAGGACAACGCCGATCAATGCGTGACCCTAGGTCAACGCCAGTCAACACGTTGCAACCAAAAGTCAACGTATGGCGATTTAAACCCTAAGGTCAATGCCAGTTATCTCCTCTTACAATTAAATATACTGTCTAAATAAAATGTTAATTATTTCATATTCTTTTCAAATATAAACATGCCAAAATAATATGTTTCCCATACATTTGCATGTGCTGATTTCTAGTATACGTCAACATCTTCGTGTGTGGCCATTTAAACCTCTGAAGTCTAACATTTGGGCTCTGTTTGGATACCATGATGTTTTACTTGTTTCTATGGTGTTTTTGCTAAAAACCAAACACCATGCGTTTAGAAATTATGATGTTTTTGAGCTAAATCATCCTCAAACCAAAAACACAATACTTATTTCAAAACACCTTTTAGGTGTTTTAAGTTTGGTGTTTTGGTTGAGTTTGAAAATATGTTAATATAATATCTAATATAATATATTAAATGTAATTAATATAGAGTTATTATCAACATGCTTATTACTAATATAATATATTAAATGTAATTAATATAGAGTTATTATCAACATGCTTATTATATTATATTATACTCAACTATATTATAGTTAATTTAATATATTAGTAATATATATTAAATAATATAAAAATATAATAAATAAAATATCTTATATAATAATATAATAACATATTAAATACTAATATTTAATATGTTAATAATGTATTATATAATAATAAAATAATAAAAAACAATAAAAATTTATGATAATAAATCATAATATAGTAATGATAAATAAATATATATACAATACTATAATATCATATATTATTAAACTTTTATAAATAAATTTTAATAAAGTAATTAATTACCAATATTTAATATGTTAATAATGTATTATATAATAAAAATATAAAAAACAATAAAAGTTATTGATAATAAATAATAATATAGTAATGATATATAATATATTATACAATAGTATACATTGCTATAAGTTTATTAATTTTAATAAATAAATTTAATAAAGTAATAATTATTAAATATTATATATTAGATAAATATTAGTAATAATAAACATAACAATATAATAATATTATTATAATAACATGTTGTATAGTAAATGTAATATAATATAGAAAATATTAATATATTATGTAACAAATAATATAATTTATTATAAAGTAAAATATTTTTAATAATAAAATAATTTATTGCTAATTAAATGCTAATGTAAAAATTATATATTCATAATAATAATAGTATTATTTATATCATAAATACTAATATATTATTAAAGTACTATTAATAAACTCTAACATATTAAAAACTATAATATATTATATAATATTAAAATATTTATATAATAATATACTAGTAATAACATAATATTAACATTATTAATAATATTATATTATATGAATAATAGTATAATATTATATTATATTAATAATAGTATAATATTATATTAATAATAAAATAATATTATTATAAAAATATTAATATAATATACAACAATAACAAATTGATATAATAAAATAATTAAATATATAATTATTTGAAAATAATATGTAATAATTATAATATAATATAACTCATTAAAGTATAATATAATATTATAATACACTATACAATATTATATTGTATTATATTTAACACTTATAATACTATAATAATGTAAACTAAATATTATAATATTTTATTTATAATATATTTTATTATAATTAATATATAATATATTAATAATATGTTTAATACTAATATTATAATGGGTCAAACTAGTGTTGACCAAAAATACTTAACATGGTGTTTTGAAAATATTTTAAGGGAAAAACACAACACTATGGTGTTTTTTTTACAAAAACACAATAAGAAAAATATCATGAAGCCTACGTTAGTTAGTTTGATGACAATGATGTTTGACTTGTAAGGCAACACAACCAATTTTCTAGAACTGTAGACGCATGTATGGTATACGTATATAGTTGATATCCAGTCTAAAAACTTTGATTCAAGATAGTTTTTAACGTAGACTTTATTGTGATGTCGATATTTCGTGCTCTGGAGATATCTGGGAGTTTCTCAAATCTTCAATCAATGACTTCCATAGGATAAAAGTTGTTCGGTCTTCATGGAAGAGAACCATACGCGTCCTTTACTCTAAAATAAATAAATAAATAAACAAACTAGATTTTCTCCAGTTTTTCTTTTCAGGGGCTGTTTAGTTCATTAAATTTTGGTGAAAAATGCGTACAAAAGGTCTGGCAGAATAGGATTCTTATTCTTTAGCTTGTTTCTGAGAAAAATTTCAGAATGGTGCTTTTATAAAGTGCAGAAATCATGTTAATTTTGAAGAAATCTAATCTTGTGTTTTTGGTGAAAATGGGGGTAAAACTTGACACGTTCCTATATCTGAACAATAAAAAAATTAGTCAAGTGCATGACTACTCATACTTTTTGATAATCCATCTCTTTCTCGATATTAGTCAAGTGCATGACTACTCATACTTTTCGATAATACTCATACTTTTTTATAATCCATCTCTTTCTTTAAATTAGTCAAGTGGATGACTACTCATACATTTTAGTTAGGCCTGTTCAAAAAGCCCGCCGGCCCGGAGCCCGACCCGACCTCGGCCCAAAAATCCGGACCTGACCGGGTTCCGGGCCCTGGTACAGGCTGCCTCAGCGACGTCCGGCC
>NC_033796.1:74305248-74315850 GCF_001876935.1 Asparagus officinalis
CAAAACGGTCGGGCCGGCCCGGCCATAACGGCCAAAAACGGTCTTTTGACCGTTTTGTCCTAAAAACGGTCAAAAAACGGCTATTTTGTGAGGTTATTTTGGTCATTTGTTTAGGGGGCTGGCTCTATAAATAGAGGGGGGTTTCATTTGTTTTCTTCACACCAAAACTCATCTACTTTTCTCTTATACTCTTATACTCTTATATTCTCTTATACAATCTTATATTCTCTTATACTTTCTAATCTTTTCATCAAATGGCTTCCGAATCTGATTATGAAGAGCAAAACCTATCTCTTGATCTTGAAATGAGTCCTCCTACTAGGTCTACTCCTACCGATGTTAATCCTGAATCCGGTGGTGACGAATCAGCACCAAGAGCAACTAAAAGGCCAAGATCCGATGTGTGAAATTTTTACGATAAGATCGACGTCACCAAGGATGAACACGGTGGGAAAAATTGCAAAGAAAAGAACAAAGAAAATTGATTTGTATTCCTTTGACTCCGGTTACAATTTGATTACAAAAGAGAAGAGAACGAATTTGATTCTCTCCTTTGTTTAAAACTGGGTTCTTCACGGTGGCGATGGAGTGCCTCCCTCGAATGCTCGCGTCGAGTTTGCTCTCCGTTGACGATCCAACGTCTTGATTCACTGGAACGATGTCTTCTCCTCACGATTTGACGTTGTGGAGAACTTGCGTGGCAAGTTTAAAACTCTTGATGAGTTGATAACTCCGATCGAGTTTGAACTCTTGAAAAAGAGTTGATTTGAACCTAAAGTTCGGTTGATAAGCCAAGGATCAAAGCTCTCTGTTGTCGAAGTTGAAGATAATCTTCGTTGGAGGATGATGCCGATCCCCTCAAAAGTTCGCCCAAGGATCTCTCATGTTGCTATCAATTCTTAGCTCCAAAAAGCCAGCCTTCAATGGTCGATTCAAGCCAAGAAAAATCCAACCCCGAACTCAGTTGAGTTTACTCGCTTTTATAGGGGATTAAGGGGGTGTAACTGCCCTCTAAATCCGCTCCTAAGTGGGCGTGATTTCCTCAGATCGTGGGGAAAACGGTTCTGAAACCGTTCGACTCATATTTGAATAAGTCAAACGCCCAACCTGGCGTTCAGGACCCTAACCTCGCGTCTTAGTATTGAGACGCGAGGTTGGGTGTTGACTGAACATCCAGAACGCGAGGGTCGCTCACGTTTCATTTGTTGTAACGCGGGTCCAACTCTAGCGTTTTGATGTTGTAACGCGGGTTCGACCACGGCGTTTTGATGTTATAACGCGGGTTCAACCACGGCGTTTTGATGTTGTAACGCGGGTTCGACCCTCGCGTTTTGATATTGTAACGCGGGTTCGACTCTCGCGTTTTGATGTTGTAACGCGGGTTCGACCACGGCGTTTTGATGTTGTAACGCGGGTTCGACCACGGCGTTTTGATATTGTAACGCGGGTTCGACCCTCGTGTTTTAATGTTATAACGCGGGTTCGACCCCGACGTTTTAATGTTGACACACGGGGAGGACCTCCGCGTCTTGTCTTGAGGAGATTATCACAAAGTAATCTCTTTTGTCATAGCGTTGCAAAGATCATTGTCTTATAATCTTCGTCTTGGCTCCTTGAGAATATGAGAGTCGTCATATTGTAACTCCCGATGTTGATTGTGAATGCTGTTGAACTAGAGCTCTCATCGGGTGTCGTGAAGGTCGTCAGATTGTAACCTTCAGCGATCTACGTGAAAGTCTTCAAATTGTAGCATTCTGGAAGTCGTCAGATTGTAACTTTCATCATCGGTGTTTGATGGAGGATAAGCTATCTATTGTGATTTTTAGACAGCCTACAGAACCCCCTCCAAAGTTTTTGAAAGTCCGCGGTCGACTGAGATGAATTTTCGGAATACTTTGGATCTCAACTCTGATTCTGGAGCTGTTAATTTCTTGTCGTAAAGGAGTCGTTCTCTGCACTCGCTTCGAAGGCATCTTGGTTGAAGGGATTTGCCACGTAGGACCTTTGTGAAGATATGCGTCATAATCCTGCTTCTGGAATGCGGGGGTGGACCCCTGTGTTTTGAATTTGAGACGCGGGGCTGACTTCGGCGTTTTGAATTTGAAACCCGGGTGTGACCTCGGCGTCATGATTTTTGTAACGCGGGTCTGACCTTGGCGTTTTTAAAGTTGGAACCGTGACCTCGGCGTTCGGTTTTTGCATCGCGGGTCTGACCTCAACGTTTTGACTTAAGACATGGAAGTGGCTTCCGTGCATTTTGACTAAGTCTTTGAGACTTTTCTTTGGCTCATCTGTTTTAAGTCTCGGCTCACATCTATTAAGCTGATGGGCCTGCAAACGTGTATAGGATTTTTGGCAAATCCTCAGCCATCAACGGATTTGATAAGCCTTTACCGACTACCGTTTGAGTCGGGCTAGCATATGGATTGTCTAAGTCCGTTCCACATGTAACGTTGTGCTAAGAGAATGGACCCTCTTAGACTTGATGCTATGATTTTGAATACATAGAATTTGTCATTTTTTTACGGAAAAAGACTAACCGGCAACGCGTGTTAGGCGTTGACTTATCCCTACTTAGGATTCGGGATAAAATTCCCCATACGTGTAAGGCATGGATTTTGGTACTACGATGTTGAATACGTAGACTTGGTCATTTTCGCGGGAACGAACCACCCGGCGGCATGTGTTAGATGCAGGCTTATCTCTGTTTAGGGATCGAGATAAAGTCCCCCATGCGTGAAGGCATGGATTTTTGGTGTCGTTTCTTCCTGTGTGGCTTGAAACACCAAAAGAAAGTTGTTGATAAGTGAATTTGTCAGAGGTTTAGTGTTAACGTGACGAGAGTTTGTGTTGCGATTGGAGCAACTTTGTGGACTTATCATCCTATTGACGAGGATTGATAAGTGGATTGTTGTCAGAGGTTTATTGTTAACGTGACAGGATGTGTGTTGCGATTGGAGCAACTTTGTGGACTTATCATCCTATTGAAGAGGATTGATAAGTTGATTGTTGTCAGAGGTTTAATGTTAACGTGACAGGATGTGTGTTGCGATTGGAGCAACTTTGTGGACTTATCATCCTATTGAAGGGGATTGATAAGTTGATTGTTGTCAGATGTTTAATGTTAACGTGACAGGATGTGTGTTGTGATTGGAGCAACTTTGTGGACTTATCATCCTATTGAAGAGGATTGATAAGTTGATTTTGTCAGAGGTTTAGTGTTAACGTGACAGGATGTGTGTTGCGATTGGAGCAACTTTGTAGACTTATCATCCTATTGAAGAGGATTGATAAGTTGATTGTTGTCAGAGGTTTAATGTTAACGTGATAGGATGTGTATTGCGATTGGAGCAACTTTGTAGACTTATCATCCTATTGAAGAGGATTGATAAGTTGATTGTTGTCAGAGGTTTAATGTTAACGTGACAGGATGTGTGTTCTTATGACTTGCACAAGATTTTAGGAATTAGCGTCTCACTGGGGAAACTTGCTAAATGAGTTTATCATCAAAAGCGATAAATTTTGATGCTTGTGATTTGAACAAGATTTTGAAGACTTAGCGTCTTGCTGGGGAAGATTGCGATTTGAGCAATTTTGAGGACCTATCATCCTATTGGTAAGGATTGATAAGTTGATTGTCAGAGAGGTATATTGTTAACGTGACAAATTAGGAGTGATGCAAGTTGAATGCATACTCTGTGGGGATGATGATCGTCAGAAGTGTAATGTTAACTCGATGATGTGAAAGATTCGTTACTCTTAATCCAATGGATTCCAAGTAACCAACCCCCAGTCTTGATTAAGATTTAGCAGGGGAAGAAAAAGAGGCAGACAAGACACATCGCCTAGTGAGGCACTATCCATGAAGTCAAAATAGAGGCACATCACCTGGTAGGTCATTATCTGATGAGTTTGACTATCAGAGGTAACTGTTAACGTGATAGTTTTTGTGGACCCGTCATCCTACTTGAAGAGGATTGGCAAGAGAATTTGGAGGGAATGGACTATCAGAGGTAAATGTTAACGTGATAGTTTTGATAGACCCGCCATCCTATTTGAAGAGGATTGGTGGGGGAATTTGGAGAAAACAGACTATCAGAGGTGATCATTAACGTGATAGTTTTAGTGGCCCTGCCATCCTATTGAAGTGGATTGACAAGTTGATGGACTATCAGAGGTAAATGTTAACGTGATAGTTTTGTGGACCTGCCATCCTATTGAAGCGGATTGACAAGTTGATGGACGTGATAGTTTTGGTAGATTCTGTGGTTGACAGAGGTATTCTATTAAACATAACAACTCAGAAAATTTATTACTCATAGTCCAATGAACTACAAATAAACCAAACCCCAGTCTTGAACAAGTGCAGGGGAGGAAAGGGTAGACATGACACATCGCCTAGTGAGCCATTATCTAACGAGTTTGACTATCAGAGGTAATTGTTAACGTGATAGTTATTGAAGACCCGACATCCTACTGAAGAGGATTGACTTCAGCGGCCGTAGTATCTTCCCCTTCTGACTGAGGAGATTGGGCTTGGTCCGATTGCTCAGGTTGATCCTGCCTACTTTGTTCTTCAGCTTTGATCCTTGCAATAATCTTTTGAGCCTGATCGCCTTGAGAGATTAGTTGTCTCCAAGAACGACATTCTGCAACTCCGATTCGGGCTAGGAGGTCGGTCTGTAAGTTGTGTCGACAGGTCTCTACTAAAGTAGACTGTGTCATACCTGACGGACACTGGAGAGCCATGGTTCGGAACCTTTTGACGAAGGCTTTGACGGACTCCCTCTTCTTCTGTTTAGTGGCGAGAAGGGTTTGGATGGAGACTTCCATATCCTCTTCAAAGAATCTCGACAGGAAGAGTCTCTCTAGATCTGCCCACTTTTGGATACATCCGGCAGACAATTTTCTGAACCATTCAAAGGCAACTCCCTTAAGGGTGCCAATGAACAATCGAGCCAGAATGGCATCGTTTGATATCACATTCCCAGTCTGTGACTTGAAATGATAGATATGTTGGTTCGGTGATCCCGTGCCGTCAAAAGTTTGTAGCGTCGGGACTTCAAATTTTGGAGGATAAGGGGCTGCATCCCATTCGGCCGGATAGGGTCTGACAACTCCCTCATCTTGGAGCTCGCTTCTGTTGGCCATGGCATTGAGGCGGGCTTCCAATTCTTCCATTTTGGCAGACTGGAGATTATACTCGTTCTCAGTCTCTCTTCCTTCATAAGAGAAAGATTCGAGGTTGTGGGCTTCTTGGTCAGAAGCCGTGTCATCAACCACCTTTCCCTTCCCTTTGCTTGTGTGAGGTCGGGATGAAGACGTTTTTCCTCTCCGAGAAGATTCTTACCTGGGTGGCGAATATGTCTTCTGAGATTTGGCCTTGTTTGCGACGATTTAAGTCAACAGGGCCATGAGTTCATTGATGGCCTCTTGCTGAGATTTGAGCATGGCCTCTTGCTCATCAAGCCTCTTTGCGAGATCTTCATGGTTTCCCGTCATATAAGCGGAGCTCTCATGTTCAACAAAAGAGCTTGATGATTGGGACTCTGCAATGGCTGAGTGTTCATCATTGGAATTGGTTCCCCTGGCTAACCTCTGATAGTTGACAGGGGGAATGGCTCCTGTTCGCGTCCGAGTGCGTCGGTAAACTCCTTCAAACTCATTCAGGAAGTCTTTCAAGCCAGGAGACTGATCGTTCTCTGACTCATCGGAACTAGGAACTGATGATCTCCCTCTGCCGATCATGTTAGAAGTGACTCTAAGGTATTCATCCTCAGAAGTCTTCTTCTTGTGTGAACGCCGTCGTTGGTTGAATAAAGCAACGTTCGTAGATTGGTTGAACACCAGCAGTTGGGCCGCATATGAGCAGCATTGGAGGACCATAGGAATCAGCCGTTCACATTGGAATGAACGAATGACTTGCTGCATCGGTCTTTCTCTCGATATGAACTCTCTCAAATCTGTTGTAAAGATTTGAGGAGAATTACTCACTGATCGTGAGATTTGAACTGGAACCCCCAGTCCATGATTGGACAGGACTGACTCTTGGTGAATATGGATCTGGTTGAGATGCCTTGAATCCATAAACTTCTTATATCCGCCCCTCAATCTAGTCGCGCTACGCAGAGTATTCGGGGGTCTCGCTCCACGGTATACACCAACTTCTGTATTGGATTTGGAACTTAGGACGCGAGGGTCGCGTTTGGCACTTGAAACGCGAGGGTCGCGTCTGGCACTTGAAACGCGAGGGTCGCATTTGGCACTTGAAACGGGAAGGTCGTATTTTAGTTTGGCGACATGAGGGTCGCGTTCTTCATTGTCGACGCGAGGGTCGTGTTTTAACTTGGAAACGCGAAGTTGAAGTTCGCGTTCAACGAAGGCTTGAGGTTCGCGTTTTGGCTGTAAAACGCGCCATTGAGGGTCGCGTTCAGTCTAGTTCTTGCGAAGCTCCTGTTCGGGCTCATAGACGCGGAGCTCAGGGTCGCGTTTAGGCTCACAAACGCGAATCTCGCGTTGGTTGGAGGATCGATTTACTCGAAGTTGTGCTCGTCGCTGAGACCTTCTTCTTCGACGAGCATCGTTCTTCTTGGCATGTTTCAAGGCTTTTGCAGGGGCATCATCGGCATTGATTGGATCTATCTCCGCCGTAGGCCTTTTACCTCCCATGACACGCCATGTTGACGCGGGTGTGGAGTTTTCAACTCGTTGAAGGAGTTCGTCTGAGGCTAAGCGTGCTCCTGAAGCAGAGGGGCTGTTCGACAAATTATGGCCAAAAGAGAGGGCTTTCTTTGGCATTCCAGCAACAGTTGAAGATTTATTCTCTTGGGAGACTTTGTGGATCTTGCGCATAGCCTTGGGGCTTAGGGATCCAAAAGAGAGGGCCTCCTCGAACTTAGCTTGATCAAACTCTACCACGAGAGTTTCGACGGTTGTTCCAGTGAGATGAACATCAGATTGCACCACCACTTCTTCGTCAGAGAAGCTAGTCCCCAGCGGAGTCGCCATCTTTTGTTTGTTGAAAAATTGCAGTAAAGAGAAGAAAAGAAATTTGACTTTGATTCATTTGATCTCGGTTACAATTCGATTACAAAAGAGAGGAAAACGAAATTGGTTTTCCCCTTTGTTTAAAACTGGGTTCTTCACGGTGACGATGGAGTGCCTCCCTCGAATGCTCGCGTCGAGTTTGCTCTCCGTTGACGATCCGCACGTCTTGATTCACTGGAACGATGTCTTCTCCTCACGATTTGACGTTGTGGAGAACTTGCGTGGCAAGTTTAAAACTCTTGATGAGTTGATAACTCTGATCGAGTTTGAACTCTTGAAAAAGAGTTGATTTGAACCGAAAGTTCGGTTGATAAGCCAAGGATCAAAGCTCTCTGTTGTCGAAGTTGAAGATAATCTTCGTTGGAGGATGATGCCGATCCCCTCAAAAGCTCGCCCAAGGATCTCTCCTGTTGCTGTCAATTCTTAGCTCCAAAAAGCCAGCCTTCAATGGTCGATTCAAGCCAAGAAAAATCCAACCCTTAACTCAGTTGAGTTTACTCGCTTTTATAGGGGATTAAGGGGGTGTAACTGCCCTCTAAATCAGCTCCTAAGTGGGCGTGATTTCCTCAGATCGTGGGAAAAACGGTTCTGAAACCGTTCGACTCATATTTGAATAAGTCAAACGCCCAACCTGGTGTTCAGGACCCTAACCTCGCGTCTTAGTATTGAGACGCGAGGTTGGGTGTTGACTGAACATCCAGAACGCGAGGGTGTTTCGTTTGTTGTAACGCGGGTCCAACTCCAGC
The DNA here is from genome assembly GCF_001876935.1 of Asparagus officinalis. Classification (NCBI taxonomy): domain Eukaryota; kingdom Viridiplantae; phylum Streptophyta; class Magnoliopsida; order Asparagales; family Asparagaceae; genus Asparagus; species Asparagus officinalis. The sequence goes on from NC_033796.1 coordinate 74,313,042, forward strand.
GTTTTGATGTTGTAACACGGGTTCGACCACGGCGTTTTGATGTTGTAACGCGGGTTCGACCCTCGCGTTTTGATATTGTAACGCGGGTTCGACCCTCGCGTTTTGATGTTGTAACGCGGGTTCGACAACATCGTTTTGATGTTGTAACGCGGGTTCGACCACGACGTTTTGATATTGTAACACGGGTTCGACCCTCGCGTTTTAATGTTGTAACGCGGGTTCGACCCCGGCGTTTTGATGTTGACACACGGGGAGGACCTCCGCGTCTTGTCTTGAGGAGATTATCACAAAGTAATCTCTTTTGTCATAGCGTTGCAAAGATCATTGTCTTGTAATCTTCGTCTTGGCTCCTTGAGAATATGAGAGTCGTCAGATTGTAACTCCCGATGTTGATTGTGAATGCTGTTGAACTAGAGCTCTCATCGGTTGTCGTGAAGGTCGTCAGATTGTAACCTTCAGCGATCTACGTGAAAGTCTTCAAATTGTAGCATTCTGGAAGTCGTCAGATTGTAACTTCCATCATCGGTGTTTGATGGAGGATAAGCTATCTATTGTGATTTTTAGACAGCCTACACCAAGGATGAACACGGTAGGATCCTTAGCCAGAAGGCTAAGTGTGCGTTGTGCGGCAAGATTTTTCAAGCTCATCATAAGAGCGGCACCAACCACCTCAAACGCCATTTAGATAAACACAACAAAGGTCAGACTCCTCAAGGTGATATCCGACAATCTATGATTTCTCAATCCTCCTCTTTTGGTAGTCTCGGTAGTTAGAACTATGACGCTGCCAGAGCCAGAAAATGCGCAATCAGGTTTATCATTCTTAAAAACCTTCCTTTTAAATTAGTAGAAGATGATGAATTTAAAGATATGTTTAGAGATGATTTTTATCCTGCATTTAAAAAAAATTCTCGTCAAACCTGTCAACGTGATATTTTAAAATATATCAGGAGGAACAAGAAAAAATAATTTCTTATTTTAAAAATTTAAACTATAAATTTTCTTTAACTTCTGATATTTGGACATGTAGAGCACAAACTGGATATTTATGTATCACAGCACACTGGATTGATAAAAATTGACAAATGTTTAAAAGAGTTATTTCTTTTATTACAATAGAAGAGTCACATACTGGTATTAATGTTACAAATTTAATAATTGAAGAACTTATGAAATTAGAAATTTTAGGAAGAATATTTTCTCTTTCACTAGATAATGCAAGTAATAACAATGTAGCTGTTGATTTTATCAGATCAACTCTGTCATTGCCATGTCATGGTGATCTTTTTCATATTAGGTGTATCTGTCATATTTTAAATTTAATTGTTCAAAGTGTATTTACTGAAATTAAACCCATGATAGAAAAGGTTAGAACTGTTGCTTATATGCATAATGTTTCTGAACAAAGACTTAAAAGATGAAAACAATTTTGTAAAAGAAAAAAATATAAAGCCCAGACTAATTCCAAAATATGTTGATCATAGGTGGAATTCTACCTATGCAATGTTAAGTGTAGCAATAGAATATAAAGACATTATAACTGATTTTATAAATTATTATGCTTCTAGTTCTAGTTTTGGTAACACTTATGGAATAATTAAAGATGAATGGATACTTATATGTAATTTAAGTAAAATGTTACAAGTATTTTTATATGCTATAATGTTATTATCTGGCTATTATTATCCAACCATTACTTTAGCTGCTTTACAAATTTTAAATATTCAAATTTTTTGGGAAATATCGTATGAATCATAATTTTGGACCTATGATTTTTCAAATGGAGAGCAAATTTAATAAGTACTTTAGGCTTATTCCTCATATTTTTGGTTTGGGGGTTCTTATTGATCCATGCTTAAAGGATATTGACCTTCGAAGTTTGTTACAATCCTTATATGGTAATCAGATTATAGACTTAGATGATGGATCCACCCTTACTGCTACTACTCATCATTTAGCTATTAGAAATTATTTTTAAACCTTATATGATGAGTATGCAGCTAGACATGGTGTAGCTACACAACAGTCTACAGCTTTGGTTTCTTCGAGCTCATCCCGAGGTAAAAGTGTAAGTTTTGATATGTATGCAATAGTAGCTGAATTAACTGGTGGATCTAGACTTGGATCGTCATCATTGGAGATTTCTGAAATAAATGAATATTTATCTGCTTCTTTAGTTAAATGTCAAGGAAATGCTTTAGATATTTTGCAATGGTGGAAAGTATATGGATCAGTTTCATATCCTATACTTTTCACCATGGTTCGTGACTTACTAACAGTGTAGGTTTCGACGGTAGCTTCGAAATCCGCTTTTAACACAACAGGACGTTTGATCGACGACCACATGACATGTTTAAATCCGTATACTGTACAAGCGGTGATGTGCTTACAAGATTGGTGGAGGTACGAGAAGCGAACGCAATGCATCGATCGGATGGCTGGAATTGAAGATAAATTTGAAGAATTAGGACTAGCAGATAGATATAAAGAATAAATAATATTCATCAAATTATAATTTTTATATCTTAGCTTAAAATTTGTAAAGAATTATTTTGGAAATAGTTACAAATGATAGTGATATAGGTGAGTAGGTGCCAACCTAGTTGGGATATACTTATCTATTGTGATGCGATGAATTCTAAAATAAATTTTTATTTGTAATTTATGTTATTTTAAGTGATTAATAAAATTATTATTTTTATTAATTTTTTGTCTTATTTTTGTATAATTTAAATTTAAAAAAAATAAAATAAAATAAACCGGTCCGGCTCGGAACCCGGACCGGTCGGGCCCGGGCTTGGGCCAGGAC
>NC_033796.1:74315860-74342428 GCF_001876935.1 Asparagus officinalis
CTTGGGCCCGGACCCGGCCCGAGGTACCCGGGTCCGGGTCCGGGCCCGGATTTTCGGGTTAGGCCGGGCCGAGTCAGCCCAAATGAACACACCTAATTTTAGTAATCCATCTCTTTCTCTCTCCTTTTTGTAAAAGCTTGGGTTTCTTCTTTTTAGGTTTCTAACCAATTGTGGGAAAGGAAATTTTTCCCACCCATGAATGAACTAAAAACGATCATAAAAATCACTTTTCCAAGATATAATTGGTAATTTGTGGAAAAGGATTTTTTAGGGGGGCAGAAACGAGGTTCCTATAATTTTAGAAATTGAAACAAAATAAGAAAACTAGTTATATTGACGTGAGGCTTGCACAACTGAGAAGAAATAAACAAATAAGCAGAATAATATTTTCTGATTATTAAATAGCATAATTTGTTGGATTTAAATCTAATTAAATCTATTTGTGGGCACATATGTTACATCAGCGTGTGTTGTTATCATCTTCAGTTGACCCACATAAAGTGATCAATCAGGTAATTGGGTCAATGAGTATTAAATTATCATGGGCTAATTGTCGAGATATCATATTGCAATTCTAATTTAATGAGGGGCTAAATTAGAAACCTACAAGTATATATATAGGAGTTATGGTCCCTAATCTAAGGGTGAACATTCTTTACTCTCTTATCCCCATCTAAAGAGATTCTTAAGGAGAGACCATCAAGATTATAAGATCATCGAAACCCTAATTAAGATCCATATAATGGATTCAGGTATAACTTCCGCTCTTATTCTCGTTAATCTCTTTGGATTAATAACAACTATTTAGATCGATTAAGTCCAACAAGTAGCATCAAAGCCACCGTGATTATTTCTTAGGAATTTAAGATGGAAATTAGGGTTATTTTAATCTTAATTTGTTTAATTAAGCACTGTTGCACGGATGAACAGTTAAAAATTTCCTGTTCTGCTTCGTTTTTTCTTCGGTTGTTTGGATCTGGATAAATTCATGAATCTGGATCAAATTATTGATAAAAATCGAGTGCAGAAGATCAATTTTACTTGCTTTGGCCGATGTTCACTTAGGCTCCTCGTTGACGATGTTTTTTGCTGGCGGCCCCGCCATCAAATGAAGATAGTAGCGGCGTCATCAGGAAACCCTAGGGTTTCAACCCTAGGGTGCGGGAGCCCAAGCGGCAGCTGCTGCAGTTCAAAACGAAACCCTAAAAGGAATCGTGCAGGAGCCCGGCGGTTACGAAACCCTAAGGGGTGGAGAAAATCGTGCGGGAATTAGGGCTTGCGGACTTACATGAAATCAGGCAAACCTCATCGTTAATTCTGCAGGCGAGGTTGAATGCTCAATTCAGGTGAGCCACGATGCAGTTGGCGAGCTTCAAAATTTTAGACGAACCTTGTGTTCTATTCAGGCGAACCTTGGTTCGAACATCAAGCGAACTTTGTGTTCGCTGCGGGCGAGCTTGGTCTCGAACATCAAGCGAACTTCGTGTTCGCTAAGGGCGAGCTTGGTCTAGAACATCAAGCAAACTTCATGTTCACTGCGAGCAAGGTTCGGTCTCGATTCAGCTGAGGACGAGTCTCGACTACAGGCGAGCTCGACACTCGACTTCAGGTGAGCTCGGAGCTTCGTTCCAGGAGGGCTCGATTAGGGTCGCAGGTGAGCTTGAATACTCTTACGGGAGAGGTTCTTCGATCTCGATTTCAAGCGAGCTCACATGCTCAATCACAGGCGAGCTTGAAGAGCCTTACTTCAGGTGAGCTTCGGATTGGGATGAGGTTGAGAAGAAATGAAGGCATTTCTTCTTAACTAACTGAATCCCTCTTTAAGTGATTTTGTTATGGGCCTGTAATTAGGCCAGTAAGCATTTAAATTAAGGATTAATTGAATTCATCAATTAATTTCTAAGTTGTGGGCCTTAATTCGTTATGGACCCCTATTAAGCTATGAATTATTTGATTATTAATCAAATACATTTTAAGTTGTAAGGCCTTTATTTTTAAGAGCATTTTTTCTATGCTTAAATTGAAATAGAGAAATCTATTTTAATTGCTCAAGTAAATTTTAGAATTTCATTTAATTTAAATTATTTAATTTGAATTAAATTTGGTAGTTAATCAATTATTTAATTCAAATACTATGACACTAAGATATCAATTTTTGTCTCTCATTCCAAATGATTAATTAAAAAAAGAAGTTGCCAAAGTAACCTCTCTTGTGTAAATTGTTCATGAGCAAAGTTAGATGGTTGTGTGTATGTTTTCATGTAAATTTTTTAATCAGCCCAAAGGAAGGTTAATATTTATTTAGACTGCGTACACATCTGTGATGATTAGCATGTGACAATTATAAGGTTTACATGTGAATAATATATCGATCCAAAGATAGCTTCATTATTTGACATGAGTTATTATCGGTGTTTGATCATTGCAACAAGATATCACTTGCAATTAATATTACTATCCAAAGACTTGATATTAATATTGTACCATATATCTTGATATGAGATTTGTCATTATTTGAATTTTATTAATTACTAATTATGGTTAATAATGTGAAAATATTTTATTTATTTCAGCTAATGTATCTGCTACAATAATTTCTGCTAACATCAAGAACTATTTAGTTTTATGATCTCACGCTCAGGACTATTTTTGAGATGGGAACAACAATATTTTTGAGGATGTTGGTTTTTTTTTTGGGGGGGGGGGGGGGAGAAATAATGTTAGAAACATTGCTTTTGAGGAAGAATTGGCTTCGGATACAATTCATATAGTTATTTTTGATAATATTCAGGTTCCTATACATGTTATTGATCAAGAAGTTAATCTGGAACCTCAAAAAGACAATGTTGAACAACTCCCTATTCCAGAAGAATAAACTCAACAACCTCAAGAACCAGTGCCATTAAGGAGATCTACTAGAGAAAGGAGAAATGTTATTCCAGATGATTATATTGTATTTCTCCAAGAACATAAGGAAACTAATAAAATGTTAGAATATGATCCAATCAACTTCCTTCAAGCTATGAAAAGTTCTAATTCTCAAAGTTGGATTGATGTCATGAATGAAGAGTACAAGTCTATGCAAGACAATAAGGTTTGGAAACTTGTTCTATTGCCAGAAGGTGCAAAACAAATTGGTTGTAAATGAATATTTAAAACCAAACGGGATGTAAATAGTAATGTGGAGAGGTATAAGACATGTCTTGTAGCAAAAGGCTATACTCAAAAGGAATGCATTAATTATACAGAGACTTTCTCTCCGGTTTTGTCGAAAGACTCTTTTAGAACAATCATGGTACTTGTTGCTGACTTTGATCTTGAGTTACATCAAATGGATGTTAAGACTGCTTTTCTTAATGGAGACATTGATGAAATAATTTATATGGTATAACCAGAAAACTTTGTGTCAGGAGACCCAAAGATTATGGTTTGCAAATTAAAAAAATCTATTTATGGACTCAAGCAAGCTCCTCGTCAATGGTATCACAAGTTTTAACAAATAATTATCTCATTTGGTTTTGAGATGAATATTGTTGATGACTGTGTATATCACAAGTTCAGTGAGAGCAAGTATATTTTCCTGATTCTGTATGTCGATGACATATTACTTACCACTAATGATATAGGCATGCTGCACGAAACCAAGAGATTTCTTTTAAAGAATTTTGAGATGAAAGATCTTGGGGACTCCTCTTTTATATTAGGAATCCAAATACATCGAGATCATTCTCAAGTTATACTTGGATTGTCACAAAAGAGCTATATCGATAAAGTACTCAAAATGTTTGGCATGCAAGATTGCAGACCAGGTGACACTCCTGTTGCTAAAAGAGACAAGTTTAGTCTCAATCAATGCTCTAAAGGTAACCTTAAAATTTAGGAAATGCAGAAGATTCCCTATGCTTTAGCTGTAGGAAGTCTAATGTATGCTCAAGTGTGTACGCGTCCGAATATTGTGTATATTGTTGGTATGTTAGGCAGATACTTAAGCAACCCTGGTATGAATCATTGGATAGCAGTCAAAAGGGTAATGATGTATCTTCAAAAAACAATAGATTATATGCTCACATATAGAAAATTAGAATAGTTGAAGGTCATTAGGTACTCTAATTCTGATTTTGCTGGATGCCAAGATAGCATGAAGTCTACACCAGGCTATATTTATATGTTAGCAGGAATAGCTATATCATAAAAAAGTGTCAAATAGACACTTGTAGCTTTCTTCACTATGGAAACAAAGTTTGTAGCTTGCTATGAGGCATTCAATCAGGGAATATGACTGTAAAATTTTATCACTGGACTGCGCATTCTAGAAAATATTGAAAGACCACTAAAGTTATTTTGTAACAATAAATCAACAATGATGTATTCCAATAACAACATAAGCTCGTCTAAGTCAAAACACATTGACATTAAGTTCCTAGTTGTAAAAGAAAGGGTGTAAAGTGGACAGATATCCATAGAGCACATTGGGACAAACTCCATGATAGATGATCCTCTTACAAAAGGATTACCACCCAAGCTCTTTCATGAGCACACTGCTCATAGGGTGTGGTATTATTTGAGGATATCATAATTTAGTTGGAGTTTGTAATTTGTAGTGCTTTAGGTTTGGTTGTGTTGTCTGACCAGAATAAAGTATTCAGTTCATACACTCTATTACATTATGTTTGGTATTAACCTCATTAAAGTTTAAGATAGGACCAGTTAAAAATAGACATGTACAGATCACATTACATGTAATTTTCATGCTGCACATCCATGATTGATCTATGTCTTTTGATTGTATTGGTATATGTGACCATTGATGGGTCTAGTCACGATAAATGTAACGAAGACCGTTTTGATCCTATATTGATATACTCAATGGATAAGAATGTTTGGAAATACCCTTATCAGTGATAGCTATTTTTGAGCTCATAAGGTTATACACACTTTAAGGAAACACATGGTGCCTAAGTGGGAGATTGTTGGATTTAAATCTAATTAAATCTATTTGTGGGCACATATGTTACATCGGTGTGTGTTGCTATCATCTTCAGTTGACCCACATAAAGTGATCAATCAGGTAATTGGGTGAATGAGTATTAAATTATCATGGGCTAATTGTGCAGATACCAGATTACAATTCTAATTTAATGAGGGGCTAAATTAGAAACCTCCAATTCTATATATAGGGGTTATGGTCCCTAATCTAAGGGTGAACATTCTCTATTCTCTTATCACCATCTAAAGAGATTCTTAAGGAGAGACCATCAAGATTAGAAGATCATCGAAACCCTAATTCAGATCCATATAATGGATTCATGTATAACTTCCGCTCTTGTTCTCGTTAATCTCTTTAGATTAATCAAGGCTATTTAGATCGATTAAGTCCAACATAATTATCATCTAAAATTCATTATATCATCACTTGCCTAAATAGATATTAGAAAATATGAAAAGTAGATTGCTGCCAACTGATTAAATATTTCTAACTTAGAAGGAAATTCAAGCTTAAATTTATCAAGGGAAATAGTTTTTATTTCACCCATGGGAAAAGAGCAATCAAAGAACAAGTGTAAATGTGCTTCATCCTAAACCTCATACAACCCACATTTTAAATCAACCTCAACTAGGGAATTCCTTCCATCTTTGCACAATGTCATCTAGCATATTCCCTCTTTCTTTTTAGTTCTGTTTTTCTTTTTCCCCCATCTAGAGAGTTCTCTTCTTTAATAAAAAATGTAACACTTTTATCATATATTTTCGTTTGACTCAAGCAGTAGTTTTGCTTCCAAAGAGGCCGCATTTCTTTTCACTCTCTGTTCAATGCAAGTGGTCAGAATGTTTTTCTTTTCTTTTTTTTTGGGAAAAACAAAATGAAAACTAATAGGGTTCTTTTCTCCCTTTTCTGCTTCAAATTTCAAAATCTTCCCTTTTCTTTGTTTCTCGCATTCAACTTTGGGCCTAGCCATAAAAATCTAAGCCCAATAATTAGTTGGGGCCAACAAAACGTTTTTTATTTTTTATTTTATTTTTCTCTTTTCAAATAACAAAACAAAGATTAGTAGAGAAAATTTTCTCCCTTTATTCTTCAAAATCTTTCCTTTTTTGTATCTTCCACTTACAACTTTGGGTCTAGCCATAAAATCTTGAGCCCCAGAATTATAGTACATGACTAGCCATCAAATTGGTGTTCCTTCTTTTTCTATTCTTTCATAAATAATAAGGAAATTAGCAGAGGGGTTTTTCCGCTCCCTCTTCTTCTTCAAAATATTCTCATTTTCCCCCTCTCTTAAAACTTTTTGCCTAGCCATAAAATTCTAGAACCAGGAACCATTTGGCCTAGCCCACTAGTAGAGTGTCCTTATAAACTGTCTAAAAATTACTACAGATAGCTGATCCCCATCAAACACCGATGACGAAAGTTACAATTTGAAGGCTTCTAGAAGACTACAATTTAAAGACTTTCACGTAAATCGATGAAGGTTATAATCTGACGACCTTCACAATAATCGATGAAAGCTCTGATCAATAGTCTTCACAATCAACAGCGAGAGTTACAACCTGACGACTCTCACATGTCAAAGAGCTAAAGTAAAATTACAAAACGACGATCTTTGCAACGTTCTGATAAAAAAGAGACTACAAATTGATGGTCTCCTCAAATCAAGACGCAGAAGTCCTCCCCGTGTTTCAGCATCAAGACACGGAGGTCCTCCCCGCGTACCAGCATCAAGACACACCGCGTTCATAGCCGCTAATGCAGTGCAAACGTAGCTCACATTCAGCCCCAAACGCTATAAACGTAGCTCAGATCCAGCTGCCAAATGCAGCTCTTAAATGCTGCCAATGCAGCTTCCAACAAGCTGCCAACGTAGCTTCCAGACATTGCGTTTGAACGTAGAATTCATGCCAGAACTCAATTCTTGCATTTGACTCATTCAGACACGAGCTGAATGGTTTCAAAATCATTTTTCACGATCTGAGAGGATTACAACTTCACTCAGGAGTGATTTAAGGGGTGGTTACATCCCATAAGCCCTACAAAGGAGCGATTTTAGGGTCGGTTACACCCCCTAATCGCCTATAAATAGCTAAAAAATTAGCTTAGTTGAGATCTTTGGATCTTTGGAGCATTTTCGGATCTAGAGATCAGCAAAGGGATTCTTCAATCATTCGATCTGGAAGCTATCTGGAAGCGTTCTTCAGCAACCGAGATCAAGGCGCTTTCATCCTTGGCTTATTAACCGATTTTTGGTTCAAATCAACTCTGTTTTAAAGTTTAAACTCACTCTGAGTTATCAACTCGTTCAGAGTTTCAAACTTACCACGCAAGTCCTCCACAGCATCAAATCGTGAGGAGAAGATACCGTTCTAGTAAAGTGAAACGTCGGATTGTCAACGGAGAGCAAACTCGACGCGAGCATTCAAGGGAGGCACTCCATCGCTACCGTGAAGAACTCAGAATTAAACAAAGGGAAGAATTTACATCAATTCTCTTCTCTTTTATAATCAGAAAATTCAAATTGTAATCGAGATTGAGAGAGTTGTAAACATTTTTTTCTAAGTAGTTAGAGAGAATAAATCAAATTCAATTCTTTCGATTTTCTTATTGCAAATTTTCCACAAACAGCCCTCTTTTTAAAAGCAAAAGGCAGCATGTCTTGGCAAAAGAAATGGTTCTTTTCGGATTAGTCTTTTAAGTCTGTCATATTTCAAATTTGTCCCTCACATCACTGTAATTGCTATTTGGTCTTTCACTTCTTAAGTTATTTTGAAACTAGTCTCTTAAGTTATTGAAATTGCTATTAGATGCCTCCCTTATCTTTATCAAAGTTACCCAAGAAAGAGTCTCCAATTGATAAAAGTTTGTTTTAGGGAATAGTAAAATTTGTTGAGTCGCCCTTCGACTAAGGAAAGCGACCTAGACTTTTGATGAACTCGCTGATGGTCGGGATTCTTCTTCTTTCCTTTAATCTACTCCAGGTAATGGCTCATCAAAAGGCTCCAGAGAAAGTTTACCACTATTTATCATTTGATATAATGGATTGTACAGTTTTAAGCAGGGGGTGTCTATTGGTTGAGGATTATTGATTCATACTCAGATATTTTCTTAGGTTTTAATTTAGGGGGTGTTAATAATTCTAGATTGTGTGGGTCTCAGACAATTGTTTATGAATCTAATATTCTTGGATTGAGACCTAAACTCAAATTCTATGATTAGAACCCTGGACTCTTGGATTGGATTTTGATTTTTTGAGTTGAATTCTTGAACTTTTGGTTTCGATTCTTAAACTTTTTCTTTGGATTAGTAGATTGAGTGTCAGATTCTCATGCTAAATTTTAGATTCGTAAATTATTTGAATTAGGAGTTTCAAAATAAATTATTATGTTAAATAATAATTATTTACAAAAAAATAAACATTAATTTGGAAAACCACCCTCATTTCAATTAATGAATGACAAAAGGAAAGATGAATATATATTGTAATCCATTTAAACAGTTCAAATGATGTCACATAACAGAAGATAACTAGTGTAAGCACATAAATGAAAATGACTACCGTTCAAGTACGTAAAAGTAAATATTTAATGGCCAACCATGTAAAAACTAATTTGTATCTTTAAATATGCAAATATTAAATATATTGAAAATTTTGACATCAAATATTATAATGATTTAATATTAAATATTTCTATTATTTAATACATTAAAGTTTTTTATATTACATATATTTAATTTTTATGTACTTAATATTTATTTCTAACATTTAAATAAAAACATAATGACTATAATATAATATTAAATATTTAAAACATTTACATATTTAAGAAATGTTAAAAACTAAACATATCTAATTTAATATAAATATTAAATATATTAATTGATAAATAATATCAAATATATTTTATTTTAAATGAATTAAATAAAAGAGAAGTTGATTAAAAATATTTTAAAATTAAATACATTCAATGTTAATATATAAATAATTTAGGAATATGGAGTATGTAATAATTAAATATATTTGATTTGAGATATGTTAAATATTTAAATAAGTAAAGAGAAGAGGAGAGAAAACATCCATAGAGTGAGATCACAATTCACCAATTTTAACTTGGTCTTTCTCAAGAAAATTTCTCATTAAAAACTACAGAGTTGGAATAAGGTGTGGATTTTGCAATCCTTGTCCTAATAACAATCCTACACAATTAATAACACTTTAAATTCAAATCCTTATCCTAATCCTAAACCAAGAATAACACGTTAAATTAAATTCCAAATCCTAGACCTAAACAAATAACATCTTAAATTCAAATCCGGATTCTAGTCCTAAACCAATAATATTTTAAAATTAAATCTTAAGTTATAACAAAATGGAATAACCCTAGGTGGGCGGGCGGTGGGGGCGGGCGGTGGGGGTGGAGGGTGGTGGGCAGGGGGGTTGGTATTGGTTGAAGATTGTTGATTCAGACTCAATTTTTTTTGAATTTTTAATTATAGCTGTGTTACCCGTTTTGGATTATAATTTGGGTTTAAATTTAAGGTATTATCAGTTTATGTTATGGTGTTTTCAATCACCAAAGTGCAACCCTTTCCTAGCAACGGACATGTGTACTTCTGCATGTAATGCGTAAATCAAATTGATGGTAAAAACCAACAATGGTTCTAACTTAGCCGACTCGTCGAGTCGACATTCCTTCATGTCGACTCGAAAGGCGATACTAGTCGACCCTCTTGTCAAAGATGACTCACAACGAGCCCTCTCAACTTGCTATTCGATGCCCCACAATGGCGACTCGAAAGGCTGGTGGTAAGTCTCAAAAGAGAAATACCCCAGGAATGGACTCTCACTGCCCTTGTGAGAGGTTAATCAGGACAGTATTATTAGAATGTAGCTGCTCCAAGACCCCTCCACAGAGGGTCTCGGTATTCAAGAGGATCTACACTGAAGTGTCGAAGCCCAAATCAAGGCATTTCCATGAAATAAGATCGGTCCTTTGAGACAATGAACTCCCGAAAGTTACCATCAACATGGTAAATAAGGGAAAGTCTCCGATTGTTTCAAGTGGTTCTAGTCCTGACTTTTCTCCAGAAAGAAGAGTCAATTAGGGAATAGCTCAACTAATATCTCGACTCTACCTAGAAGCTATCGGACCTAAACAATCCGCAATCACAACTAATATGGCTGATAAGGGAAAGTCGACTCGACCTCCTAGTTCTGACCCCCTCATATCGCATCGTCTAACCCGGTTATGATCAGGAACCATTAGACAAAGTGATTATCAGAGGATGAATAGAGGACTATCCTTGGGGGATGAAGCATCAGATGCCAACTCTGCAGTCACTTCTGATAATATGATATCCAGCCCAGAACAATCCGGCGAGACACTTATGATCAACACCGAGCAAATGACCAAGATTCTTAAAGATGCTTTGGCTAAGCAAAAGGAGAACTTCAAGTTCGAAATGGAAATGGTTATGTAGCAGATGAGGGAAACGCATGACTAACAGATTCGGGCTTTGTCTAATCAGATTGACGAATCTAATCATCACAATAATGCCTACCAGGAAGGTGGCGATTCAGACGTGGACAAACACCTCAATACTGATAACCCTCCCATTGACCAAAACGCTAGGGGTGGCCCTACTGAAGACAACAATGCTGGGGGTGGTCCTACCAAAGATGACAATGCCCGGGGGTGGTCATGTTGTTCCTCTCAGAAATCGTCTAAAGTATGATACAGATGAGAAAGAAAAGATGAAAGACCTCGACAGCAAAATCAATGCTCTGATATTTGCTCGAGAGGTGAAGAAGATCGATATTTCATGTCCTTACCCAAAAGAGTGTGAGTTAATCCTGTATCCAGTGAAGTTCAAGATGATCAACTTCACGTCGTTCAATGGGAAAGGCTTGCCCACTCAGCATCTGATCTACTTTAAGTCTCACTTGGGCATGATCTCTGGTAATAAAGCTTTAATGGTTCGGTCATTCGTTGGCACCATTCGTGGGCCTGCCTTCGATTGGTATCGCCGTCTCAAGCCTTAAAGCATCAATAGCTGGGACGGCATGGAAATCCCATTCTTCGGTAATTTCTTTGATGACGACGCTGAGGTATCCATCAGGACACTCTTTGAGGAGAAACAGGAAGATGAAGAGACATCGACGACTTCGTCAAGCGCTTCTGAAATAAGGAGATGAATTACCGAGATCCAGTCATAGAGGACTTCATCCTCCAAACCCGTCATAACAATTTGTCTATTGATATCTTGGAAGTTATGGGAGTAGCATCGTCCAAGACTTGGAGAGAGTTGAAGGTGCACGGAGAGTAGGCCGAATGCTTCCTCAAAAGGAAGAAACCCGAGAGAAGCCAACCAACGGCTAACCCTCCAAAATCAAACTTCACTTCCCGTGGAGAGGGGAAGACACATGCACCAACTGTTGATGTTAATCAGACGTCACATCAGTAACCGGGAGACAGCCAAAGACTTCGGATCCAAGACTCCAAAAAGAGTACTCCTTCAAGGACGAAGATGTTCCGACCATTTTTACATCCCTCCTCGAAAACAACAAGATCAAGCTACCACCTACCACAAATCAGGAGGAAGCTAATAATACTTCGGATCTAAAGTATTGTGCGTACCATAGGAGGATCCTTCATCCCACCAAGGCTTGTTTCACTCTAAAGAATAGCATTCAAATCTTGGTTTAAGCTGGCGTCATAACGCTAAATTAATTCGAATCAAAACTCTAAAGAGTATACGAGTATAAACTACTTCTCAATCCTCTAACAGGGATATGAGGTTAAACTGCTCCCTACATACTCTAATAGGTATATAAGTCTAAACTGTTTCCTACCTTTGACGGAAAGTTCCTGGAGAATCTTATATTCTTAAGGATAACCCGAACATGCGACTGAGGACAATGTGCTCCTCATTGGACCCAGTTTCTTAAAGAAAGTTAGGGGTGAATAATTCATGTAATGGGAAGTTCTCGATAGAATTTTACATGTAATATTCTTAGGGATAACCCAGTCATTACAAACAAAGTGATAAACACTAAACTCCCGATGTTAAAGTCCTGACATAGCACTGGAAATTTTAATTCGAATGGTCTATTGCGATTGTCAAATCCTCTTCGTGTCAAGTTCTCGTCATTTGATAACAAAAACCCCACTGAGTGATTCGTACAAGTCAACACTCCCACTGTGATTTATACTTTTACTCCCACTTAGTCAAACCTTTAAACAGTTAGGACCATAACCGAAATCCCCTCTCAATTCTTTCAATGAACGAGAGATACGCAAATTGATCGATCAAACCTTTAAACAGCTAGGATCACTCAAACCCCCTATTTGATCAAACCTTTCCATAGTTAGGGCCAAAGTTAAAATCTTCTCTCGATTTCTTCCATGAACGAGAGGTCCACTTTCAAATCGAGTGATCAAACCTTCCTACAGTTAGGGTCACCTGATAATCACATTTTATTACATTTTTATACCCTCATTATCTATTTTATATGAATAAATATACCATTAATAATTGTTGTTAGATTAGTTTGCACATAAATGAATGGAAATATAAATAAATATTATTAAATGTAAAAACCCCTCAAGATCTCTCTTCTCTATTTTTGTAGCATTTTAGAAGTTTTGTTTTCATGATTATTTGATTTGCTTTCATGAGAGGACTACGTTTATATAACCCTCCGGATTTATTGGGTGTTTATTCCCAAATCATGTTTACCGGATGCTAAAATGTTCATATGTGTTAATACTAGCTAAAGAGCTAGATAGAGTTGCCTCTCTTGATTTTTGAAAATCAATGATGATTTGGTTTTATGATTTAAACTTAAGACCGGACTGTAAATGAAATGGGCCTGACTTGTAAATGAAGTGGACCGGACATGGGCCAGGAGACTTGGATTTTCTTTTGATTTTCAAAATCAAATTGGGCCGGAGACTGCTCTCATTTTCGGTTTTGGGCCGCTGAAAATCAACTGCAGCTTTGATTTTTCTTAGACCAAATGAAGTGGACCTGCTGGCTTGGAGATTAGAATTGATTGCAGACTTACATTTTCAAACACCAAAGTGGGCCGGTTCATGGAGTGATGCATTGTTAATTTTTCCTAAAACAAAGGGACTTGACTTGGATCTTATCAATAGAAGACCGGACCTGCAGCAACATTTGTTTTGACAATCAAGCTCCGGACTTGGATGCAAGGATGTGTTGCTGCATATTTGATAATCACAAAATCAAATGATGGGCTGCTGCAGTTGGATCAAACATCAAATGGGCCGGTCTTGTCTTAGGTTTTTTTTCCTTTGAATCAAATGAATCTTCATTAAGTGGGCCGAAAATCAATTTGGATTTTCATGCCAATGGGCCAAACTTGATCAATTGATGGGTTGCAGAAAATTAAATTCTAAATTCAAATCATATGGGCTAGAAAAGAACAAAAAGCAAACTCTTCACTAACAAATTCAAAGGTGGAGATTGTTACTTGGGGCTCAAGACAAATCCAATGACTCATATTCATTGAAGATTACTATAAATAGGGGTAGAGAGTGAGGGGTTAAGGGTGTAAAAATTTTTGTAACTCCTTTTAGAGAGGAGGGCTACTCTTAATTGAGAAGGCCTTCCAAAATTGTAACTTTTTGTTGCAATTAATAATAATAATTTTTTCACCACTTTAAATTTTTCTCTTCTTCTCTTTATTGGATGATAAAGATGAAGATGGAGAATTATTTAAAGGTTTGCATTTCTTTTCTTTTTCTCTTTTATTGCTTGTTAGTTTAGATTTATTTCTATGCTTGTAGTTAGATTTTATTTTCTTGTTAAATAGCCAAGAGGCTAGAACCCTCTTGCCTTAGATTTATTTTATGCTTATAGAGTAGATTTATTTTCGTGCATTTAATTCTTGCAAATTTATTTTGTAGTTTAGATTATGCAATTTATTTTGTAGTTAGATTTTAATTTCTTATACTATTCACCTTGAGGCTAGAACCCTCTTGGGTTTAGTTTTTCTTTTTGTTTATTTTTATTTTGTTTGATTCGCCTTTAGGCTAGAACCCTCTAGGGAATCACCATTTTCTAAGAAGTGAGTTCAATTTTAGATTATCCATATCTATAATTGAATCCACCATCTTTAATTTCTTGCATTTTCTTTTATTCTTGAATTTTATTTTCTTTATTCTTGATTTTTATTTTCCTTTTCCTTCTTGCCTTATTGATCATTGGTACATGTTTATGCCGCATCAAGTTTTTGGCGCCGTTGCCGGGAAAGGTGCTTAAGTAGGTTTTAATTATTTTGGTTCTTTAACTTGTGTGTTTTTTGTGAAGGAAACGCTTGGAGCTTGAAGATCGCGAATTGGAGAATTAGGATTTGAAGATTTGCTTTCGGGTAAGTCCTCTTTCTAGTTTTTAATTCCACATTTTAGCTACTTCTTCACAATTAGAGACAATTAGGATTTTTTTTTAAAAAAGAAAGGATTTTATTTTTTTGTTAACCAAAAATTCATCTTCCACTTTGACATTTACTAACAAGATAATAAATTCAAACAAATCCCCCCTTCTCATTTGTTTGATTGTTAACCCTAATTAAAAAAAAGATTTTTCTTTTCCATCCTTTTTTAGTTGCTTTTAATTCATAGGGTTGCATTTCATATAGTATAGGAATTCACCAAGTGATTTGAGCATCTTGATTTGGCACACACTTAAAAATATTTTTAAGGGTAAAACCCCATAATCAAGATAAGGTGAGGGATTTCATCACCTTTTCCTTAGCCCAAAAATCACTAATTCCTCACTACACTACCCAAGCCTAATAAAACTCATTAGACATTGGCCCCTAAGGATTCGAGCTCAATAAGGAACAAGAAATCCTTAAGTGAACCGATTTAAGTTTTCTCAGATTAGTTGGTGTCTAAGGCAAGATTTAGGGGTTGCGTAAAGCGCTCCGTAAGGAAAGAGGTACTTAATTGATCTTTGATCACACTCTAGTACTATCCTTACCTGGCTAACTACCTGGGTAAAACTTTGATCTTTTTACTATAAGAGTTTTTGGTTAGGAGATGGTCTAGTTGAGTTAGGCTAAACCCTAGAATTAGAATTGATTAAAAAATGATTGTTTTGATTTGTTTTAGTTAGGATTTTTCTTTTTCTTTATCTTCTCATGAAAAAACTAATTTTCTTTCTTTTCTTTAAGAAAAAAAATAAAATAAAAAATAAAAAGAAATATTTTGGTGTATGCAACAGTGGATTTGGGATAATACACATCGATTAATTCGCTTTGAACCAATCATAGAAATGGAGCATCATAATCCACTCATTCTTCATAATATGTGCTATCCCATTAGGAATGCAATCCCCTCATGCATTAGGCTCCCCGAAACAAATGGAATAAGTTTTGAGCTTAGACCGCAATACATAAACATGCTTCCCAAATTCCTTGGTAATGAAATAGAAGACGCATATATTTTTATTTCAGAATTTTAGGAAGTGTGTATTATGATTAAAATGAGAGAATTAAATGAAGATGCGGTTAAGCTTAGATTTATTCCATTTGCTCTTAAGGATAAAGCTAAAAAATGGCTGTACAGCTTACCAACAAATTCCATCTCAACTTGGGATGAATTTGTCACCGTTTTTCTTAAGAAATTTTTTCCTATTCATAAAACGGTAAAGCTTAGGAACAGCATTCAAAACTTTAAAATTATCCCGGGAGAACCTTTTTGGAAGTATTTTGACCGATTTAAAGATCTTCTCATCCAATATCCTCATCACAGTTTAGAGAAATGGAGATTGTGCCAAATAATTTATGAGGGATTAGATTATTCTGTAAAAACTTCCTTAGAATCAATGTGCCACGGGGATTTTATGAGGAAAAATGCTGATGAAGCTTGGGAATTTTTGGAGTCTTTCTGAAAAAACAATGCAATGGGAACAGTGTGATGATAGGGTTTTATCAGTTCCCCAATCTAAGTCTAGCGGTTTTTCCTTGGAGTCAAACATTGCTTCTGAAGCGAAAATGGCGATGATTCTGCGAAGGTTAGAAGCTTTAGAAATTAAGGAACGAGCTCCAGCTCAAATCAATCATGTTTCTGCCTCAGGATATCATTGTCAGTCTCCTACCCACGTTTCAGAGGAATGTCCTCTCCTAGGAAACAACAATTCATTAGAACAGATGAACGCTGCATTCCAGCACCCTAGAAATGATCCATTTTCTCTAACCTACAATCCAGGTTGGAGAAATCATCCAAACTTTGCATGGAATCAAGGAAATTCTCCCGGAACTCAAAACTTCACTCCCACTTCGACCTAACATTTTTCTAGGGGAAACACAGTTTCTTTCAATTCTCATCCATAATTTTAACAACCCAATCTGCCGTATCAAAATCAGTCTCATCTTCATCAAGCTGTAATTCAGACTCCTCACAATCCAGATCAGGATAAACGTCTCAATGTCTTGGAAAGGGGTTTATAAACCATAATTAAGGCCTCTACCCAAACCACGAATATGTTGACTCAAACGTCTAGCACGCTGAATTCCTTCATGCAATCAACCGGACAAATGCTCAACTCCAACACTCAAGCTATAGCTAGATTAGAATCCCAACTTGGTCAACTAGCTAGTGCCGTGAGTGAAAGAGAGAAAGGAAAATTTCCAAGTCAACCTGTGGTCAACCCTAAAAACACAGGATGCAGTTCATCCTACGAAGCCAAAGTGAATGCAATCCATTCACTTTGGTCAGGTAGACATGTCGATAATCAAGTGAGAACTCCTCCAAGTCAAACTCTTGATCCTGTACAAATTCCTTCTCCTTCTCCTTCTAATGAATCTATTCAACAATCACTCCCTTCAGATGACCAAGAACCTGAAGCCGAACCTGAGCCTGCTTTTGATAGATTTAGACCAGTTGCTCCCTTTCCAGATAGACTCAGGTCTAGGAAACACTCTCCTCAGGAGGAGAAGATCTTAGAAACATTCAAACAGGTTAATGTCAACATTCCTCTCTTAGATATAATTAAACAAATTCCATCTTATGTTAAATTTTTAAAAGAATTGTGCACTAAGAAGAGGAGAATAAATGTTCCAAAGAAAGTCTTTTTAGTCGCCAATATCAATGAAATGCTATCAAATCCCATACCTTTAAAATGTAAAGATCCAGGTTCCCCCATCATTTCATGTATCATTGGTAATACTTACATTGATAAGGCGCTTTTAGACTTAGGAGCCAGTGTCAATTTGCTTCCATATTCAGTCTACCAGCAATTGGGCCTAGGTGTACTGAACCCAACTAAATGCACCTTACAGTTGGCTGATAGATCTGTTAAGGTCCATATGGGTGAGTTAGAGAATGTTCTGATTAAGGTTGGAGACTTTATTTTTCCAGTAGATTTTGTAGTCTTGGAAACACAGTCAGTTTCCAATCCCAAAGGACAGACACCTGTCATCTTAGCACGACCGTTCTTAGCCACTTCTAATACTCTCATCAACTGTAGAACTGGTCAAATGAAACTGTCCTTTGGGAATTTGACTGCTGATCTCAACATTTTTAATCCAGGGGACCAACCAAATAATCAGCCTCTAGAAATAAACTACATTCAGGAAAGATCAGAAGAAGAAGAAGAAGAAGAAGAAGAAGAAGAGTGTGATTTGAGTTTTGAGGAAATTTTTGATGAAGAGTTAGAGTTTTTAGAAGAAGCAGATCAGGTCCTTGAGAATAATAAAATTGTGTTAAACATTTGCTGCTTTGAATTAAATTTTGAAGAACTCTTTCTTAATGAACTTAGATTCTTAGAGAATAATCAACAACCAAATTTTTAGAACTTCACAGAAGAATTGGTTGTTAGAAAACAAAACTTCACAGTACAAGAGTCTAAGTTCATTAAGAAATGTAAAATACATGACACCAATAATACCTACATTACCTTGTTGCAAAAATCATTGAACACCCCAGAATACTTAGAATTTTAGTACATTATTGAGTATATCATGTTGAAATTGTTTAAAATCTGTGGGAGAATTTTCAGCAATAAGGTAGGATTCAATGTAGAACAGGAACTCTTCATGTTGAAAATTTCATTCTACATTGTTTATTTTGTTTATTTCAGAATAATAAAAAGAATTTATTCTTCTCTCACGTGAGAGTTTCTTGTTCAGTTTTCAAAAAAAAAGGAAAGAAAAAAGAAAAAAAAGGGAAAAAAAGAAAGAAGAATAAATTTTTGTTTTCATCCTCCTCAGACCAAAGGTAATTGTAGATTTTTATCAGCGGACCAAATATAAGTGCTTCACTTCTTATCTGCTTTACTTTATGCATCATAGAGTTTGCATTGAGGACAATGCAAAATTTAGGTGTGGGGGTGAGAATTAGTTATTTTTTCTTTTTTTCCTTTTTCTTAAATTTTTTTTTATAAAAATATCGTCACTTGCCAAATTAATAGAGTTATGTAATAATTGATTTATTTGATAAATTTGAAATTTTCTAATCCCTAGTTGGTTATTTACTTAAGTTCATTTTTTATGATAACTCTAAATAAATTTCTTAAGAAATGATTTTCAAAGTAGTATACTTTACTTAAGCCTTAACTTGGACTTTTATTTAAAATAATAAAATTTTTGCATGCTTAACTTAGAGTTGAAAATAATTTTTTTCAAAGTGTCTTGATTTACATATTTTCAAAATATATATACATATACAAAAAAATTGCAAAAGAAGAGTGCGAAAAATGGGCACCAAAAAGAGAAAAAAACTCTTTAATTCAAGGTTATTCTATCTTATTAAGCCTAAGCTGACCGAGTAATTAAGCCCAAGTAGTATTTCCATACTTAATGACCTAAGCCCATTTGGGTTGGGATCCATTGGCCCAAAACTCGTTAAATGGTCACTTAGAAAGCCCGTTAAAGTAGAAAAAAATCATCAAGGATGAAAGAGTTAAAAAATATATAATAAAAAATAAAAAAAATTTAATAAATGTTTTATAGTTGTATATATGGTCTTGGAAAATATTTTAAATTAAGCAACTTAAAAATTATTTAAAACAAAGAGTTAGCATGTTCTTTTCAAAACTTTTAAATTAAATTTCTAAGTTTGGCTTGGTTTTGTATTACTACAATGAGAAGATTTTCTTGAAAATATACCTTAGAGTTATATATAAAAATATTTTCTTGAGTGATAACTGACTCCAATTAGATTATCTAAAAGTTATCAAGTGAATTTAGTTATTTACTGACTTCTTTAATTTGGCAAGTTAACCGAATTTTGTGGGTATATTCACTGCAAACCCTCACGAGACTACAACTCGTCTACTAGGGTAACCTAGGGGTTCAAAGGCTTGTTGTATACGCTAAATACAACCGCGATTCCTGCGAAAGTGAGTTAGGATTTTCTTTTTCTTTTTTATTTTTGCTAGAGGACTAGCAAAAGTTTAGGTGTGGGGGTATTTGATAATCACATTTTATTATATTTTTATACCCTCATTATCTATTTTATATGAATAAATATACTATTAATAATTGTTGTTAGATTAGTTTGCACATAAATGAATGGAAATATAAATAAATATTATTAAATGTAAACACCCCTCAAGATCTCTCTTCTCTATTTTTGTAGCATTTTAGAAGCCCATGAAGCAAAAGTCAAAGAGGAAAATGGATGCAAAGAGTTGGAATGAAGTGGACTTTTATGCAAAGATTTGGATTTTAATGAAGAAGACCGGACTGTAAATGAAATGGGCCTGACTTGTAAATGAAGTGGACCGGACATGGGCCAGGAGACTTAGATTTTCTTTTGATTTTCAAAATCAAATTGGGCCGGAGACTGCTCTTATTTTCGGTTTTGGGCTGCTGAAAATCAACTACAGCTTTGATTTTTCTTGGACCAAATGAAGTGGACCTGCTGGCTTGGAGATTAGAATTGATTGCAGACTTACATTTTCAAACACCAAAGTGGGCCGGTTCATGGAGTGATGCATTGTTAATTTTTCCTAAAACAAAGGGACTTGACTTGGATCTTATCAATAGAAGACCGGACCTGCAGCAACATTTGTTTTGACAATCAAGCTCCGGACTTGGATGCAAGGATGTGTTGCTGCATATTTGATAATCACAAAATCAAATGATGGGCTGCTGCAGTTGGATCAAACATCAAATGGGCCGGTCTTGTCTTGGGTTTTTTTTTCCCCTTTGAATCAAATGAATCTTCATTAAGTGGGCCGAAAATCAATTTGGATTTTCATGCCAATGGGCCAAACTTGATCAATTGATGGGCTGCAGAAAATTAAATTCGAAATTCAAATCATATGGGCTAGAGAAGAACAAAAAGCAAACTCTTCACTAACAAATTCAAAGGTGGAGATTGTTACTTGGGGCTCAAGACAAATCCAATGGCTCATATTCATTGAGGATTACTATAAATAGGGGTAGAGAATGAGGAGTTAATGGTGTGAAAATTTTTGTAACTCCTTTTAGAGAGGAGGGCTACTCTTAATTGAGAAGACCTTCCAAAATTGTAACTTTTTATTGCAATTAATAATAATAATTTTTTCACCACTTTAAATTTTTCTCTTCTTCTCTTTATTGGATGATGAAGATGAAGATGAAGATGGAGAATTATTTGAAGGTTTGCATTTCTTTTCTTATTCACCTTGAGGCTAGAACCCTCTTGGGTTTAGTTTTTCTTTTTGTTTATTTTTATTTTGTTTGATTCGCCTTTAGGCTAGAACCCTCTAGGGAATCACCCTTTTCTAAGAAGTGGGTTCAATTTTAGATTATCCATATCTATAATTGAATCCACCATCTTTAATTTCTTGCATTTTCTTTTATTCTAGAATTTTGTTCTTCATTCTTGAATTTTTTATTTGTTTCTTGATTTTATTCATTTTTCCTTCTCACCTTATTGTTCATACTCACTCTCATTTACACTTTGCACCTATTTACATACCACTTTCACTCTCTCAATCTCTTCACAATAACATTCACCCATCAATCTTATTTGTCACGCACACAACATAAGAACCGATTTTATATTTTCTCCTACAAAACACCTTCCTCGTGGGATCGATATCTTAAATACTATAACTTGACACGGTTGTGCACTTGCAACCTTTTTGGTACATGTTTATGCCGCATCATCACCTCAAACTCCTGCTTGGTCAAACCTTCCTATAATTAGGATCAAAATTACAAGTCACTCTAGATAAACGAGAAATTCACCTTTAGTTCGGTAATCAAACCTTTCGACAGTTAGGATTATCCAAATCTTTTTAATTCTCGGAGTGGAGATCCTACTCTTAATTTCACTCTTCAGATTCTCGAAGTGGAGATCCTACTTTGAGTTTCCTTTGCAACTGGAGATAGAATATAAAATTCTTCCTCTACAGCATCGGGTTTGTCTTTGCCCCAAGAGAAGACACTACTTTTCAACTCCTAAAATCCGTGCCTTACACGTGTGGGAATTTTATCCTGAATCCTAAGTAGGGATAAGTCAGTGCTTAACACTCGTTGTCGGTTTAGTCTTTCACTAATTGAAGAAGACACCAAAATCCAAGTCTGGAGACTTTTATCCCGAAGCCTAAGTAAGGATAAGTCAGCGCCTAACACGCGTTATCGGATAGTCTATTCCCGTGAAAAAGACGAAGTCTACTATTCAATATCGTAGCACTAAGAGAGTTAACTCTCTTAGCACAACGTCACATGCGGAAGAGACTTAAACAATCCGCATGCAAGCCCGATTCAAACGGTAATCGATAAAGGTAAACCAAATCCGTTAAAAGCTGAGGATTTGCCAAAAATTCTAAGTCTATGTCTAATACACGTTGCCGTTTAGTCTTTTCATGAAAGAAAGACGAAGTCTACGTATTCAAAATCGTAGCATTAAAAGAGTTAACTCTTTTAGCATAACATTATATGCGGAACGGATTTGAACAATCTGCATGCTAGCCCGACTCAAACGGTAATCGGTAAAGGCTAATGAAACCTGTTGATGCCTGAGAATTTGCCAAAATTTCTATAAATGCGATAGTCATTGATGCACCATCTCCATTAATTGGTCTCGTAAATCAAGGATCCGACAACTTTAGGATAAGATCCATTCATACAGATGAATCAGCTTTAACAGTTGGTCCTGCAGCCCTAATATTTAGGACCGCCACGCTCCAACGCCTTAAGAGCATAAACTGTGCATGCACCGGTCAACGCGTTGCGACGAAAGTCAACACCGATCAACGCGTTGTGATAAAAAGTCAATACCGATCAATACAAAACCCTAAGGTTAACTCGTTGCCCTAGGTCAACGCCGGTTAACACGTAACCCTAGGTCAACGCGTGGCAATGACGGTTAACGCATGGCCTCTGATCAACTCCAAAGTTGAGATATGAGTTTCTGATGAAGATAGTCAGTTCAAAGTCAACTCAATGACACGAGCCAAAACCAACTCACCAATTTCGATTTGAGGCTTCGACGACGGCCAGACAATAAACACATCACCAAAAGAACTTCAGCTATTCATCAAAATATTGAATAGACTAAAAATCAAAAAATTCAAAGATCGAAGCTGACTACAGGCCCTTTCACACCGACTGAAGGTTAGACCGATCATATCCAAAGTATTTTAGGCCATTCTATAAAAGAAACGAGATTGAAAAACTTTGGAGGGGGTATCTGTAGGTGTCAAAAATTGCCTACAGGCTCTCACACGCAGTTCGAAGTAGAGAGAAGACGATGAACATCACTATTCGAGTTATAAAAACTTAATTGACGTCGACAAGCGCACGAAGTGAGTCGACGAACTGTATGAAGCAGCGGAGCTACAGAATAACGAAGATACGAACTGATCGGGAGTTACGCTTTGCCTATGAAAGAAGAAGCACCCATCGTATCTCGTCTACTCCATGTATGATTCAACCATGGGAGCTCGTAGATCTCTTTGTCGGCTTTCCTACTCACTTAAAATCGCGTGATTCTGAGTTCGGACGTCATAGATACATCGATTTTGACCAGGGCACGCCTGAACGGTGCCTAGGCCTTAGTGGAGACACCATGAGTGTCTCGGCCTTGGCCGAGACAGCCCAAGTGTCTCGGCCGTGGTCGAGACACCGCGGGTGTCCGCAGACCAAAAACACAGTTTTGAGTGGTTTTCAACCGTTAACCACCTGGATTTGTTCTAATTGATCTAATATTATCTAAGAACGTGATAAAGTGGTTATAATTGAGGATAATATCGAATCGGTCGTTCTTATCTGAAAACGGAGGTCCCGAAGCCTATAAATACAGTCCTAGGACCTTCATTTGTAGAGATCTGGAATTCTCGTGCCTTGACGAAGCCCTACTGAATCAGAGACTGAGGAGTACAAATTTCAGAGAGGAGGGTGAGATCAGATCGAGTTCTTTGACATAAAGAGGAGGAGTTCCTCAGATCCATAGCTCGGTTCCTTCCCTTGAGATTGTACCTAGCTACGATCTCGAGAAGAGTGGTTATCTCGTTGTTACCGAGATAATTGCTTCGGTTTCTTGATTCCTTCGCGAATCAACGAAACTTCGGATTGATCTGATCGTTTGGTAGTCCACGGATATTAACGTCCCCGGCACAGGCAAGATCCCACGCAAACAGCGGGTGATAAACGTCCGTTGTGTTTGTTTTGACGAGAGTTATAATTTTTTTATTTTTATTGTGTAAGAGTCTTATAAAACGACTATCTTTTTGTGTTCATTGTAACGACTAAAGTTGTAATGAATACCTCAATGAAGATTTCAACTTTCACCCTAAACATGATCTAACCATAAAATCCGAGTCCGGGTTCTAATCCAAAAATGTAGGATTCATAGACAATTTTTCGACTCCCAGCCAACAATCTAGAACGAATAATGACGTGTACGGTTTAGGTGAGAGGGTGAGAAAGAGAGAGAATAAGTACCGGTGGTGACATTGGATTAATTGGATGAGGCGGTTTATTCTTCGATTGTTGGCCTTTTATTTCCTAAAAGGTGAGGTAGCAAATGATAGACGTGCACGTGAGCAAAAGAGCATCCTCCGCATGTTTAATGGTTTTTGCCAGAGGAGCCCTCAAGGGAGTAGTGAGCAATTCTTAAACTAAAAGTGGACTCTCGAGACCTTTATTGGGGTCAAGATCCTATGCAGGTGTCAGGGCAAGTAGATGCTGAGACTGTTACATCTAATACTTGGAGCATAATGAAGTTACCAAATTATTCTATTATTTAGAAAGCCAAGCATTAATCCCCTAATTAATTAGCGTGTGAAGGTCCTTCTAACCAATGCATCAAAGGTCAGCTATGATAAGACTCAGAATTATAGTTTTATATATTCTACAGTGAACAAGCAAACAAATCAACTTGGCAAATGATCATCGAACTGATCACGAGACCAAGTTCGTGAACTCCCCGTCCGAAATGAGAGAGCTGAGTACCTCCACGGTGCTACAGATCTCTATGTCAACGCCGCCTTCCTCCCTCCCCTGATCCAGCTCCAGCCTCCCGTCCACCTTGTTCCCGGGCCCGGTACGAACTGCCACAGGCTTCCCCCATCCGAAATCATTCCCGTAGACATCAAATCTCGGCGATCCCGACACATACAAACTCCCCGGAGTAAACAGATCCAAACACAAAAAAGACGGATTCTTAATCCACGCCTCCACCCATCCACATATAGCCGACGCCTCGCTCTCCGCAGCGATCGCCTCCTTCAGCCTCAGCGCGGTCCAGCCCAGCCCATTACTCTGTATTTCTCCTGCGGAGGCCTTCGCCGTCGCCGCGTGCAAAGAGTTTCCAACGTACGTCTCGGGGAGGGGAGGCTCCTTCTCCACCTGAAGACCAGAAGCACGCGTCATCGACCTCCACACGTGCGCTAGAAGTGCCTGCAGCGACGAGATTTTTCCTGGACGGGCTTGGTCCTTGAGCTTCTTGATGTTCTCCGCGGAGAAACTGAACGTGCATTCCCCAAGATTCCGCGGACGCGTTCCTCTGATGAATTCACGGTGGTCTTTAAATGGCAGGTGGATCGGGCGCGGGATCGAATCAGGGAACCAGCGGTCGAACTCGGGTGGGCTCCCGATGAAATCGTTGCGGCATATGGTCGACCATGTTTTGAAGAACTGCCAGAACGTTGTGCCGTCGGCAGCGGAGTGATTGAGGGAGCAGGCGATGAAGATCCCGTCGGCGAGTTCGGTCACCTGCACGCCGAGCAACGGGTAAGAATGGCCGTCGCAGTCGAGAATTCCGTTGAGGGGGAAGAACGATCTGACGACAGGAGGCACGTGGTAATTACTAGGGGTTTGGATGTCAGATACGGAGACGTGAGGAGCGGAGGCGTGAATGAACTCGGCGCCTTCGCCGGTGCAATCGAGAGAGACGGAGATCGAACCGTCTTCGTGGCGCGAAAGCGGTTAGAAGTGGCTGAGGCTTGGAAAGGAGGTGAAGAGATGGGGGAGTGAGTTGGGTTGTGGAAGAGGATGCCCTTTTGGATGTATTGAAATGGGAGCATCTTGAGATCCCATGGAGTGAGATGTATTCTCCTATTAAAGACTCCTCCTCCTCCATCAGTTTTTGGTGATGGCTGAACTATTTGCTTGGAGATAATGGTGACCCCTGCATCACCCATGGCCGAATTAATACTTTTCTACTCCCAATTCTTCTTCGTCTCGTTCTGATGGGCGGAGCCCGGTCCAGTGGGTTTTGCCAACGATTGACGGCGATAAGGAAAGGGTACTAGGCTGCTACCAACCAAAGATGCCTTGACCGCGTCACCTGTATACCAACCACTAATGGTTCGTAAAATAGTACCGTAGGCGAATCTACTTATCGATCAGCTTCTCCAGAAAGGAGCTGAAATAATAATAGAAAGGGAAAAATGTGTCCAGGCCCCAAAAGTGGGAACTTCGTGTGACTAGCCCCCCTGTATTTTGCCCCAGCTAAACGATTGACTTAAACTAGATCTAGACGTTGGTAATAAATTTAGAACTAAACATTTGGACAAAGCCTAGAAACTAACAATATGGGTTAATCTGCATTGTCTCTCCGCAGTATAACATAGCCAAGAACTACAATATTGGGTTAATTGCTTGTCGGCTTCGCGAAGTAAACATAACACATTACTGTTTTTTTGAAGGGGGGTTCCGTTGGTACGACCACCCTTGTCGTTCCTGCCTTTTCTGGTCTGCGCATTTTGTAGTGCCTCGCTTTGCATTCCGATTAGGGTTTTCGTAGCTTCCGTAGCTCCTCCGTGCTTGCCAACCATGCAGATGAAGCGGCTTTTCCTTCGCAACTCGCTCGTGCCCGACTACGTGGGGAGTCGTTACGGGAGCGGGTTTTTCCGTAGAGACGATAGTTCCCGGCGAAGAACCCTAGAAACGTTGAAATTCGTACAGACAATTGAGGAAGACTGAAGAGTTCTGGATGACGGTGCTGGTGGAGAGAGAGAAAGAGAGTACTTTGTAGGTGAGGGCACATTAACGCCAGCTCCAGTCCATCAGAGGCAAGATAGTAACTTCCGCTGAGCTTTTTCTGAACAAGAGTCAATTCGGGGCCTCGTCGCCAATACTCTATGCGTATTTGGGGGCTATTCCACAT
>NC_033796.1:74343428-74379161 GCF_001876935.1 Asparagus officinalis
CCCTTAGCACAACGTTACATGCGGAACGGATTTCGACAATCCGCATGCTAGCCCGACTCAAACGGTGGTTGGTAAAGGCTAATCAAACCCGTTGAAGGCTGAGGGTTTGCCAAAAATCCAATGAGTATTATGGTCAATCATTTCAAACGGAATGAGGAATCATAATAAAGATAAAGATAAAAACCAGTTTCACTAAGAGAATCAAATGTCAAAGTTTTCAGCAAATAAAATCATACATCAAGCCCATGGCTAAAAATCTGCTGACTAAACTTAGACAGCTTCTCATCATAAGCTTGCCTAAGCTCATCCTGCAACTCGGCTCTGATGGACTCTTCATTGGCGGCTAAAGTCTTCACCGCAACTTCCTCTGTCTCGACCAGCTGCTACTTCAAGGACTTCAGCTCATCAGATGAAGCAGTGTGTGTTTGCTGATCCTGCAGCTTTGTCATCTGGAGAATACTCAAAGTCTCCTCCTTCTCACGGAGTTCTCGTCGGAGCTGATCTATCTGGGTCTCACAAGAAGCGATGGAAGAATCAAGCTCGTCAAGTGAGGATGACTTAGCAGCAAGGTTAGCCTTAACTCGATCTATTCGGCCCCGCTACACCTGAATCTCGAGCTCAGCAACCATCCGAGTACTGCGCCATGATTGTAAGCGAGTATCCAACTCAGCAGTAATGAATGAAGAGGCACCTGCATCCCGGAACTCGTGAAATATCTGAAGCTCACGCTCTAAGCAGTCAAGGTCATCGAATATAACTCTCGCCAGATCCGGATATCCCGCATCCCTTATTAAATTTATTTTAGAATCAAGGAATGGTTTAAACTGGCGAAGGCCGCATCCCTTATTAAATTTATTTTAGAATCAAGGAATGGTTTAAACTGGCGAAGGGAAAGTCCGTCGTAGAGAAGTTTGCCAAGCATAACATTCATAAAGGAGAAGAAAGAGCGGACTTCTACACAAATGACGATCTTCTCAGGGTCATTGTCCGATAACAACTCCTTCACGAGGACATGAAGCCGAGAGGAAAGCCCTACACAAAAAGGAGAAATCCGTCAAAAAGCCTTAATAAGGAAATAAATGACATTTTCAGCGGCTTAATTTATACCTCCTTCCCCTTGAGTCGCTGGGGGTAGCGGAGACGTAACGGCTGTGGGTGTGTCAACTGGTGGAGTTGGTCTCACAGCCGGCTCAGCAGGATCAGCCTCGGCAAAAGCTCCTGTTAAACACAGAACAGAATGTTCAGATGCATTACATTATAGCTACATTTAGTCAAAAAATTGGCTAGTCCTATAATTAACTCGAGAAGAGGCACGTACTTTCAAAAGAACCATTCTCGGGATCCTGAGGGAGTACGGGCTCAGGAAACATATCCTCGGGCAGCGGGCCATCGATCTGAGGAGAGTCATACATGAAGTGGAACATAGAAGTGTCTGCAGGAAAACCTGCCTCGTCGAAATCGTCAATCGAAAAATCTGACACAAAGAAATGTAAGTACGAAAGAAGAATGAAGAGAATATGACCAATGGAAATAAGTTACCTCTCGTAGATGTATCTGGATTCACTGAATCAGGTCCTACATTGGTAGCCTCCCTAAAGTCGGCGGCTTCTGCAGGTTTTTCTACCTGGTAAGGTGAGTCAGGCTCACCAGAAGATACAAACTCATGAGGAGCAGGATCGAAACTCATCTCCCCTTCCTCGCGCTCTCCTGCATAGAATGGGAAAGCATCAGCCTAAAAATCTAAACGATCAAGAGAATGATCTATAGAGTAGATGTTACCTCTGTCGCTAGCAGGATCATCACCAGCCAAGTCCATCTCAGATGCCCGCGAATCTGCAGGCGGCTTATAGGCTAGTCTCTTCCGCCTATCAGCACGGACAGTAGTCGAAGGTCTTGCCCGGGCAAAAGGACGGAATTCCTCTTCACTGTTTGTCGCTGTCCCTGAAGATCACATGAGAATCAATCTGAGAGGCTTCTTCGGCCACCAACTCTTCAATAGGCTTCACAGGGACAGTCTTATTAGCTCCTAACAACCACCTGCAGCTCAAGAAAGTGAGGTTCAACGGTCGCTCAGCACCCGGGAGACTAAACCTGGCACCAGTGCAGCCTGTCACGGTCCACAACCATGCACGAAGACTGTCCACCAAACCTCCATGAACCCTGCTGGCGTGGGTTCCCGACATAAAGCTGGTCGTAACCAAACTGGCGAGCGAATCGGCAGGGTAGATACGGCTCTATAAAACACTGATTCCCCACCCGGAAAGTCAAGTAGTCCGGCCTGATGTTCACTAGCCAATTAAAGCAGCCGATATCTAAATAAGTGCGATACTCCCTCGGCTTCTCCTCATCAATCAAACATTCGCCATACCGGCTGGAGAACTGCGGAAAACAAGTAGAGAACGCCCAGCACTTGTGGACCTGTAGCTGCCTCCTGATATCAGAGAATCCTCGCCCTTCCCACTCGCCATGCTCAAGCAGCTGTAGTAAGGGAACAGAGTGGTCCATGACATGCGGTACCGACATCATGTCAGAACGATGAAGGATGAACCAAGCCATCAAATAAATATACGGAAGCTCCACCTTAGTAGTGGGAATCTGAGTCAGAACGATGAAGGACGAACCAAGCCATCAAGTAAACATACGGAAGCTCCACCTTAGTGGTAGGAATCTGAGTCGGCGATTCCTTCTCCTCCCGTGTAAAAGTACTGGAAATCTGTCGAAGCCCTCGATGAATGTTAGCCACCATCACCGGAAGAAGTGAAAGTTCCTTTCTGTAGGCAAGTTGAACCGCAGGGTAGAGCACTTCCAGTGGCAGAGCGTCACCGGACTGATACGGGACCACGCATTTCTTTAACCAGATAGCGAGGTAGCCGGCAAGAAGGGTCATCGGCCGAATCGGTGCGGTCGCATGGCATAAGAATGATTTGAATTTAGTCCCTGCAGGAAAGCCACTCTCAGGACTGCTAATGGTATAGGAGTGGGCGTCAGTCTTCTTCAGCAGCTCATTAACCTCTGAAGGAGTCAGCGGTGCCAGTTCACAAATAGTTTTGCCAGAATGGCTCTCCAGATTCCTGAACAAATATGATGCGAACTGCTTCAGGCTCACATTTGATTTGGTCCTCTTCGCTAGGGGCTTAGACTGCACCAAAGCAATGTAATAGTGACAGGTGAGGTCCCATAAGGTCTCGTAGCGGTCGGGCATGCGATCCTTCAGCTGACTCAGTTCATGGTTGGAAGGAAAATACTCCTGGTATAACATCTGACCCATGGGCAAACCAGAAATCTTATGCATCTCATGAAGAGCCAAACCCAACTCTCCGTGCCTAGTCAGAAAGGTGTTCGAATCCGGATTATAAAGCTCGCATAGGGCAAAGAAATGCCTCGCACTAACAGGTAAACCATGCATGGTGGCACGAATGGCTGCATAAAGACCGCAAGCATGCAACTCCTCGCTCCATCGACTCAAGACGTACTTCGTCATACGAGCCCACCAAAACTTGTCCAAAGAATGGACCCAACCATAGAATCTGTGGCGCGGTGCAGGCATCTCCCGTCCTAAGTTAGCGAGGCGATTCCTCAAAGTAGAAGCAGAGGCAAGGAACTCATTACGGGGCGGTGCATCTAGTCCCAGTACTCCAGGACGCAGTCCAACAATATGATTCCTGCTCGAACCAGGAACTGCCTGATGAGTAACATAGCCGCAGTGGACACTCTCATGCTCCTCTGTCAAGCGATTCCTCAAAGTAGAGGCAGAGGCAAGAAACTCGTTACGTGGCGGTGCATCTAGTCCCAGTACTCCAGGGCGCAATCCAGTGATGTGATTCCTGCTCGAACCAGGAACTGCCTGATGAGTAATGTAGCCGCAGTGAACGCTCTCGTGCTCCTCTGTCAAGCGCCACGACATCTCCCGTTTCACAGCCTGACGCCTGAGCTCAGTCAAGGAATGGTGCCGAGGAATCTTCGGTAAATAGAAGAAGCCATTGCCAGTCTTATGAAGCCACTGCTCGGCGTCAATAAATGCTGCATCGGGATCTCTGACAGAATCGCCAAACAAGAAATCAGTCTTCCTGAGAGACTGAACGGAACTAGCATCCTTCACGAGGGGCGCATCTGTAATCAGCTGACGAAGGGCTCGATGTCCACCTTCCTTCACCACTTGGGCAACCTCTGTCGACGTGCCCGGAACAAACTGGGAAGCAGGTGGAATCGGCGAAAAATCATCAGACGTCGAATAATATTCGTCACGACGTCCATTCACCGCATGCGATGAAAAGGCTCCGGAAGGATACTCCACTGAAAACAAGCAATTAAGTGTTTGTTAATTTCAGGTATAAAAGGAAATTGAACTCATCTTACAAATCGGTAAGATAGAGTCATTACCTTATAAAGGGTGAGACGATTTGGCCACATTGTGCATATCGATAATATATCCCTGCCTTATAAAACACAATGCAGCGTCAAAACGTCCCCTTTATTTTGAGATATGGTTTTGACCAAGCAAAACCTATCTTTAAAGCGTCGATCCTCACCAAGGAGAATCAAGGCTCTTCCCGATTGCCTCACCAAGGAGAACAACGTGGGGTTAAAAGGACCAATTTGCAAATTTTCAGAAAAAAGAGGGCTAATTTGTAAAATTTCGAATATGCAAAAAATAGCTCACCAGCATATGAAGGAAGCACGCCGTCAGCCGATGCAGCAGGGGAACGACCTCTCGAGACTCGCGACATAATGACCTACAAAATAAATCAAGAGGTCAGATCTAGAAAAAATCCTCTTTTTATTGTAATTCTACCCCCTGAAAGATAAGCTCGAGGCGACAAATCATAATCCTAACCCTCGCATGCAATCCCACAAGTTCATAAATTAAATTAAGCATAAAAAAATGCTAAAATTATGGAAGATATACCTGAGGGAAAGCTCGAAGATCCAATAAAAATTAGATCTTGAAAAGTGCTCGAACCACGCGCTCGAGGAGCATGAGAGAAATTCTAAAAATAGAAGTTTTGAGGGATTTCTCAGTCAAAGATCCAAAGGAATGCTAGATCTAAGACGGATATCAAGTTTTGAGGGAGAACGGATGCTCGAGGGAAGAGAAATTCAAAAAAAAGGGGGAAGAGGTGGCCGGCCCTAGGTGAGAGAAAAGAAAAAGAAAAAAGACCCCTTTTTATAGGGTGAACCGGGTTGAACCAAACCGAACCGAACCGGACCGGACCGGTTTTGAACCAGAATCCAAATTGAAGCCGAACCGAGCATCGAAACGACTTCAAATCGAGCGACGGTTCAGTCCATCATTCACTCACTCCTCTCCCATTTGTTCGGAAGAGTCGGAGGATTTTTTGAGCCTAATTACTACCTTTTTTGGGTCATTGTCAGACCGGTTCAGTTCATTTGGGTACAGAAATTACTCCAATAAGGTATATGAGTATAAACTGTTCCCTAATTTTCGTTGAGAAGTTCCTGGAGAATGTTTTTATTCTTGAGGATAACTCAACAACACGATGCCGGACAACGCGTTGCAGATAAAGACTCGACGCCAATCGATGGTCAGCTAAAGATTAGCAAATCAGGAATTGACTTCAAGTTTAAAATTCCGACAACGGTCAGACAATAAATGCAGTACCGGAACTCTTACGGACATTCGACAAAGCACCGAATAGCCTGGAGAATTGAAGGAATCAAGAACAGAAGCCATTCCAAGGTCCCGTTACACCGACTGAAGGTTGGGACAATCATATCCAAAGTATTCCAGACTCTTCTATAAAAGAACGAGACTGAAATACTTTGGAGGGGGTATCTGTAGGCATATAAAATTGCTTATAGGTCCCTTAGCACAGCTCGGCACAAACCGACGAACCATCGGGCGAATCAGGAATCGGATTTACTGCCAAATCAGGAATCCGACTTACTGCCAAATCAGGTCAACGAGTCAAGTCTGAATCAACCAAATCACGGACAGAACCGGAAAACGGATACAGCGCAAAATGACGGAAAACCCAACACCTAGGGGGGCTCGGCCAAAGCCGAGCCACCTATGGGTGGCTCGGCCCAGTGCCGGCCACCTATAGGTGGCCGACACTATTCCGTGCGCGGGCATAGTAAAGAGAGCCTATAAATAGGCCAAGGGTTGTTCATTTTCAAAGGTTGGACTTTTGAGAGCCGAAACTCTGCCGGATTGAAGATCGAGCTTAGAGTTTTGAAGACTTGAAGACTTGGACATTCAGATCTGATCCTCGGCGAGCATCCACGTCACAAAAGGCAGGAGTTCGAGAGAGGGGAAGAACATATCTGAGATCTACACGAGATCACACTCCGGATCTAAGCTTGGTCTTAGATCCCGAGATCCGAGCGATTATTTCCTTAGTGAACTAATCCCTCCCGGCTATTATTCCCTTCGTGGAATAATACCCGTCAAATCGTGTAGATCCGACCGGATCTAGATCGCGCGGTGGTCCACGGATTAACCCCGGCGTTGGCAAAGAACCCACAAAAGCGAGCGACCGCAAAACAGGAGCTCGCGATTTGTTCACAAGGAGAAAGTTGTAATTTTCTTTATTTTCTTTGATTTCGTTGTAACCGGATCTAAAAAAGACCGGATCTTTTGTAACCACAAAAAGTTGTTATTTTGAGATCACAATGACATTAATGAAGAAAATGATTTTTCCCGCGAACAACGGATAGACGACACAGAAATAATGTTCAATGATATTTTTCCCATCCTACCGAATATAATATCGATGATAATATTGAAGATGATATTGGAGATGACATTGAAGATGACATTGAAGAGGTTGGAGATGTATAAGGTGCAGAAATTTTTGAAGATATAAACATAAAGCGATAATGAAGCTACTAGAAGATAGTGGAAAAAAATAAAAAAAAGACATATATGAGGGTTGTACCGAGTACTCCAGATTTTTATTTATGCTGAAACTCCTACATATTAAAACACTTAGAGGAGTGGCTGATAATTATTTTGAAATAGCTTTGGATGGTAATTCTTAGAGGAGAGGTTAGCATACCTCAAATAACTTATCAGGTTAAGAAGATTGTTTCTGCACTAGGTCTTGATTATAATAGGATTGATGCATGTTCAAGTAATTGTATCCTCTACCATAAAGCCAATAAAGAACTTTAGGAGTGCCCGACATGTGGAATTTCTTGGTGGAAACAACACACAAACTCTTCAACACGGAGGATAATTGAGACAAAGGGGATGCAGAAGAAAATTCTAGTTTAAAGGTGTTTCGTCATTTTCCATTAGTCTCTAGATTATAACTATTGTATATGAACAAAGACATCGCAAAGAACATGAGGTGACACAAGGAAGATCAAGTAGATGATGTTAAATTAAGACATCCTGTTGATGCTTTAGCTTAAAAGCATGTTGATAATATTTATCCCTGTTTGATAATAATTGTAGAAATGTCAGACTGGACCTATCTAACAGATTCAATCTATTTGGGGTTATGAGATCGAGCTGGTCTACGTGGGTAGTTGTATTAATGCCATATAATTTACCTCAATTGCTTTGTATAAAATAGCTATATATGATACTTTTATTACTGATACATGGTAAGCACGTATCGGGTAATGATATTATGTCTGATACGGGTGTATCTTCTTCTCTGTTTCAGGAGCTTAGTGATCCTCATGGGAGCTTGATGGATAGATGATTCTCATGATATCTTGGGAATAGGAGCGTGGATGGAGTTGTAGAAGGCAACGAAAGAAGTCAGAAGGAGCGAAACACGGAGAATAGGAAAAACTGGCAGAGCTCTGGCCGATCGACCGTGACAATATGCACGGTCGACCGCCAACCTGCACGGTGCAGGGTTTAAGACGGGACTCTGTCTGGTCGACTGCGCCACATGCCGCGGTCGATCGTGTCAGGCTCCTGGGCGTTTTAGGACTCCTGATTGACACACTTTCCTGATTTGATTGAGCTTGTTTATTTACAAGTTTGCCATCCACATTGTAAACTCTATAAATAGAGATTGTTTAGGGTTTCTAAACGGAGGAGATTGTTAGAGATGTAGATCTAAGGAGATTAGGTCTAAGAGATATTAGTTTTGATCTAGAGAGAAATTAGAGAAAAAGATAAGAGGTGAGATTCTAATCAAGAGATTAGGGTTTAGAGAGAATTGTGAGATTGTTCCTGATTCTAGAGAGATTGTGAGAGAGAGGGATTTATAATCTATTATTCTCATAATTTAGAGAAGGTATTTTCCTTCGTCTAAAACTAAATTGTTCTTGTGTTTTTCTATCGTCTTCTTCACAACCCACTTTTGATAATTCCGCGATCAAGGGTGCTCATCCGACGACTTGTATCAGGTTGGTATCAGAGCGATTAGATCCTGTGAAGGGGGATCCTGCGTATGGTCCTTACTCGATCGTAATACAAGAAGTTTGGTGAGATCCTTATTCCTTTGGAAGGAGTCCAGAGATTAAGGAAGAAGAAGATGACTGAAGGTAACAAAGATGGAGGGGCCCAAGAGTTTCCTCAGTTAAAGTTCTAACTTGAACGGAACTTCAAGTTCCTAAAGAGGGGAGCCATGATACGGGTGTATCTTCTTCTCTGCTTCAGGAACTTAGTGATCCTCATGCGAGCTTTAGGATAGACGACTCTCATGATATCTTGGGAATAGGAGCATGAATGGAGCAGTAGAAGGTGATGAAAGAAGTCAGAAGGAGCGAAACACAGAGAACAGGAAAAACTGGCAGAACTCTGGCCGGTCGACCACGGCAACATGCACGGTCGACCGCTAACCTGTATGGTGCAGGGTTTGAGACTGGACTATGTCTAGTCGACCACGCCACATGTCGCGGTCAACCGCGTCGGGTTTCTTGATGTTTTAGGACTCCTGATTGACACAATTTCTTGATTTGATTGAGCTTGTTTATTTACAAGTTTGTCATCCACGTTGTAAACTCTATAAAAAGAGATTGTTTAGTGTCTCTAAATGGAGGAGATTATTAGAGATATAGATCTAAGGAGATTAGATCTAAGAGAGATCAGTTTTGATCTAGAGAGAAATCAGAGAAAGATATAAGAGGTGAGATTCTAATCAAGAGATTAGGGTTTAGAGAGAATTAGGGTATTGTTCCTAATTCTAGAGAGATTATGAGAGAGAGGGATTGGTAATCTATTATTCTCATAATCTAGAAAATGTATTTTCCTTCGCCTAAAATTGAATTGTTCTTGTTTTTTTCTATCGTCTTCTTCACAACACACTCTTAATAATTCCGCGATTAAGGGTATACTGACATATGATGCCTATATTAAAGAGTCATTTAGATTACGTACTATTCTAATGTGGATGATTAATAATTTTTTGGTTTATGCTAATCTGTTCTGTTGGTCTACGAAGGGCAAGCAAGATTGTCCTATATGTGGTCCAGAATTTAAAGCCCTTCAATTGCCGCATAAACGAAAGAGTTGTCATTGGTTTAATTGAAGGTGGTTGCTCTCGAGTTATAAGTCACCAGATGGTTACTCTACTAACATATTAAACAATATTCAGGTGCAAGAGATGAAACTCTTAGGTCTGAAGACTCATGATTACTACATCATTCTTCATCAATTGCTCCTGATTGCACTCCATAACATTTGGAGAAAGAAGCGTCAAAGATTATTATTGGGATGTGGATGAATTATAAATATGGATGAATTAAAAAACTTGAAGCCGAAACCTGAGTAACTCTATGCAATATGGAAGTAATATTTCCTCCTTCATTTTTTAAAATCATGCTCCATATTACCCAAAATCTAGCAAGAGAGGCCAGAAATGCAAGTCTTGTTACTTACCGTTGGATGTATCTAATTAAAAGGTTAGGAGTTTCATTACTTCATTAATTATATATGCATTTCTTATATGTACTTCATAATAATTAATGCTTTCTTGGGTTTCATGAAACACAATGTTCGCAATCGAGCTCGTTCGGAGGGTTTGATAGCTAAAGGATATGTGGCCAATAAATGCTTTGTGTTTGCATGACATTACATGCACAAGAAGAAAACAACACATCAAGCACCAAATAAGGATAAGAAGGGTGAAAAATATCCAAGATCTTACTTAGATCAAATTCATGCATATGTATTGGAAAATCTTGATATTTTCTATGACTACCGAAGGTAACAAATGAAATTAGTAATATAGATGATATATGTTCATTTACTTTTAATTTACCAATAAAATCTTATATATTGTATTAATAGGCGACATCTGGAGAAGCTTAAGAATAAAATAACTAATAGGAACGCAGCTCATAATATTCAGAAGAAACATAATAAAGAATTTTTGGATTGGTTTAGAAATAACGTAAGTGTTGTATAATTCAGTTTTGAACTTTCATAATATAATTTTAAGTTAAACCTATCCAAAATATTCTCTGATATTATTTACTTACATTGAGAAATCACTTCTTGATGACACTATATTATTAGATGAAATTATTGTTCATGCATAACATCCTTACTAAGTAAGATGTTATAATGAACATATCATCAATGGGTATAAATTCTTCAATATCAGTTACCTTAGGTTCCCAATCACGAGATAGAGAAAAGAGTATCATTCTGCATAGCTTCTCATTTTCATTCTCCTTCCCCAAGGCTTTCGATTTGTTTACAATGTTAGTGAATCGTGTGAACATGTCCTGAATGCTCTCCGAGGCCTTCAGCTTGAAGTTTTCATACTTTCTTACCTTCATTGTAAGCTTGACCTCTTTTACCTGCGAAGTTCCTTCATGAGTAATATCTAGTATCTTCCAAATTTCTTGTGCAGTAATACAATTAGAGACATGGTTAAACTCTTCAGCAGTAAGAGAGCAATATGAAGCATTCATAGCTTTTGAATTACGAGAGTAACTCTTTTTGTGTTAAGGGGTCCATTTATCCATAGGAATTTCAGCAAAAACTCCTTCTTCATCCTCAGTAGGCCGATTACCAGTGTTCAACACAATCCCAAATATCAAAATAAGTAGATAATAAAAGGACTTTTATGTGTACTTTCCAATATGCATAATTGGTGCCGACACAAAGTGAGGGACAATTGATGGCATGTCCTTTAGGAAAAGCTAAAGCGGTGGTAAGCCTTGATATCTATACCCTAGATTATGATACCTAAATATGGATAATGAGGCTTTGATACCACTTGTAAGAATTAGGATGCAAGCCTAGACGGGAGGTTGAATATGATTGCTATAAACACAAAAAATGCACTGAAAATATAATAAACAAAAAATAAAAAGCAAACTAGCATAGGAACGCACAAGATTTTTATTGTGGTTCAGATAGAAATTCTATGTCCATTATTTTTTTCACGAAGGGCCTTCCTTAGTATGATCAGAGTTCACCTGAATCATAACCCATTTTAATAGGCTTCAAAGATTGCAACCTAGAATCTACCCAAAAACAATCATTAACCTAACTCTTCATAATGAACGGAAGAAACCTAGCCTTAGCTATCCCAACCCCAA
This sequence comes from Asparagus officinalis, assembly GCF_001876935.1. Taxonomy (NCBI): domain Eukaryota; kingdom Viridiplantae; phylum Streptophyta; class Magnoliopsida; order Asparagales; family Asparagaceae; genus Asparagus; species Asparagus officinalis. Next base: position 74,354,907 of record NC_033796.1, read on the forward strand.
TTACCCTGACTCGAGTATGCCGTTAAATCTAGCCCTAGCTAGTCCAACCCTTAATTACCCGGTCTTGAGTACGCCGTCAAGCTCATAAGTTTAAAATACAACCTAAAAAATAATTAAGAACAAATAAAACAATATTATAGCCCTTTAGTAAATCATTCTTCAAACTGATAAAAATGAAGATCTATGAAGAAGCGATGTAGTGATGTAAGGATCTGGTTACTCCTTTTTGCTAAATCAAACTCTGATGAAAAGTGTGTTGAGAAGAATCTAAACGAGGCTCATAGGATTCGATCAACTCTCTTGCAAACCCTAGAATAAAGAACTCTCCTTTCTTGTATTTGCATCCTTAAACTTCATTGTTATTTATGATCTTCAACTCCTCTTAAATATGTTAGACCCTAGAGGGGGGGTGATTAGGGTCTTAAAATACCAATTAAAACTAATTAACAAATTATCCTAGCAAGTATGAAATACAACAAGATATATGAGCTAGGATAAGCAATATGAACAACAAAAGATATATCCTACCAAAGAGATATACAAAATGATATATGCAAGGATATGTAAACTAATACAAGGGTAAACAATATGAACTAGATAGTGAATGATAAAAAGAATGAGCTATGGACAATGACGACAAGAAATATAAACATAAGATTAAGTGCGCCAAAGCAAACTTAAACACACGATATGATCACGGAGTTCGGACCTTCCGTCCTACGTCTCCGCTCCCCACTTCCGAGGAGAAATCCACTATCACAACCGGGTTTTCTACGCTCACCCGAATAACGTTTACACCTCACAGTGTCGGTTTTCAACGCTCACCGAACAACATTCACTTCTCACACTCGGTTTTCTAGTTCACCGAAAACTTCACAACACACTCGATTTTCTAGCTCACCGAAAACCTTACACCACTCACAATGTAACAAATATAAATTTGTTCTCTACGATAGATGAGAACTTAATTAAGCACAACTCATTGTTACAATCTCTCACAACCCTATTATACTATGTATGCAAATACAATAAGCTCAAGTGGGTGTGTGTAACAATGAGTAAAATCAAATCTAAACTTAATATAAAACTAGCTTTAATAGAAATGATAATCAATAAATAATTATAAATAAAAGCTAGAGTTGAGTTTAGGAAAACTTCTCTAGATGACAAGAGAGAGAGATGGATTGAATGCCCAAAATACAATTGATAATCTCCTCAAGCTCTTGTAAAACTTTCTTCATAAACCAAACCCTTAAACAAGCTTAAAACAAGCTTAAAATATTTTTAAAAATCTTTAAAACATTCTCTTGGGTTACATTAAGTGTTGAGGGATGATGGGTATTTATAAGAACTCAAGACAACAACCCAAAGCCAAAGAAAAACAAGAAAAGACCAAAAAATAACTCAGCAACGGCTCTAAAAAACTAGCCGTTAGAGGCCAATGGTCAAATCGGCGGTCGACCGCGAAGAACAAAAAACAGAAGAAAAACTTCCAGAGAGTTCGTCGGTCGACCGTACTGTAGCGCGGTCGACCGTGGGTACTGTAGTACTATATATCCAGCTTTGTAAAATCAATTAAAAATAGTAAATCAACTCTAAAAATTATAAAATTTTGAGATAAGATTCTAGACATGTAGAAGAACATGTTAGAGAAAGAATTTATGAAAAATCATTTCTCATTTGAGAGAAATAAATGTTTGAACACAGATATACAGTTTCTGAAAATCTGCTGACATACATGATTTTGTAAAATCAATTGGGCACAGTAAATCAACTCCAAAAATGGTAAAATTTTGAAGAAAGTTTCTAAACATGTAGATAAACATTTCAAAGAAATAATTTCTTAAATATAACTTACCATTTGTGAAAACTCATCTGTTTTGTAAAAACATGCATGAACGAAAAACATGATTTTGTAAATTCAATTAAACATAACAAATCAATTTCAAACTTAATAAAACTTTGGGAAATGTTTGCAAATGTAATTTTGAACATGTTACAAAAAAAAAATTTTCAATTTGCATTTCCCATTGTGGAATCTCATTATTTTACAAAATCACATAAGTATGGACTTGTAAAAGCTTGATCTTGACAAAATGAGTTTAAACAAAGTTTTGGAAACTTTCCAATAGATTTATAAACTTGATAAAAGATATAAAATAATATCGTTAAGTCTATAATCCAAAACGACGATAAACCAAACCAAACGTGTGAGTGTGTGTGTGATATTGAGCTTGAAGTATTAACACACATAATATAAGCCCTAAACTAATTTACCCAAGCTTGATTTGTCTTCAATAAGCTCTTCTTGGTAATCTTGCAGATGAAGCTTGAACTTGAATCTTTAACTTTGAATAACGTTGCTTTATTCCATAATTCCGCCAACCTCCATTTGATATCGTCGTTGAAGCGCTATTCCATCCATCCTCCAACACGTTGTTTGCTTAGAATAAATACGAAAACACAAACACTAGACAAACAACATTAGATGTAAATTATTTACTAAATCACCATCAAAACAAAAAGGCCAACAAAATATACCTTGATAGGATAGTAAAAAAATACCCAAATCTGAGTGCAAATAGGAGATCAAACGAGTTGACGAATGATTGAGATTAAATCCTAAAAATTGTTAAATTTCATCATATAACCATCGATGGTGAATCATGAGCATCGATGGTCCCTTGTTGATCATTAATGGTTCAACTGTAGCCATCGATGGTGCTAATTCTGGTTTCTGAATTTCTTTGGTTATTTCATGTAGCCATCGATGATTCCCTATAACTATCGATGGGTTGCTATAGACCATCAATGGTGCCAATTCTTTTTTTTCTCCAATTAGCTCCAATAACCATCGATGAGATGTTGACCATTGATGATTGCCTCTTGACCATCGATAATTTTAAGGCTGAAATCAATGTTCGTGTTGATTTTTGCATCGTTTCGAATCACATCTTGGTCGTACCTATTTATACCTAAAATACACCATCTCACAAAACATATCAGGAGTAAATAAGAGTTTGTCATTATTTAAACAAGAGTTATTATACAAATAACATTCTAACAAAAGAATGTAGCATAAATGTGAATGTTACAATAAATGGCTTATACATACGAAGAGATATACCAAGAAATTAATGCATTCTTGAGAATTAGTGATTCTCCTAACAAATAAAATAAGAAAGAATCAATTGAGATGGTTTAATCATGTGCCAGAGATCTATGGATGATATCATGATCGTATGTAACTGGAAACAAGTACACGATAGATTTTTCCTACTCCTATTAAGGGTTAAACTACACTAAACCCCCAATAACAACCACCATTTTGCAGTAAACCCTAACAACTTTAAAAATCCCACTAAACCCCATATAACTTTTGACCAAAACCCCCCCAACAATGATTTCATTGCTTCATGTTTAGTCAACATTGCACAATTCCTTTGAAAAAAAATAAGAAGTTACAAAAAAACTACAAAATCTAAAAATTGCAAAATCCTCTTAAGACTTAAAATTAGAAATGGCCCTTGAAGAATCAGCAAATTATAAAAAAACTCCTAAAATAAAAACTAAGTAAAAAAGACCCAAAATATATGAAATTGCAAAAATCTCTTTGAAAATATGAAAATTGTAAACTTCCCCTTGAGATTTGAAATTGACAAACATTTTGGTTTGTAATTTTTGGATTTTTCATGGGGTTGTAATTTTTCATATTTTAAGGTTTCTATTAGTAATCTTTGGAATTTTCAAGGGCTCGTTTGTCATTTTCAAACGTAAAAGGTTGTTTGCAAATTCAAATTTTGCATTTTTTTGCAATTTAAGATTTTCTAAAGGTGTCTTTTAATTTGTCTAATTTGCAGGGGTCTCTTTGTAATTCTTCATATTATTCAGGGTTTATTAATTTTTAAGTTGTTCACGGGGTTGTTTGTAATTTTTAGATTTTAAAGGGAATTGTTTGTAATTTTTAAATTTCCTAGGGGTTGTTTTTAATTTTGAATATTAAGGGGATATTATCAATTTTTAGATTTTTCAAGGTATTTTTGTAATTTTTTATTTTTTGGGGATATTATATAATTTTAGATTTTTTAGGGCAAAAATTTCATGGTTTTCAAATATGCGGGTATATGCAAATACGGATGATATGAGGGGTATGTATGCGAAGAACCCCTTTTTCTTACTATTACTTGCCTAGGGGGTATTTTTGTCCATGTCGAAATATTTTTGGGGTTTTCTGATGATCCAAACTTATTAGAGGTTTAGCGAGACTTTTAAACATTGCAGGGGTTTATGCAAAACCTGAACCCTAAGATTTTGAGATAGTTCATTCCTAGGCAACAGATATTACTAAATTGCACCCATTAAGGGCATCTCCAACCATACCCTCCAAATTTCACCCTCCAAATTGGAATATTCTAGGAATATTCCAATTTATATATCCCCGTAAAGCTTCTCCTGTGCTCTCTCTTTCCCCCACCATATCTTACTGTAATCAATTCTACGGCCGTAGTTTGCGAGGAACTCCTTTTGCACATCAACGGGTCGGATTTCTGGACGGACCTTCAGGAGTGGTTGTAACTGTGTTGCAATGAATTTACGGGATGCCCTTGAACGACCTGTATTTTGCCCGTACTGCCCACAAGTATGTTCATTAACAAACTTCTTGATCGATAGTCTATTTGCATTCTTAACAGGTGAAGCAAACAACATCCATGGGCACTCGTAAGTTTCTTTATATCGGCAATATACACGGATACGTTTTGGTTCGTTCTTTTTAAACTCATAATCAAACATTTTGGCCAGAGAATAGTATGTCAGCGCCAACCTTAATTCTTCAGCACTTTCAAATTCTTGATAGTTCATTCCTAGGCAACAGATATTACTAAATTGCACCCATTAAGGGCATCTCCAACCATACCCTCCAAATTTCACCCTCCAAATTGGAATATTCTAGGAATATTCCAATTTGGAGGGTGAAATTTGGAGAGTTGCTCCAACCCACACTCTCCAAATGTTTTTCTTTTTATTTTTTTATCAAAAAAGCCATATAAATTAAATAATGTTGGATATAGTTTACGTTAATAATTTTATTATTAATAATTTATTTGAAAAAAAAATTTATAACATTATAAAGGTGTCGATGAGAGCTTTAAAATGAACCCAATATTAATACTGCAATACAACATATATTAAAAAAAGAAGAAAATCTGAAATAACAGTGAAAGCATACATCGATAGAACAAGAAAGCAAATAGATCCCCATATTTAAAATTTCATGTCTGATACTTATTTATTTAATTTAAAAATTAATAATTAAATAATAATACTAAAATAAATTAATCTTAGGGGCTGTTTGTTTTGTTTTTTAACTCGGTGGAAAAGTTTTACACCGCCTCCACATCAGATTTTTCGTGGCCACGTAGGATATAAGCTTTCCGTCGGTTTTTTTTCCCATCTTTGGTTCGCTAGGGTTGAAGAAGAGAAACAAGATGAAAATCTCCGCCACATCAGATTTTTTTCTCTCCCCCAATTCCTTCCTCAACCTCGTGAAATCGACGAAAACTACAGCCACGTCAGCTTTTTACCATATAAACAAAAGTTTTCCCTTTTTTCCATGCGAACCAAACACAAGAAAAATAAATACATTGGTTTCCCACTATTTTTTTTGTGCGAACCAAAAGCAAAACAATCTATTTCTTGGAAAAGTTTGGAAAACTCAAAACTTGTGTTTTTATACATAGAAATACATTTCCCTATATCTATGAAACGAACCAAACAGCCCCTTAGTTTTATTTTAAAGATCTCAACGAGCCTAGTTTTATTTTAAAGATCTCAACGAGCCCTTTCCAAATTTGGAGGGTCAAATTTGGACAGTGGTTGGAGAGGTTCCACTCTCCAAATTTGGAGATTTTGGAGAGATAGAGGCCGATTGGAGATGGTCTAAGAGAATTTATAAAGCTATAACTAATGGAAAAAAAAGGAGGACTAAAGATAGGTCCTAGAGAACTAGGTTGAAAGCAATTAGGATATTTTACTGATTAACTTAGTAAGAAAGATACCAAACCAAACTCAAAAATTGGGTCAAAACTATGCTGCTTGTTGGTGGTTGTTCTTGTTGCTCGATCAAAATGAAGTGACTGTAAATTAAAAAGACGGGCGTAAAATGTGAAGTAAAACGGAAAATGGAAGCCTAGAAGTGAAGGTTAGTGATGATTTTCTTACCTGGTACAGCCCAAAATGTAGCATATATGAGTCTTGTAGGTTAAGGTGGTTTTAAGTAAATATAGGGGGAGTACGGTTAGAGAGAAGCATTTGGGTTGGCATTTGGAAGGAAAGAAGCTGTATGGACTAACTATAAGAATCCTGTTTTCTCCATTTCACTCTGCTAAAACGATAATTCCTAACATCAAGATAGCTGATGATATCTCTCTATTTTGTACTCAATTACCGTCGTTTCTTTGCTCATTCTGCAATAATGGTCCCCGAGCTTTGCAATAATGGTCCACGAGCATTTTTTTCCCGCTCATTGCTTAGGAAATAATTCTGTAGAGCTTATCCACCCTGTCGGTAGGGTGTCCAAAAAACCTCGCCGTCTCGGCCCGGACCCCATGGCCGCCCGGGGTCGGCCCGAAACCAGGGCCAGATCGGCGCCCGGCCCAGCAATAGTAACTTTTTACTTTTTTTAATTTTTATATGTATTATATATATATATATATATATCTAATATATATATATATATATCATATAGTATATATATATATATATATATAGTATATATATATATATATATATATATATATATATAGATATGCAGATATAATGGGGCTATCCTTGTCATAGCGAGGGGCATTTCCTCATTGCACGCCTCTAAAATTCACATGATAGCCGACATTGCTGGCATGCATCCGCTCCGTTGAACTGATCTACAATATTCTAAAACCCAACACACCAAGTTTGGCGTTGAACCGTCATCGTTTGACCTCATCACTCGCTAATCAATTTAACGGTTTTGAATGTGAATAGAACTTTTCACATGCGGCTCGATGGAGGCGTCAAACAACGCACGGGCTTCACCCAACTGGTGTGTTGGGTTTTAGAATATGCTAGACACAGTTTAAACGGAGCGGATCATCCATAATGTCGCCCAATCATGTGCATTTTAGGACAGTTCAAGGAGGAAATCCCTCCTATGACGAGGATTACCCATTAATCTCTCTCTCTCTTCTCTCTCTCTCTCTCTCTATATATATATATATATATATATATATATATATATATATATATATATATATACATACTATATGCATATATTATATAACATATATATGCATATATATATCATATATATGCATATATATGTATATACTATGTACATTATATATGCATATATATAACATATATATGCATATATATATACATATATATGCATATATATATACATATATATACATATATATCATTATATTATAATATATATATATATATATACATATATATGTATATATATACTATATATTGTAATATATTATACATATATATATATATATAATATATATATATATATATATATATATATATATATATATAAATATATATATATATATATATATAGATATATATACATAATATATAATATATATATATATATATATATATATATATATATATATATATATATATATATATATATATATATATATATATATATATATATACATATATATATATACATATATATGTATATATATATACATATATGTAATATATATATATATACATATATATGTATATATATATATACATTTATATACATATATATACATATTACTATACATATATATACATATATCGATTTTAAATATTACGATATATATACATATATATACATATATGTATATACATATATGTAATACTCTCTCTTATATATATATATATATATATATATATATATATATATATATATATATAATAATATAATATACATATATATACATGGTATATACATATATGTATGTATGTATATATACATATATATACATATATATACACTATATTTACATATATGTTATAACATATATATACATAGTACGATATATGTTAATATATATATATATATATATATATATATATATATATATATATATATATATATATATATATTTATATTTATACTCTCTCTCTCTCTTAGTATATAAGTATACTCTCTCTTATATATGTACAAGTATATATAAGTTTCATATCCTATACTTTCCATCATGGTTCGTGACTTACTAACAGTGCATGTTTCGACGGTAGCTTCAGAATCCGTCTTCAGCACAGCAAGACGTTTGATCGATGACCACAGGACATGCTTAGATCCGTATACTGTACAAGCGGTGATGTTCTTACAAGATTGGTGAAGGTACGAGAAGCGAACGCAAGACATCGATCACATGACTATAATTGAAGATAAATTTGAAGAGTTAGGACTAGCAAATAGGTATAAAGATTATATAATATTCACCAAATTATAATTTTTATTTCTTAGCTTTAAATTTATAATGAATTATTTCGGAAAAAGTTACAAATGATAGTGATATAGGTGAGTAAGTGCCAATCTAGTTGGGATGTACTCATCTATTGTGATGCGACGAATTCCGAAATAAATTTATACTTGTAAAGGATTTACTGATTATTAATAAAGAAGTTATTTTTATCATATTTTATTTTGATAATTTTTTATACTTGTAATTTATGTCATTTCAAGTTAAAAAAATTTATATCATTTTCTGTAATTTTTATGTATATTTTATGATTTATGAGGATTTTTAAAAAATTTTAAAAAATAAAAAAATAAAAAAACCGAGCCGGCCCGGAGCTTGGCTCGCTCAGGCCCGGGCTTCGGTTTTGCCCGGCCCAGGCCCGGTTTTCCTATCAGTCTAAAGTATAGACCCAAAGTCGAGACAAGAGCTGGAATCAAAACGACGAAGAAAATAGGCAGATCCACGGTCGACCGTGAGTCTTCTGCGGTCGACCGCGAACAGGCACAGGGGCTCAGGAGGAGTTGGATTCGAAGGCGGTCGACCGCGAGTCTTCTGCGGTCGACCGCGAACAGGCACATGGGCTCAGGAGGAGCTGGATCCGAAGGCGGTCGACCGCGACGATCGACCGCACAAATCTCTGTAATTGGTTTTGGTTTTGGGTTTTGGTTCAATCGACCGCCGCGGTCGACCGCGATACCTGAGCGGTCGACCGCTACGGTCGACCGCCACGCAGTCAGCTAGTTTCCTAAAATGTTTTGGATTTTGTTTCTACCCGGACTCTATATATACCTTAAACGATTTTTTGGGTTTGTAAGAACACGAAAAAGAGAGTTTTTGACTGCAGAAAGAGAGAGAATCTCAGAGAGATTAAACCCTAATTTGAGAGATTGTATTTCTTCTTCAATTAATAAAAAAATTATGTGGTGTGGCTCCCGAGGATGTAGGCACGTTGCCGAACCTTGTTAAATTTGTGTGTTCGTCCCCTTTACTCTTTTACAAGGTCAGATCTTTATTTGTGGTGTATTTCCTACTTTCTTACTTTCAACACAAGGTACGGAAGGGCAAGGTTCGATTGATTATTTCGAATCCCCAACAACTGGTATCAGAGCTTCGTTCAGCAATTTGTGTGAAAGCCATGGTAGAGGAAAACAAATCAAAGATCGAGAAGTTAGACAGTTCAGACTTCACCTACTGAAAGTCGCAGATGGAGGACTATCTGTACCAGAAGGACTTGTATCGCTCGTTGATGGGCAAATAGAAGGGACAGAAGAAAGAGGAGTCAGATGGTGATTGGGAGATACTGGATAGGAAGGCTCTAGGGCAAATCCGGTTGCCACTCACCAAATCAGTATCCCACAACATATTAAAGGAGAAGACGACGGTGAAGCTTATGGAAGCGCTCGCGAAGATGTACGAGCAACCATTAGCAGCAAACAAGGTGCATCTCGGCAAAACTCTTTTCAACCTCAAGATGGCAGAAGGATTGTCCTTCATGATGCACCTCAACGAGTTCAACACGATTGTTGATTAGCTTATCTCTGTAGACAGCACGTTTGATGACGAAGTACAGACCCTATTATTACTATCACAGTTACTGGATAGTTGGGTAGGTTGTGTGACGGCAATTAGTAATTAAGTTGAAGCTGAGTGAGGTGGCTAGCATGATTCTATCCGAGGAGGTTAGAAGGAAATCGTCCAAATCAGAAGGTTCAGGTTCAGCTCTAAATTTCGAACAAAGAGGCAGAAACCAGAAGAAAGGAAACCAGAACAGGAATCGGTTGAAATCAGTAAAGAAGAGGTCAAACTCGAAGGTTAGGCCTACCAAAGGGAAGTGTTGGAACTGCGGCCAGGAGGGCCATATGTCTTCAGTCTGTAAGAGTCCAAAGAAGGATGCGGGTGAGCAGAAGGCTCATATCGTGCAGGATGTCTTGATCATTGCTATGGATAGCAACTCAGATTCTTGGGTCATTGATTCAGGAGCCTCTTTCCACGCCACTATTAACAGGAAGCTTCACCAGAACTATGTAGCAAGGGACTTTGGAAAAGTATATTTAGGGAATAACGAGCCATGTAATATTGTTGGAAAGGGTGAAGTGCAGATTCAGATGAATGGCTCTAAGTGGACCTTGAAGAATGTGAGACACGTGCCGAAGCTGAAGAGAAATCTTGTTTCGGTAGGACAGCTTGGAGCAGAAGGCTATGTTTCGACATTCACAGGGGATTCGTGGAGAATCTCCAACGGTACGAGTTTCGACATTCACAGGGGATTCGTGGAGAATCTCCAACGGTACGATGATAGTTGCTCGAGGCAACAAACTCGGGACTCTCTACCTCACCTTACATGCCGATGATAGTTGCTCGAGGCAACAAACTCGGGACTCTCTACCTCACCTTACATGCGAGTGACACCCTCGCAATTACAGCTGGCAAAGAGAGTACAGATTTGTGGTACAACAGGCAAGGGCACATGAGCGAGAAGGGGATAAAGATCTTACATTCACAAGGAAAACTGACCGGGATCGACTCCGTGGAAGTCGGGGTTTGTGAAGACTGCATCTTTGGAAAGCAGAAGAGGGTTAGTTTCTAGAAGGATGGAAGGTCACCTAAGGATCAGAAGCTAGAGTTGATTCATACAGATGTATGGGGTCCAACCATTGTGTCTTCTTGTGGCGGTTTGAGATATTATGTCACCTTTATCGACGATCACTCGAGTAAGGTATGGATCTACTTCATGAAGCACAAGTCAGAGGTGTTTGGAATTTTCAAGAAGTGGAAGGCCATGGTGGAGAACGAGACAGATCTGAAGGTGAAATGTTTAAGATCAGACAATGATGGAGAATACGAGCTGGAGGAGTTCAAGAGGTTCTGTACTACGAATGGTATTCGCTTAGAGAGGACTACTCCAGGAACGCCGTAGCAGAACGACATTGCAGAGAGGATGAACAGAACCTTGACAGAGCGTGCCGGGAGCATACGATTACATGCAGGTCTGCCTAAGATATTTTGGGCGGATGCGATGCATACGACATCTTACCTTATTAATCACGGGCCATCAGTTCTATTAGATTTTGGGATTCCATAGGAGGTTTGGAGTGGAAAGAAGATAAATCTCTCACACTTGCGGGTATTTGGTTGCGTGGCTTATGTTCATATCAGTGACCACGTCAGGGACAAGCTAGAGGCTAAGTCACAAAAGTACACATTCATTGGATACGACATTAATGAGTTCGGCTATCATCTTTGGGATGAGAAGAACATGAAGATCATCAGAAGCAGGGACGTGATATTTAATGAGGAGGTGATGTACAAGAACATGGAAAATGCCAATGGTAGCCAAAACAGTGGGAGCAGCATTTCAGATGCAGGAGGATCCGAGTACATGGATATAGAGAAACTTTCAGATAGGGATGATGATGTTTGTTCTGACCACAGAACGGAGGAGGCTCCAGGTACAGAAGAAACTACTCAGGGCATAGAGCTTAGGAGGTCATTCAGGGTACCCAAACCAAATCCCAGATATCTTTCATCTCTTAACTACTTATTGTTGACAGATAGCGGTGAGTCGGAGTGCTATGAAGAGGCAATGCAAGTGAGTGAATCTCAACAGTGGGAGCATGCGATGCAGGAGGAGAAGGATCCTCTACTCACTAATGAGACATGGGAGTTAGCCCAGCTACCTGCACAGAAGAAGGTCTTACATAACAAATGGGTCTACCGGGTCAAGCAAGAGAGTGATGGAAGCAAGAGATTCAAGGCCAAATTAGTAGTGAAGGGGTTTCAACAGCGGGAAGGAGTGGACTACACAGAGATATTTTCCCCTGTTGTGAAGCTCACAATCATCAGAGTGATGTTGAGTTTGGTAGCTACAGAAGATCTCTTTCTTGAGCAGTTAGATATGGAGACTGTCTTTCTTCATGGTGACTTGGATGAAGAAATCTACATGAAGCATCTGTTAGCCTTCTTGTTTTGATGATGTTTAGCAAATAATTTATATCTAATATTATTTGTCTAGTGTTTGTGTTTTCGCATTTATTCTAGGCAAACAACGAGTTGGAGGATGGATGGAATTACGCATTCACGATCATATCCAATGGAGGTTGGCAGAATTGTGGAGTGAAGCAATGCAATTCAAGTTCAAGATCCAAGTTCAAGCTTCATCCGCAAGATTACCAAGTTAAGCTATTGAAGATCAAGATCAAGCTTGGGTAATTTAGTTTAAGTTTTATATTATGTGTATTAGTACCTTAAGCTCAATCATATATACACACACATTTTAGTTTTGGTTTCTATGTATATATATACATACATGATTTTATAGTTTTCATGTTTATAAATATGAAATTACATTTTTCATATTTATTATTGTGTTTTGGTTTAGCTACATAGATATGAAACAACAAACAAATTTATTTATATTTTTATTTATTTTATATTCTATTATATTTCAGAATATATTGCATAGAATATGTAATTTTGTGAAAATATTATATTCTCAAGTTTTGGACTTAACAATAATCATATACATCTTTTATGAAGTCCACAAAATCATTTTGTAATGTTCAAAACATGGTTAAGCTAAAGTATCAAAACTCATGTGTTTACATTTTCATGTTTTAGACTATTTTGTAAAATAATAATATTTTTTATTTGGAAGGTCCTTTCTAAAAACCAGTTTTTGTAGCATGTGTATTATCATGACTACAATCATTTCCCAAAGTTTTATATTTTTTAGAATTTATTTGATATTTTTAAACAGTGTTTTAAAATCAGAAAACTGTTTATAAACCTGGAATTTCATATGTCAGTTTGCGGTCGATCACCACGGTCGACCGCCCTTGAGTCCAGAGACTCAAGATAGTTTTTGATGGCTCACGGTCGACCGTGGCGGTTGACCGGATACAGTCTAGAGAGTTTCGTGGTCGACCGTCACGGTCGATCGTCTGTTGTCCAGAGCCAAATCCTGGCCTTTTTGCTGCTCGCGGTCAACCGCGAGTTTTCCATGGTCGACCGCCGAACTGACCGTTGGGTTCCAACGGCTAGTTCCTTAGCTGTTTCTCTGTGGTTCTTTTTGGTCATTTCCTTTGGCGTTTTGGCTGGGATTTTGGGAGGCTATATATACCCCCTTGCTCTCATCTTTCAAGAACCGAAGAAGTTTTTAAACAAGAGTTTAACAAGGGTTTAAGTTTGTTTTAATTTTGGTTTTAAGTTTGTTTAAGGGTTTGGTTTGTGAAGAATTCCACAAGAGGAAGTGGAGATCAATTCATTGATATTTGAGCTTCAATCCATCTCTCTCTCTTGTCATTTATTGGAGAAGTTTTCTAAACTCTATCTAGCTTTACATTTTGTATTGTTTGATTATCATTCTATTAAGCTAGTATTTATATTTGAGTTTAGTTTGATTTGATTTGATTTCACTCATTGTTTACACACACCCACTTGAGCTTATTGTATTTTTATACATAGTATATTTGGGTTGGTGAGAGTTGTAACAATTGAGTGTGAGCTTTAATTGAGTTCTCGTCTTGTATTAGAGAACAAATCATTTGTTACATTGTGAGATTGTAAAGTTTTCGGTTAGCTAGAAAACTGATTGTGAGTGATTGTAGACGTTAATCGGTGAACATTAAAAACCGACATTGTGAGTGTTTGTGAACGTTGATCGGTGAGCATTGAAAACCAACATTGTGAGGTGTAAATGTTATTCGTGTGAGCGTAGAAAACCCGGTTGTGATAGTGGATTTCTAACCGGGAGTGGGGAGCAGAGACGTAGGATGGAAGGTCCGAACTCCGTGATCATTTCGTGTGTTTGAGTTTGCTTTGATGCACTTACTCTTATGTTTATATTTCTTGTCGCCATTATCCATTGCTCATTATTTATATCATCCACTATCTTGTTTATTTTGTTTACCCTTTTGTATATCACTTATCCTAGCTCACATATCTTGTTGTATTTTATACTTGCTAGGATAACTTGTTAATTACTATTAATTAGCATAAAATCAGATTAGATTAGCATAAGACCCTAATCACCCCTCCCTCTAGGGTCCAACAACATCCTGTTGGCTTCATTGAAGAAGGAAAAGAAGAGATGATGTGCAAGCTCAAGAAGAGCTTATATGTCTTGAAACAGGCACCGAGACAGTGGTATAAGAAGTTTGATAACTTCATGCAAATGGCTATAGAAGATGCAATTCGGATCATTGCTGTTATTTCAAAAGGTTCGAGTCCAGCTTCATTATCTTGTTATTATATGTTAATGATATGTTGGTAGCAGGACCGTGTTTAGAAGATATAAACAGTTTGAAGAAACAACTAGTAAAGGAATTTACAATGAAGGATCTGGGTACAGCAAGTCAGATTCTAGGGATGTGAATCAGTAGGGATGAAACTGAAGGGACGCTGAGATTGAGTCAAGCAGAATACATTGAAAATGTACTTCAGAGGTTCAATGTGAAGGATGCTAAAGTTGTTAGCACACCTCATGGAAGTCAGTTCAAGTTATCTGAGGAGCAATCGCCTAAGATAGATGCAGATAGAGAGCATATGAGCAGGGTGCCATATTCTTCGGCCATTAGGAGTCTCATGCACGCAATGGTTTGCACGAGGTCGGACATTGCCCATGTAGTGGGAGTTATGAACAGATTTACAAGCAATCCAGGGAAGCAGCATTAGGAGGCCGTGAAGTGGATATTGTGGTACTTGAGGGGAACAACGAACAAGCCACTATATTTCAGGAGGAAGGAGTTGGTGCTGCAGGGATACGTGGATGTAGACTTCACCGGTGATCATGATACAAGGTGAAGCACCACGGGGTATGTTTATACCTTAGTGTCGACAGCAGTGAGCTGGGTCTCACATCTGCAGAAGATTGTGACTTTATCTACAACCGAGGCTGAGTATGTCGAGGTGACTGAAGCAAGCAAGGAGATGATCTGGTTGAACGGGTGTTTGGAAGAGTTGGATCTGAAGCAAGGAAGAAGAGTACTTTATTGTGGTAGCCAGAGCGTTATACATCTTGCCAAGAATCCAGTATATCATGCCAGAACGAAGCATATCGACATAAAATACTATTTTATACGCTCGCTAGTTGAAGACGGAAAGTTACATTTGATGAAGATTTTAGGGAGTCAAAATCCTGCGGACATGTTGACGAAGGCAGTCACCATTGAGAAACTGGAGTTGTACGTAACTTCAGTTGGTTTTCACGAGTAGAAGACGAAGGCGGAGCCACACTACGAGGATCAACGAGATCGCCGGGATATTGTTGATTGAAGAAAGAATTTTTCCGGGGAGGGGGGGCATGCGAAGAAGGAAAGAGTTCGGGTGAACTCATTGCAGGCACTTTGATCTCCAAGTGGGAAGATTGTTAGTCTAAAGTGTAGAACCAAAGTCGAGACAAGAGCTGGAATCAAAACGACGAAGAAAATAGGCAGACAGATCCACGGTCGACCGTGAGTATTCTGCGGTCGACCGCAAACAGGCACAGGGGCTCAGGAGGAGCTGGATTCGAAGGCGGTCGACCGTACAAATCTATGTAATTGGTTTTGATCTCGGGTTTTGGTTCGGTCGACCGCCGCGCTCGACCGCGATACTTGAGCGGTCGACCGTCACGATCGACTGCGACGCAGTTAGCCAGTTTCCTAAACTGTTTTGGATTCTGTTTCTACCAGGACTCTATATATACCTTAAACGATTTTTAGGGTTTGTAAGAACACGAAAAAGAGAGTTTTTGACTGCAGAAAGAGAGAGAATCTTAAAGAGATTAAACCCTAGTTTGAGAGCTTGTATTTCTTCTTCAATTAATAAAGAAATTGTGTGGTGTGGCTCCCGAGGACATAGGCACATTGTCGAACCTCGTTAAATCTGTGTGTTCGTCTCCTTTACTCTTTTACAAGGTCAGATCTTTATTTATGGTGAATTTCCTACTTTTCTACTTTCAACACAAGGTCCGGAAGGGCAAGGGTTCGATTGATTGTTTCGAATCCCCAACATTTCCGGGCCGGGCCGGGCCGGATGGACAGCCTTACCTGTCGATGTTTGATACTCAATACTTCTTGATACTTTTTGACCCAATGCTTTAGCTTCTCGTGTGATTTTGATGATTGCCCTCACTTTCTAAGGGCGCTGTAATAGTCTCTTCTACTATATCAGGACATAAAGTTATGATAAGGATTAAGGATATCAATTTGTACTCTTAATATTATTCACAGGCCAAGCATCGTTTCATGGTTCAAAAGTTGATCTATTTTTATGCGGTTAAATTCAACTTAAATGCTTTATTGGTCGATTTTGAATCTGATATTACTTTGATACCATACTTCTATTACGCTGTAACTCAGAAACTACAGTCAAGATTACAGAGATTTTATGCTCTAGGTGGCATGGGTGTGAACAGACAACCTGTCAGTTTGGAACAGAGAACGCTAGGCGATAATTAGATAGCCAGGTACAATCCCGTGCATATGAGCAGAGGCGTAGCTGTGTACAACTGTTCCTGGGCAGCTGCCCAGGGCAAGAAAATGAAAATTTTTTAATACCCTTCATTCGTCATGCCCAAGTCCATTAGTCGCGAGCACATCCTTCGACCGCTCGACGCCGATCCCAACTCCCAAGCTCTCCGACGACCGCCCCGACCAAATCTTCACCGTCGCCGACGTCCTCCTCGCCTCCCAGAGCAAGCCCTCGACCACTCGAGCCTCGACGCCGCTCCGACGACCGCCCCGACCAAATCCTCACCGTCGCCGACTTGCCGACGTCCTTCTCACCTCCCAGCGCCGCTTCAACAACCACCCGGTCCACCTCGACTGTCCGACGTCCTCCTCGCGGCCGCTCTGCGATCAATCCTCCCGCAGTGTGTATCTCTTCCTGATCTCGATCTCTCTCTTTTTCTTTTCTTTTTTTCTTTGTTTTTTCTGTGTTTACTTTTAATGATTGCTGATGAAGTGATGATCAAAAAGATGGATCGAGAATTAAAATTGAATTTTGTCTAAAGATGTTCATCTAAATCTCCCTCGGATCGTGCCCACAACCTGTTCGATACAATGTCTGTTAGAAATCTACTTCTCTATTTTGATAATGTATAAAGTTTATTTCAATTTCATAACATCCTTGCTAGCTACATTTAATGTTTTGTTCTGGTGCCGATAGCTGATGCCCATAAAAATTGCTCATATTAAAGTTGTGGTAGGTTCAATGTCACATTTGGTTACTTTTCTTGGTATATTGACTTGTTATATTGCCATCATCAGAAGTGAGAAGGACTTCAAATTTTTTAAAGCATTGATAATAACAGTGAAATGAGCATTTTTAATCATGCTCTATTTCCATATCATGAAGATATAACATTTTCCTTTAAATTTTTTTCACCCAGGGCAAAAAAAATTCTTGGCTACGCCACTGCATATGAGGCATTTTGTCTCAATTTAAAAGGTGATTGCTGATTCTTTAATGGCATTTAGATATCACAATATACAGATAATAAATTGATCAAATCAGAGGAACAGGTTTAACAAGAACAAATGTGTGTTTACAAATAAACAAACCAATATTACTACCAGCCCTGAACAGGCCATCTCCTCTCGGGATCAGGAAGCCATGAAGACCTCTTCTTCTTCTTTCTCATCGTCTCTGCAGCCGTCTTTTTCTTCTCCTTTTCTTCTTCCATCTCTTCAACATATCTTCTTCCAGAAAAAGCCCGGCTCAGAATGAGTCTCCAACTTCGGCTGTTGTTTCTCTGCTGCTGCTGTTTTGTTGGCAGCGGGGGCTCATCAGTAAACCTCATGGATTGAGATAACCTTTGATAGCCTGAAATCGCTAAGCACTCTGAGGAGACAGATTCTACCACCAATCTCGAGCTCGCTGATATCCCTACGATTCTTCCCAAGCATGAATTGCTCCTACGCGGGAAATGAAGGGTGAAAATAAAGACTAAGGAACGTGAGAGGAGCGGTAGTTGGCATTTATTTAGTTGCGTTGACTACATGAATGCTTTCCTAAGGGAAGACGTGTCCTGCAAAATTTATAAGAGGACCAAGCAGCTACCACCATTTAGTTCTGATCTGATGGAGAATTGACTAAAAAAAAAAGCCTATTGATGCAACTATGCTTGGCTAACGAGGTAATTTATGCTTTCAGATGTAGATTGACAACGAGCCTATATTATATGCTAGTCGGTAGAAAATTGAGGAGGAAAACATCTTCAATTTTAATACGATACTCGACACGTAATTTTTTTTGGTGATTCCTTTTTCCTCCCTCTCTCTCTATGCCAGTTTTGGTTATCTGGCTCTCTCATACAAAAAAGCATAAGGAATTTAGCGTGATTCTTTAAATCGCCTATTATATTTGTCTGGCTCTCTGATACAAAAGAAAAATAAAGGAAATCTCGTGGGAAGTTAGAAGTCCACATGCTTTTCCTTTCTCAACAATTCCTCTATTCGCCCACCATTCCCCAACTTTATTACCTCATGATGCGTATATGACGCATTTTTGTAGTGATTGAAAAACTTTAACGTATACAAATTTTACATGTTGGGCTTTGCTCATTGTAAGAGTCTAAAATTGTCTATGAGAACCCGTACGAAACTCGAAGCAAAGAGTGGACGAGTCAAGAAGGTTTACCCAATCGGCTCGCACGCGTCGGTCAACACGCACGCGTCAATCAGCTCGCGTGCGTCGGTCAACATGCGCGCGCCAATCAGTTCGTACGCGTTGGTCAACACGCGTGCGTCAACTAGCTTGCGCGCGTCAATCAGCTTGCGCACGTCGGTCAACACGCACGCGTCAATTAGCTCGCGTACGTCGGTCAAAACGCGTGCGTTAACTAGCTCCGTGCGTCAACCAGCTCGCGCGCGTCGGTCAACACGTGCGCGTCAATCAGCTCGCGCGCGTCAATCAGTTCATGCGCGTCGGTCAACACGCGCACGTCAATCAACCGTGCATGTCAACCAACGTGTGCAGCTCTAAGTAGTCGACGCGTTCGACGATCAGTCCCGCAACGAAGCGTACAAGTCAATGAGTCGACCAAATACATAAAGTAACAAAAAGTACAACTCCCGGCAAACGCAGAACTCGGCGAAAGCGACGGACCCGCGCCAGCGCGGGACGGCACAGGCCGACCCGCGCCAGCGCGGGTCAGACCCTGCTGACCCGCGCACCCCGCCAGCGCGGGACGGCACAGGCCGACCCGCGCCAGCGCGGGTCAGACCCTGCTGACCCGCGCACCCCGCGAGTCAGCAGAGTCCGTTGCGCAGTTCAGAGCCCGAAACGCGTTTTCGACGGTTTTAAAGCGGTTTTCGCAGGATTTATCTGTTTTAGGGGTTCCCAACTGACTTGATATCATCCACAAACGTGGTTAGGTTGTTGTTAATTGAAGATAATGCCATATCACTCATTCTCATCCAAATAACCGCACCCGAGGCCTATAAATATCAGCCCAAGGCCTCTATTTTACAGATCTGGAATTTTATCAAGAGGATGAAGTGCTGCTAGATTGAAGAGTCAAGGAGCACGAAATTTCAGCGAAGACCAACGAGATCCCGGCGAACTTCAGCACAAAGGAGAAGTCTTTCGAAGGATCCGAAGCCCCGTACGTCCGTTCCTTGAGATTAGGCTTAGTCTTAATCTCGAGAAGAGCTACTGATTTCGCTTGGTCGATTTCAGAGCTTCAAACAAATACTTCCTTGGTGAAGTAGGAGCTTCGTTAATTTTTCGACAACCGGATCCAATCCGCGGTCGTCCACGGATAAACCCCGGCATCGGCGAAGAACCCACGCAAGTAAGAGCCGATAAACAATTCTTGTGTTTATTTTCAAGAGAGTTGTAATTTTTATTTTCTTATTTGAATTCATTTGTAAACGATTGAAGTTTTAATGAAATCAATGATGAAGGTGACTTTTAACGAAAATAAACTGGCGACCACAGTGGGAGCCGATAGCCTTTCTGCGAAGGCTGACGTGTCGCAACCTCGGATCCTCATCTTGGTTGAAACAGAGGTCGAATATGAGTTCGACCAGCAGAAGTACGAGGAATATTTATCCTCCTCCAGATCAGCCTCTCCTCGCAGGTGTAGGAAGGCCTACTCTAAGAAGACCCGTTGAACTTCAGCTTCAGAAGCCCAAGAAGAAGATCTTCCCGCCACCGCTGCACTTGTGGCTCACAACGCCCCGCCGACATCCGACGAAGCCGAAATCACGGATCTGAACCCCTTGAGCAAAGGGTTGACTATTGATGATGTGCCCACCCTATCAAAGAGAGCACGTCAAAGGCGATGCCAACGCCTCGCACGCTAGCTGGCCAAAGCCTTGGAGCCAGTTGATGGAATCCGCTATGAAGCAGATCTGAAGTCCAGGAGGCGCCAACCACCACAACAACGAGTGGACAACCCCTCCTCCTTCAAACTAGCGAAGAATGAATGGATCCGCGTCAAAAGGACCCGATCGACTCTTCAAGAGCGGATTCAGAAACACCGCGCATTGCTTGCACATGCAAGAATTCTTATGCAAAAAGCCAAAAAATTGCAGAATGAAGAAGTGGAAAAGAAGTCACAAAGACTGCACAAAGTATGGAGGTCAAAGTCTAAGACGACAGCCAAAAAGATCGAAAAACGTGGGTCACTCAGATCTGACCCTCCAGCTCGCGGGTCACCCAGATCCGACCCTCCAGCTCGCGGGTCACCCAGATCCGACCATCCAGCTTGCGGGTCACCCAGATCCGATCCTCCAGCTAGCGGGACACCCAGATCCGACCCTCCAGCCTGCGGGTCACCCAGATCCGACCCTCCAGCCCGCGGGTCACTTAGGTCTGACCCTCTAACCCGCGGGTCACTCAAGTCTGACCCGCGCTAGGGTCAAGACAGAAAATGTTCTACACCTGTTCCTTCGATTCCATCAAGTTCCGCACCTCCGATGGAGATCCGCGACAGTATGGATTTGTCCTGTTTTAAGATAAAGATCACAGATCGCCTTAGCCCTTCACACGATGATCGAGGCAAAGCTCCTGTCAAAGAGCGCTTAGGCCCATTGAACGGATCTCGAGTGGTTTTTTAGGCTGGAGGTTGTAGTCGTCCTCCTAAGCAGTGGAGGAGAACACATGACGGGAAAACCCCTATAAATGACCGCATTGGATTGCGTGTCGAAGTCCAGGAGCCTGTTGAAGGCCGACGTTCACGAAAACATAGCCTCAGACATGCGATTCCTTAAGACGCTAACAAACCATTGAATTCCCAAAAGAAAACGTACTCATCGGATGAGGATGTTACACCTAGGGAGTCGTGCCAACACACGATGGGTTGTTTCGGTCATCAGACCGATGAGTTGTACTATCAAGCCTAAGGTACGAACAAGTCTCAGAGAAGGGATAATCAAGAACCAGACTCCCATTGTCTGTGTTCCAAAATTATCAAAGCTGTGTTGTCAGAATGTTGCTGTTCCAAGACTGCCCCAGAGAGAGTTTCAATGTTCGAAAGAATCTCCATCAGAATGTCCGAATCCAAACCAAGGCGTTTTCGTAGAAAGAAATCAGCCACTCAAGATGATGAATTTCCAGAAGTATCTGTTAATATGACTGGTAGAGGGAAGTCAACACGACTCTTTAGTCCTGACCAGTTTTCAGGAGTATCCTAACGAATAACTCAATTACAATCAGGAACTAGTAGACGAAGGAATTATCAGAGAATGCAAAAGGGACTACCCTCAGATGACGAAACGTCAGATGCTTGCTCAGATACCTGCTCAACAATGGCTTCCGATGATACGGCATCAAGCGCAGGACAATCCTATGAGTCGCTCATGATCAGCACAGAGCAGATGAATAAAATTCTTAAGGACGCTTTAACCAAGCAGAGGGAGAATTTTAAATTTGAACTGGAGATGGCTATGCAGCAGATGAGAGAAATACATGACCAACAAATCACGGCATTGTCGAATCAGCAGGGAGAGTCCAGTCGTCTGTAGGCGTCAAAAATTACCTATAGGTCCCCGAATACAGCTCGAGACAGAGAGAAGGTGATGAACGCCATTATCTAAGTCTAAGAGGATTATCCAACGCCGGTGAACACATGAAGCGAAACGACGAACCGAATAGCCTGTGCACTCACCGGCCACCATCAAGTGGTCCGCATGCCCATCGGCCACAAAATCGACGAACCAAGTGGCCCGCGTGCTCACAGGCTACCACCAAGTGGTCCACACGCTCATCAGCCACCAAATCAGCGAACCAAGTGGCCCGCGTGCTCACCGGCCACCACCAAGTGGCTCGCACGCTAATCAGTCACCAAAATGGCAAACCAAGTGGCCCGCAGTTTTGACTTAAAGTCAGTTTTTTTCGATTTTCGCGGATTCTTTTGGGATTTGTTTGTTCCTGAGCATCCCAATTGATCTGATACTGTGGTTATTCAGTTCTCAACTAAAGATAAGGAGGAATCCCTCGTTCTTATCCAAATACCCATTCCCGAAGCTTATAAATACGAGCTCGGGTGCTCATTCCTCAAAGGCTGGACATTAAGAAGGCGAAACGCTGCCGAATTGGAGAGTGGAGCCATGAATTTACAGCAATGGTTAGTAGATCTTGGCGATCTCCTGTGCATAAAGAGTGGAGTTCGAGAGATCTGAGGCCCGTCCCTTATTCCTCCAGATTTAAGCTTAGTCTTAAATCTCGAGATGAGCCGTGATCTCGCTTGGTCGAGATCATCGCTGTAGAGATTACTTCCTTCGTGAAGTAAGAGCTTTGATCACCAATCTGTCAACCGGATCTGATCCGTAGTGGTCCACGGATATTAACATCCCCGGCACAGGCAAAGTTCCCATGCAAGCAGCGGGTAATAAACGTCCATTGTGCTGTTTGACAAGAGTCGTATTTTTTGTATTTTTATTGTATAAGGAGATCTTATAAAAAGATCAACTTTTTATTTGAGTTTATTGTAAATGATTAAAGTTGGAATAGATTCAATCACAATGAAAACATTAATTTTTGACCCAAACACGCTTACGACCACAGTGAGAGTTTATAGCTTTGCTACCGAAGCTATCATGCCGTAACCACGGATCCGGATCCCAGTTTATGAAGAGGTCGAGTATGAGTTCGACCAACTGAAGTTCGAGGAGTATCTATCGGACTCCTCCTCCAGATCCTCTGCCCCTCACAAGCGCAGGAAGATCAAAGCCCCAGTTGCAAGGTACAGTTATGGTAGCTGCATCTTGCAATGCCCCTCCGGCCTCCAACAAAGCCGGATTTATAGATCTGGACTCCTCCTCAATCAAGGAGATAACCGATGTAACCGCACCAACTTTATCGAAGAGGGCACACCAAAGGTAGCGCCAACGACTTACGCGCCGATTTGCTAAGGCTTTGGAGCCTGTTGACGGGATTGGCTATGAGGCGGATCTGAAACACAGAAGGCACCGAGTGCCCCAGCAGCAAATAAATGGCCTCTCCTCCAAACCAACAGCGAATGAGTGGATCCAAGTCAAACGGACCCGCTCAACCCTAGAGGAGCGCATTTAGAAGTGTCGTGCCTTAATTGCGCACGCGCGAATTCTCGTGCGAGAAGCGCAGAAGCTGAAGCAAAAAGAGGTGATCAATAAGCTACCGAAACCATGCCTAGTCTTGAAACCAAAGTCCGAAACGACATCGATAAAAAGTCAAACAACGCCCGGAACTGCCGAAATATGCGAACCACCATCTGGTGGCTCGGCCAAAATCGAGCCACCAAATAGTGGCTCGGCCAAAACCGAGACAC
>NC_033796.1:74379171-74426824 GCF_001876935.1 Asparagus officinalis
GCCACTAATTGGTGGTTTGTGCCGGTTCGCATCTGGTTCAGTTCGGTTCGGTTCACGTCCGGTTCGGTTTGGTTCGCACTTGGTTCGGTTCGTTTCGCACCCGGTTCACCTCCCGTAGTCCCGTTTAAGCCTCCGGCAGCCCCTGTTTCTGTCCCGATGAATCACACACCTCCGGCAGGACCCCACGGCAGCGTGGGCTTATCCCAATTCAAGACGAGGATGATGGATTGCCTGGGTCCTTTACATGAGGATCGAGGTAAAGTTCAGATCAAAGAACGCTTAGGTCCAGTGACTGTACCCCGAGCAACCACTCGAGCTGGGGGTCGTACACACCCTCGCAACTAGTCAGAGCTTTCCTATAATAGGAAAACCTTTGCACTTGATCGCCTCGGACGATGAATTGAAGTCCAAGAGCCCATCAAGAGTTCGCGCTCCTAAAAACATAGCTCCAAATACGTGACTCTTAAGAACGCCAATAAGGCAGCAAGCTCTCAGAAGGAAACGTGTTCGTCAGACAACGACGTTATACCTAAAAAGTCGTGCCAACACGCGATAGGTTGCTCCAGCCATATGACAGACGAGTTGTACTATCGGACTGGGGGTACGAACAAGTCTTGAAAGAGAAGTACCCGAGAAACAAAATCTCACTGCCCGTGAGCTAAACTAATCAGGGTAGTATTATCAGCGTGTAGCTGCCCCAAGGCCGCTCCACAAATGGTCTCGGTATTTGAGAGGATCTCTAACGAAGCAACTAAGTCCAAGCCAAAATGTTTTCGCAAGAAACAATCTGCCGTTCAAGGTGACGAACCTACGGAAGTCACAATAAATGTGGCTGATAAGGGAAAGTCAACTCGATCTTCTAGCTCTGACCCCCTTGTATCGCATCGTCTGACTCAGTTATGTACAGGGACCACTAGAAGCAGGGACTACCAAAGAATGCAGAGAGGGTTATCCTCGGATGATGAAGCATCAGATGCTAACTCTGCAGTCGCTTCTGACAATACGGTATCTAGCCCAGGGCAATCTCGCGAAGTGTTTATGATTAACACCGAGAAAGCAACTAAAATGGTTGAGTATGCTCTAGCTAAGCAGAAGCAAGCATTTAAATTTGAAATGGAAATGACTATGTTGCGGATGAGGAAAGAGCATGACCAACAGATCCGAGCCTTGTCGAATCAACTAGGTGAATCAAGTCGTCGCAACGATGTTAGCCAAGCAGCTAGTGATTCAGACGTGGATGAATACATCAATGCTGATGACCATCCTGTTGACCAGAATGCTAAGGGTGGTCCCACTAAAAACAACGACGCTGGGGGTGGTCCCACCGAAAACGACAACATTGGGGGTGGCCCCATTGTACCTCTTAAGAATCGTTCAAAGCCCGATACGAGTGAGGATGAGAAAATGAAAGATCTCGAGAGCAAAATCAACGCTCTGATGTCTGCTCGAGAGGTGAAAAGGACCGGCATTCTATGTCCCTATCCAAGAGAGTGGGATTCAATAGCATACCCGGCGAAGTTTAACTTGATTAACTTCATGCCGTTTGACGGGAAGGGTTCGCCCACTCAACACCTGATCTACTTCAAGTCCCACTTGGGCATGGTCTCTGGTAATGAAGCCTTGATGGTTCGGTCATTCGTCGGCACCCTTCGCGGGCCTGCCTTCGATTGGTACCGCCGTCTCAAGCCCGGAAGTATTAACAACTGGGACGATATGGAGAGCTCATTCCTCAGCAACTTCTTTAATGATGATGCCGAGATATCTACCAGGACACTCGTTGAGGAGAAACAGGAAGACAAAGAAACGGTCGACGACTTCATCAAAAGTTTCCGGAATAAAGCGATGCACTGTTGAGATCCGATCAAAGAGGACTTCATCCTTCAAACCTGTCACAACAACCTCTCCTTTGACGTTTTGGAAGTTATGGGAGTAGCACCATCCAACAACTGGAAACCTCCAACCCTGTCACAACAACCTCTCCTTTGACGTTTTGGAAGTTATGGGAGTAGCACCATCCAACAACTGGAAATAGTTGAAGGTGCATGGAGAGCAGGCCGAACGCTTCCTCAGAAGGAAGAAAACCGAAAGAAGCCAACCGACGGCTAACCCTCTGAAATCAGATTTTTCCTCCTGTAGTAAAGGGAAAGCACCTGCAGTAGCTGTTGACGCTAACCAGACGTCGCAACAGTCACCCCAAAGACAGCAGAAGACTTCGGGTTCGAGACTCCAAAAAGAGTACTCCTTCAAGGACGAAGACGTTCCAGCCATCTTCGAATCCCTCCTTGAAAACAACAAGATCAAGCTACCACCTATCGTAAATCAGGAGGAAGCTGACAATACTACGGATCCAAAGTACCGTGCGTACCACAGGAAGGTCCTTCATCCCACCAAGGATTGCTTTGCTTTTAAGAATAGCATCCAAACCTTGGTTGAAGCCGGCGTCATAACGCTGGGATAAGCCAAATGGGAATGGCGACACTCTGAAGAGTATACGAGTATAAACTGCTTCTCAATATTCCAATAGGTATACGAGTCTAAACTGTTTCCCACTCCTGACGAGAAGTTCCTGAAGAATTTTTATACGTATTATTCTTAAGGATAACCCGGTCATGTAACTGAGTATAATGTCAGACCCAGTTCCGCAGAGGAAGCTAGGGGTGGATGATTTGTGTAACGGGAAGTTCCCGGAAGAATCCTACATGTAATTTTCTTAGGGATAACCCGATCATTACGAACAAAGTGATAAACACTAAACTCCCACTGTGATTTCTGAACACTCTTTTGCTGAGACGAGATTCGATTACTTCGTTGGATCAATCTTCCCTCACGAAACTCCCATTCAAACTCTCACTATGTCTGTGCACTCAACACTCCCATTGTTAGAGTCCAGACATAGTACTCGGAATTTTAATCTCCTAATCATTGATAATTATCAAACCCCTCCGTGTTAAGTAATTGACAGTTAACACTAGGAACCCTCTTTGAGTGATTTGTACGAATTAACACTCCCACTGTAGTTTGTACTCCCACTCTCACGGTTCACTTGGTCAAACCTTCCTACAGTTAGGACCACAGTCAAAATCCCCTCTTGATTCCTTCAATGAACGAGAGGTCCACAAATCGAGTGATCAAACCTATAAAAGTTAGGGTCATCTCACACTCCCACTCTCACTTAGTCAAACCTTCTTATAGTTAGGACCAAAACCAAAATCCCCTCTCGATTCCTTTCATGAACGAGAGGTCCACTTTCAAACCGAGTAATCAAACCTTCTTACAGTTAGGATCATCTTAAACTCCCACTTGGTCAAACCTTCCTACAGTAAGGATCAAAACCACAATTCACTCTCGATAAATGAGAAATCCATCTTTAGTTCGGTAATCAAACCTTCCGACAGTTAGGGTTATCTGAATCTTTTTGATTCTCAGAGTGGAGATCCCACTTTGAGTTTCTGTTTGCAACTGGAGATAGAATATAAAATTCTTTCTCTTTAGCTTTGAGAGATAGAATATAAAATTCTTCCTCTCCCGTATCGGGTTCATCTTTGCCCTAAGAGAAGACGCCACTTTTTCAACTCCCAAAATTCATGCCTTTTATGCGTGGGGAATTTTATCCCGAATCCTAAGTAGGGATAAGCCAATGCCTAACACGCGTTGTCGGTTAGTTCTTAACCGTAAAAAGAACAAAAGCCCACATATTCGACATTATGACAGGTTGTTATTCATAACGCCAAAATCCGTACTACACACGCACGGGGAATTTTATCCCGAAGCCACTACAACAAAACTGTTTTTTTATAGTGTTGAATGATAGCGTTTACGTTGTAAGTGCTATAGATTGTATGTGCCTTATTTTTTGATAGCGTTTGAAAAATTTTAAACGCTATAAGTAATTGATCACATTTTTTCCCTTCTGGCACGTTGAAATCTTAAGTGGGATGCTGAAAATTAAAACCGCGCTCTAACAAACCGTTCCCTTTTATTTTTCTAAAAAACCCCACAAATACCCACAACTTCCCGTTCCTTTTCTTTCACCTAAGCCCTAACAGCCATCTGACTCGTCGCTTCCGCCTCCGAGTCGTCACCGTGCCGCCTCCGAGTCGTCGCTGGTGCCGCCTCCGACTCGCTGTTGCAGCAACTCGCCACCAGGATTAATTTGAGAATCTGAAAGGTTTAAGAGAACCGATGTCTGAAACCATTTTCTTTTGATTTTTGATTTTTTTGGGTAGTTATTTTGTGAGATTAGTTGTGATGAATATGTGGTTTATTTGTGATGCAGAGCACTGGGAGCTCAGGGAGAAATTTGATAACTGGGTAAGTTTTTAATTTTGAAATTCCTTTTGAAATTCCTGTTGAGTTTAATTTGATAACTGGGTAAGAGTTTAATTTTGTTTTTCTGTTAGGTATTTGAATGATAATTGCGTATTAGTTTGTTTAGGGTTTTCAATTTTAGGCTGGGTTTATGATTTGAGTTTATTATATGTTTCATTCGAATGGTATAACTTGGTATGATAATGAGAATGGGTTCTTCAAATATCAAATCACTTCCCTCTCGTTAAAACAAAAGCTTTCAATTTCAGTAGCGGTGATAAAATGTTTCATTTATGCACACACCTATGCAACTATTATATATCTTGTTTGAACAATCTTCGACTTCATGTTGTTATCTTGATTTTCACTTCCTAGGCTAGTGTTCAAATACATAGCATATGTAGTAAGGACCAATATATATATATATTGACTATCATATGACATAGACCATCTCCTGGATCACCTTAGAATACATTCACCGTGTATACAATAATGAAAGGGCTACCATTACTAGAATTACTACTTTTAGTTTTAATTTCGCTGTAAAGTCTTCATGCTTTTTTGTCTGTTTTTTTTAAAGTAAGTTAACACGAGTTTTATACAATATATGAATGGAAAACTTCAACCCTTCTATCCTGGCTATTAGGAAATGAAATGAGGAGACAAATACAAGTTTCGAACAAAAATAACCATGTGCAGGTTTTCTCTTTGGGGTTTTTTTTTAAATTGAGTTTTTGTGGGATATCATTGGTTAAGATACCATTAAATATCTAGTATTCTGTTTGAATGATTTTCTTAGTATTATCAATGTAAATCAAAATTTGTAGTGGCCCGTGATAAAGCTGGTATGATACTCGGATATTGGTCTTGGCTATAGGTAGTACCACAGGTTTTGTTATGCTGTTCCCAAATACTATGCAGTTAGCTCTTACAAGAGTCATGTTTGATGCAAACAACAATAATTGGGGCCTGGACCTTTTGGATTAGAAAACGTGTATGACATTTTTAAATTCATCGGCATAATCATATAAGTAATTTGATTGTTTTTCTTTCTCATACTTGTGTGGTATATGAAATAAGAATATCTGTAAAGCTCCATCACAAGCTTATTATCTCCTAGGCTAGTTGTTTGTAGTTTTTAAATAGTGAGAACAAGTAGCAGATCGGTTCAATATCATTGTCAATGGCACAACAACACATAGTTTATAAAATTCTTTAATTTGATGAAACCATTTAATAATTTAATCTTAAATAAGAAACCTAAGTTGAGTCTATTGTGTCAATTGTGCTTCTTTATCTGAATTGGGTTTTGCATTGTCATTGTGCTTGTTATTATGTTTGTTGGCAACTTGTTTTTTTCTTAGTTATTGTGTATTTTACTCATTGATGAATTATATAATTGCTGGTTTATATTAATCAATTTTTTTTCTTAGTTATTGTGTATTTTACTCATTGATGAATTATATAATTGCTGGTTTATATTAATCAATTAGAATTAGTTTATTTTTGTTTTCATATGTTAGACATTGCTTGCATAAATCTTATTGAAAAGATGAAGGAAAAAGAGTGGGTGTGGCTCTACGGGTAAGAATCATATCTTAATCTGTTGGTTCACTAATACTTGTAAAATTATAGTAATTTAACTAGATTTGGAATGCATTTTGTTCTTGCTCCTTTTCTTTGAAAATCATAGATCCACCCTCGAGTACCAGCAAAAAGCATTACAATTTGTAAAGACAGCTGAAAAGAATTTGGGATTTCCTATAAGGATGTTCTGCCCTTGCACAGGATGTCGTAATATGAGCCATCAAGATGGAAGTACAATTTTTGAACACTTGGTTACAAAGGGGATGGATCTTTCGTACCGAATGAAATCACATTGGAATAAGCATGGAGAGAAACAAGAAAGTGGTGAGAAGCTTGATTATGAAGCCACTAAGGATGAGACATATAACTTATTCCAAGCTGCCTACTTTATGGGTGAAGAACTTGTCCAGCCTATACCTATTAATGAACCTACTGAACATGGACATGGTAACGAGTTCATGAGGAGACTAGAAGAAGCACAAACTCCTTTGTATCCATGCTGTGAAAGTTACACAAAGTTGTCAGCCATTGTAGATTTGTATGGACTCAAAGGCAAGAGTGGATTATCAAGTAAACATTTCAATGAGTTGTTATATATCATTAAACGTATGTTGCCAAAGGACAATGTCTTGCTAGATTCAGCCACCTCGATTAAAAGCTTCCTCAAGATTTTTGACATGGGGTATGAAAAGATTCACGCTTGTGTGAATGATTGCTGTCTCTTTAGAAAGAAGTATGAGGAACTGGACAACTGTCCAACATGTGGTGCTTCAAGATGGAAGATAAATAAGCGTACTAAAGAAATCAGAAAAGGTGTTCCAGTTAAGGTTTTGAGATATTTTCCTATTATTCCTAGATTTAAAAGGATGTTCAGGTCTTCACAAATGGCTAAAGATTTGAGATGGCATTTTGGTAACAAAAGCACTGACGGGAAAATGCGTCACCCTGTTGATTCTTTAGCTTGGGACCTAGTTAATGATAAATGGCCCTCATTTGCAGCTGATCCACGTAATCTCAGACTTGGACTTGCTACTGATGGTTTCAACCCGTTCTCCATCTTAAGCTCTAAATATAGTTGTTGGCCGGTAATGCTTGTGAATTATAATTTGCCTCCTATGTTGTGCATGAAGAAAGATAATATTATGCTAACATTGTTGATTCCTGGTCCAAAGCAACCGGGAAACGACATAGATATCTATTTGCAACCACTTATTGTTCGCGGGGAAAATTGCTTTCATTGAAGTCATTGTTTCCTTAAGCAACAGTTTATCGGTTACAAAAGATCCGGTCTTTTTATAAGATCCGGTTACAACAAAATCAAAGAAAAAAAAGAAAAATTACAACTTTTCTTTTCTCGAACAAATCGCAAGATCCTGTTTTGCGGTCACTTGCTTGTGTGGGTTCTTTGCCTACGCCGGGGTTAATCCGTGGACCACCGCGCGATCTTGATCCGGTTGGATCTACACGGTATAACGGGTGCTATTTCACGAAGGAAATAACAGCCGAGGGGATTATTTCACCAAGGAAATAATAGCCCTAAGTAATCGAAATCGACCAAGCGAAATCGATACTCTTCTCGGGATCAAAAAACTAAGTTTGATCCGGAGGATAACCGTGTGGATCTCAGATCTGATCTCTCTCAAACTCCTACCTTATTTGACTCGTGGACGATCGCTAAGAACCAGATCTAAAAAGTCGAGTCTTCAAAGCTCCAAAACTCGAAGTTCAGTTCTCAATCCGGCAGAGTTTCACCTCAAAAGTTCCAAGTCCTTAACAACGAGCCTAGGGGTCTATTTATAGGCTCCTAAACCAGATCTGGGCTTAGATCTGGGCCCAGATCTGGTGGCTCGGCCCAGGTGGCTCGGCCACCTAGGTGGCTCGGCCACCGAGCACAAGAGGTGGCTCGGCGGCCACCTAGTGGCTCGGCCACACGAACCCCATTTGCGTGCGCTCGGCTTTTGGCCGAGCCACCAAGTGGTGGCTCGGCCACCGAGCCACCCAGAGGTGGCTCGGTCAAGGCCGAACCCTCCTGGTGTTTGATTTTTGCCATCTTTTCCGGTCTCGCGGTTTATTCGAACTTCATTGTTGATCTGGACTCTGATTTGGTAGTCCGGATCCTGATTTCGCAGTAAATCAGCTTTGGTGTTGTGGTCTAACGATCCTGCTTGGATATATCGCCCGATGGTTCGTTGGTTTGTCGAATCACCGTGCCGAGCTGTGTTAAGGGACCTATAAGCAGTTTTATATGCCTACAGATACCCCCTCCAAAGTATTTTAGTCTTATTCTTTTATAGAAGAGTCTGGAATACTTTGAATATGATTGTCCCAACCTTCAATCGGTATGATGGGACTTTGGAATGACTTCTATTCTTGATTCCTTCAATCCTCCAGGCTATTCGGTGCTTTGTCGAATGTCTGCAAGGGTTCCGGTGCTGCATTTATTGTCTGACCGCTGTCGGAATTTTGAACTTGAAGTCAATTCCTGATTTTCTGATCTTTAGCTCGTGTTTGCTGTTTCAACATAGAACCGACCATCGATTGTTGGGTCCGACGTTTGACACAGTTTATACTCGTACGTCTGCTGGAGTCTTGAGAAGTAGTTTATACTCTTATACTTTTCGGAGTGTTGTTGAGTTATCCTTAAGAATATTTTTAGAAAAATACTCCCCAAAAACTTCTCAACAAAAATAGGGAATAGTTTATACTCGTATACCTTATTGGAGTATTTTTCATGTCCGAATGAGTTGAACCGGCCTGAAAATGTCCCAAAAAAGGTAGTAATTGGGCTCAAAAAAATCTTCCGACCCTTCCGAATGTGTGGGAGAGGAATGAATAAATAAGGGACTGAACCGTTGGTCGATTTGAAGTCATTTCGACAATCGGTTCAGCTCCAATTTGAATTTTGGTTCAAATCTGGTTCAAACTGGTTCAGAACTGGTTCAACCTGGTTCAAGACTGGTTCAGGACTGGTTTAGCCTGGTTCAGCTTGGTTCAGGCTAGTTCATCCTGGTTTGGTCTGGTTCAGACTGGTTTGGTCTGGTTCAGCCTCGTTTGAACTGATTTAGCCTGGTCTGATCTGGTTCAACCTGGTCTGGTCCGGTTCAAGGCTGGTTCAACACTATAAAAGACCCCCTTTTCCTCTCTTTAGGGCCGGCCCCCCTTTCTCCCTCTTTTGGATTTTTCTCTTCCCTCGTGCATCCTTACTCCTTCAAACCTTCAAATTTGTCTTAGATCTATCTTTCCTTTTGATCTTAGACTGAAAAATCCTTCAAAATCTCCACATATAAAGTTTCTCTCAGGCCCCTCGAGCACGTGGTTCGAGCCTCTTTCAAGATCTGATTTTTTGTCGGATCCTCGAGCTTTTCCTCAGGTAAATCCTCCATAATTTTGGCATATTTCATGTTTAATTCAGTATATGAATTTGTGGGATTGCATATGAGGGTTAGGGTTTGTGATTTGACGCCTCGAGCTCATATTTCAGGAGGTAGAATTTGGAGATCTGAGGGGTTTAATTGTAATAAAGAGGGGTTAAAATTTTAGGGTTAGAGTTTGTCACCCTAACTAAACTTTTTTCTGTATCTGATCCTCTGATTTACTTTGCAGATCACCATGTCGCATATCCCGAGAGGTCGATCCCCTACTGCGTCGGCTGATGGCGTGCTTCCCTCGTATGCTGGTGAGCTCTTTTTTAGCGTATTTTAAAATTTGTAGATTAGTCATTTTCCCCCGTTTTGTTCTCCTTGGTGAGGCAATTGGGAAGAGCCTTGATTCTCCTTGGTGAGGATTGACGCTTTAAAAGATAGGTTTTGCTTGGTCAAAACCATATCTCAAATTAAATAAAGGGGGCGCTTTGAAGCTGCATTGTGCGTTATAAGGCAGAGATATATTGTCGATATACCCTATCTTATGAATGCACAATGTAGCCAAATCGTCTCACCCTTTATAAAGCAGTGACTCTATCTTACCCATTTGTAAGATGAGTTCAACTTCCTTTTATAACTGAGACTAACAAACGCTTAATTGCTTATTTCCAGTGGGATATCCTTCTGGAGCGTTCTCATCTCATGCAGTGTACGGGCGTCGTGACGAGTATTATTCGACCTCTGATGATTTTTCACCTATTCCGCTTACCCCTCAGTTTGCTTCAGGCACGTCGACAGAGGTTGCCCAAGTGGTGAAGGAAGGTGGACATCGAGTTCTTCGACAGCTGATTACTGATGCGCCTTTCGTGAAGGATACCAGCTCTGTTCAGCCTCTCAGGAAGACCAACTTTTTGTTTGGTGACTCTGTTAGAGATCCTGATGCAGTGTTCATTGACGCCGAGCAGTGGCTTCATAAAGATGATGGTGGTTTTCTATATTTGCCTAAGATTCCTCGACACCGCTCATTGACTGAGCTCAGGCATCAGGCCGTGACACGGGAGATGACGTGGCGCTTGACGGAGGAGCACGAGAGTATTCACTGTGGCTATATTACTCATCAGGCAGATCCTGGTTCGAGCAGGAGTCATATCATTGGATTGCGTCCTGGAGTATTGGGGCTGGATACACCGCCGCGTAACGAATTTCTTACTTCTGCTTCCACCTTGAAGAATCGTCTCGCCGACTTAGGACGGGAGATGCCTGCGACGCGCCATAGATTCTATGGCTAGGTCCATTCTTTAGACAAGCTTTGGTGGGCTCGTATGACAAAGTACGTCTTAAGCCGATGGAGCGAGGAGTTGCATGCTTGTGGTCTATATGCAGCTATTCGTTCCACCATGTATGGTTTACCCGTCAGCGCTAAACATTTCTTCGCTTTGTGCGAGCTCTATAACCCGGATTCGAACACTTTTCTGACTAGGCACGGAGAGTTGGGCTTGGCTCTTCATGAGATGCACAAGATTTCTGGTTTTCCCATGGGTCAGATGCTATATCAGGAGTACTTTCCCTCCAACCATGAATTGAGTCAGCTGAAGGACCGCATGCCCACCCGTTATGAGACTTTATGGGATCTCACATGTCACTACCATATTGCTTTGGCGCAGTCTGAGCCTTTAGCGAAGAGGACCAAGTCACATGTGAGCCTGAAGCAGTTTGCGTGTTATTTGTTCAGAAATCTAGAGAGCAATTCTGGCGAGGCTATTTGCGAGCTGGCGACGCTTACTCCTTCAGAGGTTAACGGTCTGCTGAAGAAGATTGACCATTGGAAGTGCTCTACCCAGCGTTTCAGCTTGCCTACAAAAAGGAACTTTCGCTTCTTCCGGTGATGGTAGCTAACATTCATCGAGGGCTTCGATAGATTTCTAGTGCTTTTACACAGAAAGAAGATGAACCGTCGGCTCGGATTCCTCTTACTAAGGTGGAGCTCCTATACACTTATTTGATGGCTTGGTTCGTCCTTCATCGTCCTGATATGATGTCGTTACCTAGCACCGTAGACCGCTCTGTTCCCCTACTACAGTTGTTTGAGAATGGCAGGTGGGAGGGGCGAGGATTCCCTGAAGTCAGGAAGCAGCTACAGGTCCACAAGTGTTGGGTATTTTCCACTTGCTTCCCGCAGTTCTCGAGCCAATATGGCGAGTGTTTGACTGATGAGGAGAGGCCGAGGGGGACTCAAACTCATTTAGATGTCGGCTGCTTTAACTGGCTAGTGAACATTAGGCCGGGTTATCTGACCTTCCAGGTAAGGAATCAGTGCTTCATAGAGCCATATCTACCCTGCCGATTCGCCCACCAGTTTGGCTATGATCAGTTTTATGTCGGGAATCCGCGTCAGCAGCTTCGGACTCATGGCGGTTTGGTGGACGGTCTCCGGGCATGGCTGTGGACCGTGACGGGCTGTACTGGTGCTAAGTTCAGTCTCCCGAGTGCTGAGCGTCAGTTAAAGCTCACCTTCTTAAGCTGCAGGTGGTTGTTAGCAGCTAACAAAACCGTCCCCGTGAAGCCGATTGCAGAGTTAGTGGCTGAGGAGGCTTCTCAGGCTGATTCTCATGTGATTTGGGAAAATGCTCGGTCACAGAGGACGTGGAGAAAGACTCGTCGGATTGACGAACAAGGAAAGAAGATATTCAATTCTGCTAATGAGGCTTCAGGCGGAGATCTTAAAGATTACGAGGACTGTTCCGAGCGAGGTTAACTACCTATCCTTTCCTTCTGTCTTCCAGAATTATTAATTTTGACAATTGTTTGATGTTTCAGGGACCGCGGCTGACAAGGATGAAGAATTCCATCCTTTTTCCCGGGCGAGACCTTCGATTGTTGCCCCAGCTGCTAGGCGGAAGAGACTAGCCCACAAGCCGCGTGCAGATCCGCAAGCATCCGAGATGGATTTGACTATCCTCTTGATCATTCAGAATTTCAGGCTCATGCTTTTCCATCTCTATATAGGAGAGCGTGGGGAAAGCGAGATGAGTCCCGATCCTGCTCCTCATGATTTTGTACTTTCTGGTGAGCCTGGCTTGCCACACCAGGTAGAAAAGCCTGCAGAAGCTGCTGACGTTAGGGAAACCATCAATGTAGGACCCGATTCAGCGAATCCAGGTACATCTACCATTAACAATGTACCCTTTAGATAGCACACAAAGGAGTTAAACGATTCAGAATTCGTGCCTCCCCTAATTGTCTCTATGCTTCTTGCTCTTTTAGATAAATTGCAGGAGGCAAACGTGGATCTTGGGAATAGAGAGGCTAACACACCCATAAGAGGTAACTCATTTCCATTGGTCGCAGTCTCTTTATTCTTCTTTCGCATTTATATTTTCTTGTATCAGATTTTTCGACTGATGATTTCGACGAGGAAGGTTTGCTCGTGGACACTCCTATGCTCCACTTCATGTATGGCTCTCCTCAGATTGATGACCAATTGCCTGGAGATATGTTTCCTGAGTCTACACTCCCCAAGAATCCCGAGGATGGTCCTTTTGAAGGTACATGCCTCTTCTCAGGTTAATTATAGGACTATCCATTTTTTGACTAATGCAGCTATAATGTGATGAATCTGAGAATTCCGTTTTGTGTTTGACAGAAGCTTTTGTCGAGACCGATCCTGTTGAGCCGGCTGTGAGACCAACCACATCAGCTGATATATCAACAGCGGTTACACCTCCACTACCCCCAGTGATTCAAGGGGAAGAAGGTATAAATTAAGCAACTGAGAAATGTTATTTATTTCCTCATCAAGGCTTTTGACGGATTTCTCCTTTTTTGTGTAGGGATTTCTTCTCGGCTTCATGTCCTTGTGAAGGAGTTGTTATCAGACAACGACCCTGAGAAGATCGTCATCTGTATAGAAGTCCGCTCCTTCTTTTCCTTCGTGAATACTATGATTGGCAAGCTCTTCCACGGCGGACTTTTCCTTCACCAATTTAAGCCTTTCCTTGATCCCAGAATAAATTCAATAAGGGATGTAGGATATCCGGATCTGGCAAAGGCTATAATTAATGACCTTGATTGCTTGGAGCATGAGCTTCAGATGTTACGTGAGCTCTGGGATACAGGTGCCTCTTCATTCATTGCTGCCAATTTGGATACTCGCTTACAGACATGGCGCGATACTCGAGTTCTTCCTGAGCTCGAGATTCAGGTGCAGCGGGATCGAGTAGACCGAGTTGAGGCCAATCTTGCTGTTAGATCATCTTCACTTGACGATCTTGACTCTTCTATTGCCTCTTGTGAGACCAAGATAGAACAGTTCCAAAGAGGACTTCGTGAAGAAGAGGAGACTTTGAGTATCCTTCAGATGACGAAGGTACAGGATCAGCAAGCCCACACTGCCTTATTTGAGGAGTTGAAATCCTTGAAGCAAAAGCTGGTCGAGACGGAGGAGATTGCTGTGAAGACTTTAGCCACCACTGAAGAGTCCATCTGAGCTGAATTGCAGGATGAGCTTAGGCAAGCTTATGATGAGAAGCTGTCTAAGTTTAGTCAGCAGATCTTTAGCCATGGGCTTGATGTATGATTTCATTTACTGAATATTTTGACTTTTGATCCTCTTAGTGGAAATGGTTTTATCTTTATCTTTATTATGATTTCTCATTCTGTTTGGAATGATTGACCATAATACTCACAGGATTTTTGGCAAACCCTCAGCCTTCAACGGGTTTAATAAGCCTTTACCGACTACCGTTTGAATCAGGCTAGCATGCGGATTGTCTAAATCCGTTCCGCATGTAACGTTGTGCTAAGAGAGTGAATTCTCTGAGACTTTGTGCTATGATGTTGAATACATAGGCTTTACCATTTGTTACGGGAATAGGCTACCCGGCGACACGTGTTAGGTGTTGACTTTAGGATTTTTAGCTAACCCCCAGCCTTCAACGGGTTTGATAAGCCTTTACCGACTACCGTTTGAGTCGGGCTAGCATGCGAATTGTCTAAATCCGTTCCGCATGTAACGTTGTGCTAAGAGAGTGAATTCTCTGAGACTTTGTGCTATGATGTCGAATACATAGACTTCGCCATTGTTACGGGAATAGGCTACCCAGCAACATTTTGGTGTTATTAATAACGACCTGCCACAATGTTGAATATGTGGACGGGTGTTCTTTTTAACGGTTAAGAACTAACCGGAAGCGCGTGTTAGGCGCATACTTATCCTTACTTAGGTTTTAGGATAGAATACCCCAGAATCGAACTCTGGTGTCTTTTTGTGCGGAAAAAGACTAAACCGGCAGCGCGTGTTAGGCGCAGACTTATCCCTGCTTAGGATTCGGGATAAACTTCCTAGGATGAATCCTATATTGACAAATTTTGGAAGGATCGGTGCGGGAAAGGAAGAATTTTATATTCTATTTCCCGGTCTTCTTTTAGGGTGAAGGCGAACCCGAATACAAGGAAGGAAGAATTTTATATTCTATTCCTTGATTCTGGAAAGGAATAATTTTATATTCTATTTCCAGCGCAAAAGAAACTAGAAGTGGGATCTCCACTCCGAGAATCTGGAAAATCTAGATAAACCTACCTTTTATAGGATTGGTTATCTAAAGATGAGTTTTTCGTTTATCGAAATGAAATTTCAACTTCGGTTATAACCATGAGAAGGCTTAACCAAAGAGAAAAAGGAGGGAGTTCTTTCGTTTATCGAAAGGGGACTCTGAACTGAAAGTGGACCTCTTGTTCATGGAAAGAGTCAAGAGGGCCAGAAAGACACTTTTGGTGGACTCACTGTCAATTGAAATTGATCAGTGAGGGATTTTGGTGGTGAAAATGATTTTGGGTTATCCTCTAGAATATTAAGTGTAATATTCTTCAAGGAACTTCCCGGTAAATGAGTTATCCTGAACGTACTAGGGATAGTACTTTTTCAGGAACTAGGGATAGTACTTTTTCAGGAACTTCCTATTTATTGGCATTAATTGCCTAGCGCCCTCTTGAGTAATCAGGCGATATGCGCCGTTTGAGTAGACTGTGTCTATCACAAACGGTCCTTCCTATTTGGGTTCAAATTTACCTTTCTTCTTGGAGTTAAGGATTATCGGTCGGCGAGCAGCGAGGACCAGATCTCCTTCCTTGAAGCTTCTCTGTCGGACTTTTTTGTTAAAAGCCCTAGATATTCTGGCTTGATAAAACTCAATGTGTTGTTGAGCTTCCAAGCGCTTTTCATCCAACATTTCAAGTTCTTCGAGACGTTTCTGATGTTGTTCTTCTGTCGTCATCTCAGTTGCGAGAGCGATCCGAAGGGATGGGATTTGGATTTCCAATGGTAGCACAGCTTCACATTCGTATACCAATGAATATGGGGTAGCTCCTGTAGGTGTGTGTATGGTGGTACGATAAGCCCAGAGTACTTCACCGAGTTTATCATCCCAGTCTCATTTATTGGTCTTCACGAGCTTTGACATGATCTTAATGATCGTCTTGTTAAATGCCTCAGGTAATCCATTCGCAGCGGGATAATAAGCTGTTGACGAAATATCTTGAATTTTGAACTTATCACAAAACCTGACGAAGGCGTTGCTTATGAACTATGGACCGTTGTCATGAATGATCCGTCTTGGCACGCCGTGTCGGTATATGACATAATGTTTGATAAAATTAATGACGTTGTTCGTCTTCACTTCTCTAAGCGGAATCGCTTCGGCCCACTTTGAAAAGTAATCCGTGATTACGAGGATTAATCGATCACCTTTGACTGAAGGGGGAAAAATAGGACCGACAATGTCCATACCCCATGTCTTGAACGACCAAGACGTGGTTGACGTGTGTAAACGCTCTGGTGGTTGGTGCATATAATTTGCATGTACTTGACAGGCATGACATTCTCGGGCGTATTCGATTGCATCACGAACCATTGTTGGCCAAAAATATCCCATTCTCCTGATGCGATCATACAGTTTGGGACCGGGCTGATGCGCACCACATTCTCCTTCGTGTGCTTCCTTAAGAACTTCTTCTACTTCTTTGTTCGAAAGGCATCGGAGTAACAAACAATCGTATCCTCTACGGTATAATGTATGGGTCTCGGTATTATAGAAGAATCTTGGTGCTCTTCGGCGGATTGATTCCCTTTCTTTTACATCCTCGGGCAAAATACCATATTGGACGTAGTCAATGATAGGAAAACGCCAATCTCGGGACTCAGACCCAATTTGAGTCGAATTCACCTCCTTGGCGCTTATGTTTCTATCATCTTCCTCTTCAATATCCATATCGTATATGGGTACGCAGAGCTGATGCGTCCTTACTGTGACTAATAGTTCAGTTTCGGGAGGCTGCGCAAGTGATACCGCTAGTGCTGCCAGTGCATCCGCATAAGCGTTCTGGAGACGAGGGATGTATTCAATAAAGAATTCTTCAAAAGAATCTGCCATTTTGATGGCCTCCTGGTGGTACGGGATCAGGTCTTGGTTCCTGACTTCATACTCTCCACGGACTTGGTTGACTATCAATTGAGAATCCCCAAAAGCTTCGAGATATTCGACCCCCAGCTCCTTGGCGAAACTGAGTCCAATGAGAAGCGCGTTGTACTCAGCTACGTTATTGGAACACGGACTAGTCAGTGAATAAGCCCGAGGCATCACATGCTTCCCCGGGGAAATTAAGACAACTCCAACTCCCACTTAGCTAACCGCCAATTCATAGAGACCGGTTGCGTCATAAATACCCGTACTGGATTAACGTTAGAAATGACGTAAATCGTCTGTCCCACCAAATAATACCGCATCTTTTGCATTGCGAATACCAATGCGAGGCATTCTTTCTCAATCATCGGATATCGAGACTCGGCGCCAACCAAGGTTCAACTTAGGTAATAGATTGCCTGTTCGTGACCGTTATCATCGTCTTGTGCTAGTAAAGCACTTATCAAGTGGTTCATCGCCTTGAGGTAAATCAAGAACGGTTTACCTGATTTTGGTGCAACGAGAACAGGAGGATTCGTCAGATATGTTTTGATATCTTCGAGTGCTTTTTGGCAGGCGTCGTCCCAAATAAATGACACCCCTTTCTTGTTTAGTTTAGAGAATGATTGGCACTTCCCAGAAAGGTTTGAGATGAACCGCCGGATGTAAGCTAGCCGCCTTTGCAATCCTCTGAGTTCTCTCAGGTTTCGAGGAGGTTGCAGTTCGTGTATCGCCTTCACCTTGTCAAGATCGATATGTATACCTTTAGTGGTGACGACGAATCCAAGGAATTTTCCGCTAGACATTCCATTTAGTGGGGTTCATCTTCAATTGATGACTCCGCATGAGATCGAACATCGTCTTCAAGTCCTTGATGTGATCTTCTTTGTTGCGGCTTTTTACAACCAAATCATCAACGTAGCATTCGACTGTTTTCCTGAGATGTTCTTCGAAAATCTTAGTCATTGCTCGCTGGTACGTGGCGCCTGCATTCTTTAGACCGAAAGGCATCACCGTGTAGCAAAAGACACCGAGGGGTGTTCTGAACGCTGTATGCTTCTCGTCATCTGGGTGCATCTTGATTTGGTTATATCCTGAAAAGCTACCCATAAAAGACATTCTCTCAAATCCGCACGTATTGTCGATAATCACGTCCGTGATTGGGAGAGGAAAGTCATCTTTTGGACATGCCGTATTCAGGTCCCTGAAGTCGATGCAAATCCTGATTTTACCGTTCTTCTTCATGACTGGAACAATATTGGCTAGCCAGTCTGGATGTTGCTCCTCTCGGATAAATCCTGATTCGATCAATTTCTTAACCTCTGCCTCAATAGCTTCCATAATCACATTGGGATCGAGCCCGGGCATATCTTCAAAGTTCCAAGTGAAGACGTCAATATATTCCCTGATGAGAGCAATTAATTCCTCCTTCTCATTTGAGGGAAGACTATCGCTGATGAATATAGGCTTTGGGTTGGCCTCGTCACCCAAGTTAATTTGGACTATTTTATCTTCAGTGGGGGGTTCTCTCTGTTCGAACCTATCACCATACTGTATGTTCAGGTGATGAACCCAGGGGTCTTCCCATGTTGGTATTTGATCATTGTTCTCCATTGTGGACGGATTAGCTGTAGCCATGTTCGCCATTAGGGCTTTGAATGCTTCCCCCAGACTTGTATCGGAATCCCATTCCGAGGAATCTGAAGGGTACCCATCTTTGTATTGCTCAGATGATTGGTTATTGATTAACCAGCAACATTCGTCTTCTGAAGAAGATTCATACCCTAACCCTCGTCTGAATTTATAATAATCATCCGGTTTCCACGGGGACCTCGATCGAAGTATAGACCTTCTCCGAGTGTGAAATCATATCCCTGTTTTTCCATGAGCTTGCGCGCTTCCGTACTATACTTAGATAAATACCGACCAGGTTTGTCATCATTCTCATCTTCCCTTAAGAAATGATCTGGTAATGGAAAACTCTCTCCTTTACCGTAAATCACTTCTCTTTTGCCTCCTATTTTGGTAGGAATGACCAGGGTTGTTCCGAAAGAATGCTCGAGGCGTTTCTTTGCTATATAGGACGATCGAAGCGGCGCATATAAATCGGGATTATCATACAATTCTTTTATCACATCATCAAGAGACAGTGAGTACTCTAAATCGTTATTTATTTCATTATTGGCAAGTTACCAGTTACAACTGCCATCTGACGATTGTTCATCGTCAAGGTTGATTACAAAGGGTACAATGTCGTTTAAAACATAACCTCCATTGTAATCAAGTTCGGCTTTAGTATCAGCTTCTTCTCCGCTGTCCGTACCATGGGCCGATGATTCAGTATCGGATTCGTTACCATAAAGGAGAGAATCAGTGAAATAATTCTCATACCCTTTGAATGGTTACTTATCCGCGACCACCGTCCTAACCTTATTATCAGTGTCGACATATTTCAAACCTTGATGGAGAGTGGAGGGGATTATAACGTTACTATGGATCCAAGGTCGACCCAATAGTAAGTTATATGAAGTCTCGGCATCGATCACATAACATGTGACTTCTGTCTTCAAATCTCCCATTTGACATTTTACCCGGATCTTACCCAAGGGTCTTGACCCGCTAGTGTTGAATCCATGCATCAAGCGAAGCGGCATAATACTCACGGCAGAACCCGGATCCACTTGGATTCGGTTGACTTTGCTAGAGCCAATGTACCCAATGAAATATAAGGGTCGATCATGGTTTGAGTTCTTTGTCTGCATATCCTCTTTAGTGAAGGTAATGCAGGGAAGGTTTTTAGCCACTATATTGCAGTGTTGAATTAACGGTTCTGGCTCTTCAAGTACCGGCTTGATCCGAGTAAGGAACACTTCTGAATTGTCCAAGGCTTCTTGCAAGGCTTCCCTGATTTTTTTAGACAACCGTAGCAACTCATACAATGTTATCCGTGCAGGAATGTTAGCTAGTTGAGCCATAATATCGAAGACGTGCGGAGTGTTCGAGCTTTCCGGTTTGTCTCTTCCAATCGGACGATTGAAACGAGACTGCTTCGGATTCTGAACCTCCTGGGGCTTCTTTTCTTTCTGTTTATTAACCGACTGTCATCGAGCTTCTTCAACCGGTCTAGGAGTCGTAATCACACCCAGCTCCGTGAGAGTTCTGGCTGGTCCTTGCTTAGTCACCCCCTGCTCAGCTAACTGATCACTAGGTGATGGATAGTTAAAGTGATACTGATTTCCGCTTCTCGTGGCAAAGACTTCTTGTTCTTCTTCGGAGAGCGGGAAGGTAGGAGCTTCATTACCATCCTCTTCGAAGATCGCGGAGGTAGCATTGCAGGACTTGCCTTTACCCTTTCTGGTCGAGGAAGTCGCCCACTGATCGTCTTCAATAAGATCAGGATGGACCCAGAGGATTTCGCCGTTTGGGGCTGTGTGTGGCACAAGTCCTTTTTGACGTTGTCCATATGGGTCGTCATTCACCATCTTCATTCCTACTTTGGTGATGCGTTCTGGTTCAAACCATGCTGTGGGCACTGATCCAAAACTAATTGATACTGCATTTGCTCTGACATTCTTCGACGGCTTCGGGGTTATGACGCTTACGTCAATTAACTCCTGGATCTTATCCTTGAGATGGTAGCATGACTTGGTAGGGTGATGGACCGCTCTATGGTATGCGCAATACTTCGGATCCATCACTTTGCTAGCCCCTTCTTGGTCCACGATCGCCGGCAGCTGGATTTTGTTATTTTCCAACAGGTACTTAAAGATGCCGGGAACTTCGTCATCTTTGAAGGAGT
Source organism: Asparagus officinalis (assembly GCF_001876935.1). Classification (NCBI taxonomy): domain Eukaryota; kingdom Viridiplantae; phylum Streptophyta; class Magnoliopsida; order Asparagales; family Asparagaceae; genus Asparagus; species Asparagus officinalis. The sequence continues at coordinate 74,399,685 of NC_033796.1, forward strand.
ACACTTTAGGAAATCTTGGCTCCGAAGATTTCTGCTTCTGAGGCCGTTGTTGCCATTGCCCCCGAGATTGTTGCGATGCTTGTTGCTGCGGCTGTTGCTGAGGTTGTAATTGGAAAGTCTGATTAGCATCAAGTGTATTAGCATGTGCCTTACCTTTTCTTCGTGGGACGAAATTCTGTTGCGGAGCATTCGTCGCATGTTGGCCTCTTTCCGCCTTCTTCCTTCTGAGGAATCGCTCGGCTTGCTCTCCCTGGACCTTCAAATCCTTTCATGTTTTGGACAGTGCTGTCCCCATTGCTTCCAACACGTCTAATGCGAGGTTGTTGTGGCAAGTCTGGAGAATGAACTCTTCAGTGATCGGGTCCCGATAGTTCATCGCCTTGTTCCGGAACCTTTTGACGAAGGTATCAACTAATTCCCCGTCTTTTTATTTCTCGTCAAGCAACGACCCGATGGATATCTCGGTGTCGTCGTCGAAGAAGTTAGTGAGGAATTTAGTCTCCATGTCGTCCCAGCTATTCACACTTCCTGGCTTGAGGCGGCGATACCAATCGAAGGTGGCTCCACGAAGAGTGCCAACGAAGGACCGTACCATCAGAGGCTCATTGTCAGAGATAACCCATAGGTGTGATTTGAAGTAAATCAAATGCTGAGTGGGTGAACCATTCCCATCGAACGGCGTGAAGTTAATTAGATTGAACTTCGCCGGATATGGAATTGATTCCCATTCTCTTGGGTATGGACAAGGAATGCCCGTCTTCTTCATCTCTTGAGCGGAAATCAATGTATTAATTTTGCTCTCGAGGTTTTTAATCTTCAAGCTTTCACCTGTGTTTTCGCTAGCATTCTCGTTACCACCCCCTGCATTGATGGGAGGATTATTGGCATTATGAGCTTCATTCGCACCTGTGTCCTCATCTTCCTGATTAACCTGGTTACGACGACTTGGTTCGCCTTGCTGGTTCATCAGTGTTTGGATTTGTTGGTCATGCATTTCTCTCATATTCTGCATGACCATTCGCATTTCGAACTTGAAGCTCTCTTGTTGTTTAGCCATGGCTTCTTCGAGCATCTTGGCCACTTGTTCCGCACTTATCATAAGTGACTCGCGGGGTTGTCCCTCGCTGGATACCATATTATCTGATGTGACTGCAGAGCCGGCATCCGATTCTTCATCTTCTGAAGGTAATCTTGTCCGAATCCTACCATAAGTTGCTCGTATGATGGCTCCAGACTGTAGACGTGTTATACGTCGGGGTGATTCCGGAATCGACTTGGGATTATCCTGTGTCGATTTCCCTTTGCTGATCATATTAGTGGTGACCCTCGGAAATTCTCCGTCTTCAACCACCGTTCTTCTTTGTCGGAAACGCCTAGACCTTGGTTTTGGCGTTTCGGTACCGAGCCTTTCAAAAACCAAAATTCTTTCGGAGACTGTATTGTTGCAGTTGCACTCAGACAATACTGCCCGAATGAGTTTAGAATAGGGGCATTGAGTCTTTAGTTCTCGAGGACTCCTTTTCCTGGTTTTACTTGTACCCCCAACACGGTAGTACAACTCGTCGGTTTGAAGGTCGGAGTAACCTATTGTGTGTTGGCACGACTTCTCAGGTATAACGCTATCGTCATCAGACGACAATGTTTCCTTCTGAGGGCGAACTGCCTTCTTTGGGCTTTCAAGAGTCACGCACCTCGAAACATGCCTTTGTGGGCGTGAGTTCTCAGCGGGCTCCTGGACCTCTATGCGCAAATTGGTGCGCTTAGCTACCATGATCTCTTTGTCATGTTGAGTCGTTCGAGGCTTCTTTATCAGACCCAAACGTTCTTGAACTGGAGCTTTGCATCGTTCATCGGGAAGTGGACCGAGGTGCTCCAAAACTGACCTCCTTCTTCGGGATGGTCCTGCGGGATCTCCCGGAGCAACTACTGGTATTACTTGCATTGAAGGCTGCAATGATTGTTCCTTAGCCTGAATCACCGCTTCAGACTTCAGCCTCCATACTTGGCGGGTTGGTGACGGCTTTTTGGCCACTTTCTTCTGCAGTCTTCTGCGGGCTTCTTGGACTTGAGCCAGTGCCTGCGCTGACAGTGCGCGGCGCTTGCGAATGCGCTCATCAAGTGTTGAATGATTCCGTTTGACACGGATCCATTCATTCGTTAGCGGCTTGGAGGAGCTACCCTTCATTGTTTGTTGAGGCTGTTTGCCTCTCCTGTTCTTCAGATCCGCGTTATAGCGGATTCCGTCAGTGGACTCCATTGCCTTTGCGAATTGCCGCGCCAGGCGTTAACGTCGCCTCTGGCGGGCTATCTTTGAGAGAGTCACTACGCCCTCAGTGGCGGAGGAATTAGCGAGAACAGATTTGACCTGGTTGGAGGTCGGTGGAACTTCACCCGATGCAACTTTGGCATCAATTGGGGTGAGATCTTCGTTGGTATTCTGTACTTCTTCGTATCAACGGACCTTTCTCCTGGAGGAGAACTTCTTGGACTTGAGGGGGGAGGTGGATCCGGACGAGGATGACAGATACTCCTCGAACTTTTGTTGGTCGAATTCATACTCGACCTCCTCCTCGACCGGGATCGAGATCCGCGGCTGCGACGCAACGATCTCGGCAGCGAGATCGGTGGCTCCCACTGTGGTCGCCAGATTGTTCACGGGAAAAATTGTGTTCTTTGATTCCATTGCTCTCTTGAGTAATAGTTTATCGATTACAGAAGATCCGGTCTTTTTATAAGATCCGGTTACAACAAAATCAAAGAAAAAGAGAAAATTACAACTTTCCTTCTTTCGAACAAATCGCAAGATCCTGTTTTGCGGTCTATTGCTTGTGTGGGTTCTTTGCGTGCGCCGGGGTTAATCCGTGGACCACCGCGTGATCTTGATCCGGTCGGATCTACACGGTATGACGGGTGCTATTTCCCGAAGGAAATAACAGCCGAGGGGATTATTTCACCAAGGAAATAATAGCCCTAAGTAATCGAAATCGACCAAGCGAAATCGATACTCTTTTCGGGATCAAAAAACCAAGTTTTGATCCGGAGGATGACCGTGTGGATCTCAGATCTGATCTCTCTCAAACTCCTGCCTTATTTGACGTAGACGATCGCCAAGAACCAGATCTGAAAAGTCTGAGTCTTCAAAGCTCCAAAACTTCAAAGTTTAGTTCTCAATCCGGCAGAGTTTCACCTCAAAAGTTCCAAGTCCCTTAAACAACGAGCCTAGGGGTCTATTTATAGGCTCCTCAAACCAGATCTGGGCTCAGATCTGGGCCCAGATCTGGGCCCAGATCTGGTGGCTCGGCCACTGAGCCACCCAGAGGTGGCTCGGTCAAGGCCGAACCCTCCTGGTGTTTGATTTTTGCCATCTTTTCCGGTCTCGCGGTTTATTCGAACTTCATTGTTGATCTGGACTCTGATTTGGCAGTCCGGATCCTGATTTAGCAGTAAATCCGCTTTGGTGTTGTGGTCTAACGATCCTGCTTGGATATATCGCCCGATGGTTCGTTGGTTTATCGAATCACCGTGCCGAGCTGTGTTAAGGGACCTATAAGCAGTTTTATACGCCTACACTTATAGATGATTTGCAATTGTTGTGGGAGAATGGGGTTGAGGCTTATGATGCATTTAGCAAATCAACTTTTAATTTGAAGACAATGTTGATGTGGACTATAAATGACTTTCCAGCATATGGAAATCTTGCTGGCTGTTCTAAATTTGAAGACAATGTTGATGTGGACTATAAATGACTTTCCAGCATATGGAAATCTTGCTGGCTGTTCTACAAAAGGAAGAAAAGCATGCCCTATATGTGGGAAAAATACACATCATAGATGATTACGCTTCAGCAAGAAGTTTTCATACATGGGTCATAGGAAATTTCTGAAACCCTCACATCCATACCGAAGAAAGAAATCGTGGTTTGATAATAGTGTAGAGCATGGCAGCAAGCCCAGAGCCTTAACATGTCACAATATTTCTGCTGTTCTAAATGATTTTCCAAATGATTTTGGAAAAGGTGGAGACAAAAAAAGGAAAAGGAATAATAATGAGAATGATGGTGATGATGATGAGGATGAGGATGACACAAGTGACATTGATAATCAGAATGAGCTTACTAGGTGGAAGAAAAGATCAATCTTTTTTTCTTTACCGTACTGGAAGGTTGGTGTTCTGTTTTTATTTTATTTTATTTTTTATATATTTTGTTTTAGCTTTATAATTGCTTAATGTATTTCTCTATTTTTTATTTACAGGAACTTCTATTACGTTATAATTTAGATGTGATGCACATAGAGAAAAACATTTGTGAGAGCATAATAAGCACTATGCTGCATAGTGGGAAATCAAAAGATGGGATAAATGCTCGTAAGGACTTGGAAGATATTGGAATTAGGAAAGGCTTGCATCCAGAACAGCGGGGTAGCAGATTGTACCTTCCACCAGCACCACATACATTTTCAAGGTCTGAAAAGAAAAGATTTTGCAAGAGGTTATATGACTTCAAAGGGCCTGATGGTTATTGCTCAAATATCGGGAACTGCATAACATTGGAGGATTGTAAGATTATGGGGCTTAAATCTCATGATTATCATGTCCTAATGCAGCAATTGTTGGCTGTTGCTATAAGAGGATTGTTGCCGAAAGAGCCTAGAAAAGCGATACTTCGATTATCTAGATTTTTCAATAGATTATGCCAGCGTGCTATTGATAGAGAAAAGTTGCTGGACCTTGAGAATGAGATCATTGAAACTTTGTGTCAACTGGAACGCTTTTTTCCGCCATCATTTTTTGATATCATGGTACATTTACCGGTTCATCTAGCAAGAGAGGCACGCTTGTGTGGTCCAGTTCATTTTCATTGGATGTATCCTTTTGAGAGGTTAGATTTTTTTTATTCTTTTTCATGCTGAAATCCATTATGAAATTTTAATTTGATCACGGACAAGATTAAATTCTTTTATTCAGGTACATGAAGACACTAAAAAAATGTGTCCGAAATCCTGCAAGACCTGAGGGGTGTATTGCAGAGTCATACCTAGCTGAAGAGTGCATCGCCTTTTGTAGCGAGTTTCTAAAACAGTCAATACATGTGAAGGAAAAGGAAGTTCGCAATGAAGAATTTGAAAATGATGTCATTTTTGAAGGTCGTCCTATATCTAAGACTACTTCAATCACACTTACCGATAAAGAGAAAGATATTGCACATCGTTCAGTATTACTGAACACAGCAATAATGGATCCATTTTTAGAGTAAGTACATTGCTATTTTTATGTACTTATTTAGTTTGCTTTTCTATTTATTAGTTTTATTTTATAATTCATATGGTCTTGTGTTCTTGTGTTCTATTAGTATGCATTTGGAGGAGTTGCAAGCAAAATACAAACAGCTTGAAAAAAATCAGACCTTACTTTGGAAGCGGCATACTGAGAAAATTGCAGAATGGACAAAAAATAAGGTTATTTAAAATTAATCATCTCAAATCTGTTCTTGTATTTATTACTTAGCTGAGGTACACCATTTAACGCTTATATTAATATTTTGTAGATTCCTATTGACTCGAATGATCATTCAAAGACATTAAGATGGTTGGCATATGGTCCTAAAAAGAGTGCACTATCATGTAAGGGATACATTATCAATGGGCTACGGTTTCACACAAAGGATGTTGACAGGGAAACACAAAATAGTGGGGTGACTTATGATGCAATAACCATGTGTAGAGCAAGTGCAAAAGATACTGCACAAGTGGCTGATCTGGTCTCATATTATGGGATATTGATAGATATCATTTTACTAGACTACCATCTATTTTATGTTCCATTGTTTAAGTGTCATTGGGTTAATAAAGGAAATGGTGTTAAGGAAGAAGATGGATTCACACTTGTAAACTTATAGCAGAGTCAAGTATCATTTGCAAGAGATCTATATATCCTAGCATCTCAAGCAAAACAGGTTTTTTATTCAAGAGAAGATGATTCGTCTAATTGGTATATAGTAATGAAGGCACCACCAAGAGGTTACCATGAGTTGGAGATAGACGATGAGAATGCAGATGCATCTTTTTTGCCACAGGAAATTAAAATGGATATTGATGATTATGAGACAGAGAGTTATGTCAGGGTGGACTGTGAGGGACTACTTGTGTGATTGGAACTAGTTGGTAAGGAGGTTGATTGTTGATCATACTTTAAAGTGTTTGATTTATCTTGTATTATTGGCTGCTACTTTATAATAATTTTGGTGTTGTTCATGCTTTAAATGTGTGTCACTGTGTTTATTTGTGATTTTGATATATGTATAATTTGTTTCACATATGAAACCAGGTTTAACTATATAGATACTTACCTTTATTTTTTCTAATACAGATAAACGAGGATGGTTGGTGAGACTACAAAGACAGGTCAGCGTAAAAGGAAGAACAGTATTATGGTATAGTTATCGCATGATCATATGCCTATATTATCCTTTTACAGGATTTATTGTTGGCCCTTAGTTGATACATGTAGTTGTAACTACTAGTAAATTTACAACAGAAATAAATCTTTTTTCTCATCCTTTGTTTGCAAAGCTTGTGTGGTTCAAATTTTTAGCAAAAATGGCAGGTGAACAAATAGTCATTATATTAATATTAACTGACCCCCCCCCAAAGTAAGAACTTCCGACACATGTTGTCAACCTTTTTCAACACCTTTTTTTGGTAAAATATAGCTTAAAAACCAAAACAACAGAACCCCAAATGCTAAACTCCTTAGAAGTTGAAGTCTACTTGCCTGCATAGGAGATGTTCTTATTTGAGAGGTTTTGAAAAATTGCATTCAATTTAGAAAACAATGGAGCACATTCAAGATATGACAATCTCTTACACAGTACTAAGGGAGCTCCCAGGTATCTAACTGGAAATGAGCCTTCTAATCTCTGGAAAGCCCAACCCATCCAGCATAGCTGCTATGAATCCCCAATCAATACCGTCATAAGCTTTCCTTGTACCAACGTTCAGATGTACTCTAAGTGAGGCCAAAACCTTTGCTGATGAATCCCCAATCAATATCGCAGCATATCGCACTATAAGTGAGGCCAAAACCTTTGCTGATAAGTATATTTCTATATAGCTGTATATTTGTATTTATTTATGAAATTAGGTTAGAGGTGAACCTTTGCTGATAAGTTATTATTGTTTGACCCTATGGCACAGTTATAGAAATTGTGGCCATGATAATATATCAATACGTTTTTTTGTCAAGTTTAAATTTTATGGTATTCATCATCTCAATCAATTAGATGTTGGAATAGGGCTAGTGCCCTGATCCTCACTATTGATGGTATTGATTAGATTCGTTTGTGGCGTACTCATCTTGATTGACTTGTTTATTTATTTTGCAGAAAAATGCAAAGGTCATAACCATTGATGGATATGAGGATGTTCCTGAGAATGATGAGAATGCCCTGACGAAGGCTGTTGCCAACCAGCCTGTTAGTGTTGCAATTGAAGCTGGCGGAAGGGGATTCCAGCTTTACCAATCGGTGAGATTATTGTTTCCTGTTAGTGTTGCAATTGAAGCTGGCGGAAGGGGATTCCAGCTTTACCAATCGGTGAGATTATTGTTTGACATGATTTCATCTAATTTTTAATATTGCTTTGGGTAAACATTTATGTTAGCTTCTGATTACTAATTTACAAATTGATAGCTAGAACTATTTTTCGCATCCATCAGTCTAGTATAATAAATAAATTTCTAGACTGGTCACATTTCATTTGTTTTGAGATGTATTCTGGTAATTTTGATGCAAATCATTTAGGATGGTGTAATTCCAGTAACAAACATGGGCTATAGTTACCTTTGGTTGACTATCTAGCAGGAAAAGACTCCTCAACAATGGTGGAATTGACACTGAAGAGGACTACCCATACATAGCCCAGGATGGCAGATGCGACACCTATAGGGTATATAGACTTATTAGATATCATAAGTCCTATAGTTTTTAGGGGATTTAATTAAGTCGTTTGAGGCCAGAATTCATGAAAGCTTAATTAATGATAGTTTAATTGGAGTACTTACTTCTTCTAGGTGGATAATTATGCGAGGGACGTGAATGCCATGGAACAAAGACTAGTTGCTCAAATACGAGCAACAAAGAAAAAGGAACAAAGTCTTAAGCTCAAACCAGACAACATACCATCTTTAGCAATTTGGAAGAAATTTATCAAGACAAAAACAAGTCCAGAGTTTAAGGTATGTTTTTCTGAGATAATTAATCACTAGCTTATATTAAGAAATGTTATTATGATAAAGGACCAATGTCTCCAGGTCAAAAGTGAAAAGTTCAAGGCATTAAGGCGCAGACAAGTCCCACACACTTGCAGTCGCAAGGGAATGGTTCGATTAACAGCTGATATGGTAATACATTATGCATTAATATATGTTTTCTTAAGGCAAAGTTATGAGTATGTCATCAGTCTTTCTTTTTTTAAACATGTATCATTGTAGAAAAGAAATAGTGCAGACCCATCTAGTGTGTCAAGGGTTAAAGCTTGGATCAAAGCTCACACAAAAAAAGATGGTACACCGGTGAATTCATCTGTTGGTGAAACAATTGTAAGGACACTAATTTTCCATCCAAGTGAACATATATTACTTTGCCTTGAAGAACATGTATATATAATGTAATACATATATATGTTGTACCTTTCAGGATAAGCTTAAAAAAATTGAAACTGCTACACCTTCATCCTCATCAACTAATGTGAGAGAAGATGCTCTTTCTAAAGTATTAGGAAAAGATAAACCTGGGCGATTAAGAGGAATGGGAAGAGGAGTTACTATAAGCAAAGTATCTTTCTTACAAGCCAGAGACAAACATGTGCTCCAGCTAAAAGAGGAAAATTCTGAATTCCGAAATAGAATACAACATTTGGAGACTGTGGTCCATAAATTAGTTGGAAATCATCAGGTACATCTATATAACTTTCAATTAATGGACTCTTGAAGTTTTATACTTTCAAATAATGGTTTGCTTGTTCTTATGTACAATTTATGAGTTTAGAAGGTTGTATTGTTGATTCTTGTGTTTCTGCTAGTTCATGTAAGTTACCGGTCTTTATAACTAGATTTGCTAACAATTTTGTTCCCGCTATTTTAGTATTTTTTTAAATCCAAGTGTGATTCATGTGTAATTGTCAGCATTGTCAGCATTGTCCTGCAAGTGTGATTCATGTCTATTTGTCAGCATTGTCCTGCAGTTTGCGTCATTTTTATGCACACATGACAAAATCCTTAATTTAATTGGGACTTTTTTCTTTTGGATTTTTTCCACCCATTGCAATGGCATATGCTTGGTTTGTTAGGTTGAAGTCAATCATTTTTTATTTTCAATATTCTCATAGAAGCAGTATAAAATTTATTAATTATTTGTTTGTGAGGCTGATGTTGTATTTTCATTTTATGTTCTTTATATGGGCATTGAATTTATCTGGTTCTATGTTTGATTCATGTCTATTTATGTGATATGTTTTTTTTATCATAATGTAGCTATTTATCCTTCGTATTACTTTTTCCTTGATTTTCCAAACATTCTGTCTCCGATCCACATGTCCTTGTTCTTTTTTGTATTTCCAATTATTATCTATATCTGATCCACATTCTATGTTTCAATATGTTTTTTTTGCATTGTCCTTAGGTGAAAAAATGGAGCATGTACTTGTAATTGCTGGATCTTCCTTTTGTGTCAGGCCGTGTGTGACATTGATCTCTTCATGCTTCTTTGTGCTATGTCGTTTGATGGCATTGATCTGTATTAGCAAGTCCTTAATTTTGGCGGTCTCATGTTGATTCTTCCATGGCAGCCTCCTTTGGTGTTCTAAATCAGTCAGCAATCTGACAATGAAGACAATATATCCATGCAATCGGTAAAATAATTTTTAGCATGCTCATTTACTTTCATTACTCATATTAGTTATCTTACATATAAATAGTTAAGTCGAGTTTCTTTGTTTTCATTGATTGGTAGAGTAAAAATATGAATCATATAAAGTGCAAGATCTTCAATTGGACCGGAAAAGATGAAATTGTTGCTGAAGGTCGTTGGGTTTCCAATGATTCAAAAAAGCTTGTTAATGGCGTTCCTCTCGGACCTAATGCCATGATTGTTTGGGTTGATGTCCCGACAAGTCCTGAAGCTTTTTTATAGAGACCCACACCTGACAAGACATCTATTGAAGATGCTATCGGCACTAAAGTAGCGTGGCCTGCTGACAAGGTTGTATTGGAAAATATCTCAATTAACAATGTGGAATCTACAAACACATCATCTCCTTCGGTAACCTTTTTTTTCTGATACTATCATTATTTTGATATTTGATTGTACTAGTTTCTTTTCTATAATTGATATCACTGTTTTTGTATTGTTGCTAGAGTGTGAACAACTCAAAAAAAAGTGCAACTTGTTAGATATTGCTGGCTCGGGAAAGATAGTTGCTGAAGGACATTGGTCTTCAAGTGATCCGAACCAGGTTGTTCACTTCGTTCCTTTAGGTCCTAATGCTATGCGTGTTTGGGTTGATATCCCTAGGATCCCTAGTGCATCTCTTTGGAGGCAGACATCTGAGTTAGAATGCATTGAAGATGCCGTTGGTACGACAATAGCTTGGCCGTTAGACAAAGTTGTTATGCTTTGAAAAGCTGGTAAGTTATACATAATTATTAAAGAACTTAATATAAGCTTGTGATTTCTAATTATTTGTGCTGTTGTTTTCTATTTTGTGTCCATATAATATTCATGGCTCTAGGATCTCATTATTGGTGCTGTTAATTTTTGTTTTTGCAGCAGTGCTAGTACTCAATTGCTGAAGATGATGAGTCTCCCAAGTCATATGTAATGCATCAAAGTTAATTAGTTTTTGTTGTTCTGTGTACTATAGTTAATTTCTTGTACTCCATGTTGGATTATCCAAAGACTAGTATTTGTTTTTTGGCACATTTGTGTTGACTCTTCTTGTATGCTACAACTTGGCTATGTATCAGTTTGAACCTTTAAATGAAATATTTGCTTTTATGGTTGTCATAATTGGAAGCTATTTCTAGTTCAACTTAAAGGTTTATAGGCACAAATGAATTGCTATAAGAAGTGGCAACAATTGCTAAAATGCTATTAAAAGAAAAAAGACAGAAATCGCTGAAACGCCATTGTAGTAATTCAAACGCTATCAAATGTAAGATAATAGCAGCACTGAAATGCTATGAATAAAAACTAACTAATAGCATTTTTCAACCACTATGAAAGATATTTGTCATAGCAATACAGAAACGCTATTGAATACCCTTTTATAGCAGCGTTGAAATGCTATGAATGAAAACTAACTTATAGCATTTTCAACCGCTATGAAAGATATTTGTCATAGCAATACAAAAACGCTATTGGATACCTTTTTATAGCTACATAAAAACGCTATAGTTGGAAACTTTTTGATAGCGTTTGGGGAAACGCTATATAAAGCCACAGACCTACTATAGCGGGTTCTGACACAGCGTTGATTAAAACGCTATGGTATAATACCATAGCGTTTTTCGGCCGCTATAAATGATTTCAGGTGTTGTAGTGAGCCTAAGTAGGGATAAGTTAGCGCCTAACACGCGTTGCCGGTTTAGTCTTTTACTGATTGAAAAAAATACCAGAATCCAAGTCTGGGGTATTTCATCCCAAAGCCTAAGTAGGGATGAGTCAGCTCTTAACCCGCATTGCTGGGTGGCTCGTTCTCGTAAAAAACGACCGAGTCTACGTATTCAGTATCGTAGCAACAAAATCCATGTCTTTTATGCATGGGCAATTTTATCCCGAATCCTGAGCAGGGATAAGTCAGCGCCTAACACGCGTTGCCGGGCAGTCTATTCCCGTGAGAAAGACGGGGTCTACATATTCAATATCGTAGCACTAAGAGAGTTAATTCTCTTAGCACAACGTCACATGAGGAACGGACTTAAACAATCCGCTTGCTAGTCCGATTCAAACGATAATTGGTAAAGGTACATCAAATCCGTTAAAGGCTGAGGATTTGCCAAAAATCCTAAGTCTACGCCTAACACGTGTCGCCGTTTAGTCTTTTCACGTGAGAAAGACGAAGTCTACGTGTTCAATATCATAGCACTAAGAGAGTTAACTCTTTTAGCACAACGTTACGTACGAAACAGACTTAAACAATTCGCACGCTAGCCCGACTTAAACGGTAATCGGTAAAGGCTCATCAAACCCGTTAATGGCTGAGGGTTTGCCAAAAATCCTATATATGCGAAAGTCACTGATGCCCCAGCCCCATTAGTTGGTCTCATGACTTAGGCATCCAACAAATTCAGGATAAGATCCACACATGCAGATGAATCATTTTTAAATAGTTGGTTCTGCAGCCCAATATTTGGGACCGCCACGCTCCAATGCCTTAAGAGCTTAAACTGTGTAGACTCCAGCATGTTGGACCCTAGAGGGGGGTGATTAGGGTCACAAGGATATAATTGTGTAATAAAAATTAAGACAAGCAAAACACAATATCCAGAAGCAATTAATATAGAGGAGATAGAGTTAGGAATCGTTATCTTGTGACGTGCGATGTGTTAACGAGGTTCGGTCCGCTGACCTACGTCCCCGCTCCCTACTATCGAGGAGAAATCCACTACACAACCCGGTTTGGAAGCCAAAACTTCTTCTACACAGCGATCCCCTCACGATCTCACACTATACAGTTGTTCTCACTAGATCACACTCCCACACAATTGATCTCTACAAGATCAAGCTCTCAAAATAGTAAAAATTGGTGTAAAAACCCTCTCTTTACAATGTCCCTATGGTAAAGAGAAGATCACACTGAAGCTGGGATGTGAAACACAAAAACTCAGAAAGAAAACATGTTTGAAAATTAAGCTCTGTAAAAACGTTCTCTGAAATATTTTGAAAGAGCTGAGACAATGAGGAAGAAGAAGAGTATAGGTTTAAATAGAAAACCATAGCTGTTTGAACCCATACCCAATCCCCCAAAACCTGGAAACAAAACTGCGCTGAGATCGTGTGAAATCGGTGTTGAAAATCTGTACCAGATGATCGTTTAAAATAAGTGGCGGTCGACCGTGACTTTTTCACAGTCGATCGCGAGATAGCCTAAAAACGCAGAAAAGTCCAGAGACTTCTGCGGTCGACCGTGGCGGTCGACCGAGGGAAATTCTCGAGCTCACGGGCGACCGCGGCGGTCAACCGTGAAAGTCTCTGCTGCCCACTGACGAATGAACTCAGGCGCGGTCGACCGTGGCAGTCGACCGCAAACTGATACACTCAAAAAACAGGTTTTTGACTCACTTAAAATATTTGTAAAATATTCATTTGACTTCTGAAAATTGTGAAACTTTGTATAATGTTTTTAATACTAAAAATAAATTGTTTGGAAAAAGAATTTTGCAAATAGGTCCTCATACTTGTGAAAAATAATATTTTATGAAAAACGCTCAAAACTATATGTATAAAAATGTGTGTGTGATATCCCAATAGCTTCAGCTAAAATCTAAACTATTTGCCTACATTTTAGCACTAGAGAGAAAAATAAAAACTAGCTAATATCCTAACGTAGAATACAATTCTTTGAGTCTTGATATAGCTTGAGTTGGATGAAGCTTCTTATTGCATTTGGTGTTCTTGAATGAACGTTGCTTCATCACTATGCCTCCTCCTCCTTTGGATATCATCGTTGTAGCGCATATTCCATACAATCCTCCATTTGTGGTACTAACATGCTTGATATGTATATTAACTGCATTATCACTTAATAAGTAATTAGTACCGATAATGGTGGTTGTAAAACATCATCAAAACATAAGGACTAACAATCTCCCCTTTTTGATGATGACAACCAACCATTATATAAGAGCAAAAATAAATATAGCTTATAGATAGGTGCTCCCCCTATCTATGAGCTCCCCCTAAATATATGCAACAATTGAGGAGATTTCTCTCCCCCTTTGTCACCATCAAAAATGGGGTAAAGTGAAATGCATGCAAAATGCAACTAAACAAGCAAGCAAATAGAACTTTCACATATTACATAAGCCCAAGCCATTTCTTATGCGACAAAAATCATCTTCACCAAGAGGCTTAGTAAATATATTCGCTAATTGAGATTTTGTGTCAACAAACACTAGGGATACATCTTGTCTCTCTACATGACCGTGTAAGAAATGATGACGCACATCAATATGCTTGGTTCTATAATGCAAAACCGAAATTTTGGAAATATTAATAGCACTAGTGTTATCACAAAAGATTTTTATATTTTGAAAAGTTAAATCATAGTCAACTAAACTTTGTTTCATCCATAAAACTTGGGCACAACATAAGCCGGCGGCAATGTATTCCGCTTCCGTAGTGGACAATGCAACACAATTTTGTTTCTTGGAAGCCCAAGAAATAAGAGAATTTCCTAAGAATTGGCATGTTCCACTCGTACTCTTGTGATTTACCTTGCATCCGGCAAAGTCGGCATCACAAAAACCATATAAATCAAAAGAGGTGCTCTTTGGATAAAATAAACCAAGATTAAAAGTTTCATTAACATACTTAATGATCCTTTTAACCGCAGTTAAATGAGATGCTTTAGAAGAAGCTTGAAAACGTGCACATGCACACACACTAAACATGATATCGGGTCTACTAGCAGTGAGATAAAGAAGACTACCTATCATACCTCGGTATAGTTTTTGGTCCACATCTTCACCACTCTCATCCGCATCAAGCTTGACACTTGTACTCATGGGAGTAGGCGCATGCTTAGAATTCTCCAAATTGAATTTCTTCACCAATTCCTTAGCATACTTGCTTTGAAAAATGAATATCTCATCCTTAGTTTGCTTGACTTGGAGCCCGAGAAAGAATGTAAGCTCTCCTATCATACTCATCTCAAAATGATCTTGCATAACTTTAGAAAGTTCCTTGCACGAAGATTCATTAGTAGCACCGAAAATGATATCATCAACATATATTTGAACTAAAATGAAATCATTTTTCCTTTTTCTCACAAAAAGAGTGTTATCAATTGTTCCTTTTGAAAAATTATTTTCAACAAGAAAACTAGAGAGGCGAGCATACCAAGCTCTAGGAGCTTGTTTCAACCCATATAAAGCTTTTTGAACCCGGTAAACATGATTAGGAAAAACATGATCTATGAAACCGGGGGGTTGCTCAACATATCATTCCTCTTCTATAAAACCATTTAAAAAGGCACTTTTAACATCCATTTGAAACAATTTGAAAATTTTAAAGCTAGCAAATACCAAAAACATCCTAATAGATTCCAACCTTGCAACCGGTGCAAAGGTTTCGTCATAGTCTATGCCCTCCTCTTGATTGTATCCTTGGGCAACCAAACGAGCTTTATTCCTAGTTACAATACTATGTTTATCAAGTTTGTTTTTAAAAACCCATTTAGTACCAATAACACTAGCATTGTTAGGTCTAGGAACTAGTTTCCAAACATTATTTCTTTAAAAATTATTTAGTTCCTCATGCATAGCTAAAACCTAAAATTCATTATTTAAAGCATCATTAATCTTTTTAGGCTCTAGTTGAGATAAGAAAGCAACATTACCACACTCACTCAAAGCTTTTGAGCGAGTAACAACTCCTTGTGAAGGGCTCCCATTTATTTGTTCCTTTGGATGGTTTGATGAGAATTTCCAAGTTTTAGGAAGTTCAACTTGTTCATGAGCATTGGAGCTATCCACATCCTTTTGTGCTTCTATAGAGGGTGTATCATTGATTTGTAAAAAGTCCAATCCTCCCTCTGTTAGACCCTAGAGGGGGGGTGATTAGGGTCTTATGCTAATCTAATCCGATTTTATGCCAATTAAAACTAATTAACAAGTATAGATATACAAGAGTTATGTGCAAGAATAAGCAAAATGAACAAAGGTAAATATCCTAGCAATGAGATATACTATGAGATATATGCAAGGATATATGAGCTAACACAAGATGATATATCCTATCAAAGAGATATACAATATGATATATGTATAGGATATGTAAACTAACACAAGGGGTAAACAATCTAAACAAGATAGTGGATGATATAGATAATGAGCTAATGACAATGGCGATATAAGATATGAACATAAATATGAATGAACGCCAAAGCACACTCAAACAAGCAATATGATCACGGAGTTCGGACCTTCCGTCCTACGTCTCCGCTCCCCACTCCCGGGGAGAAATCCACTAACACAATCCGGTTTGGAAGCCGGAACTTCTTCTACACACTCGGTTTTCTAGCTAACCGAAAACTCTACAACACACACTCTTGCAATCACACTCTACACCCACTAAGTGTTGGACCTAGCCGTGTCTCCCTCAAGTGCTCGGTTACAACCTCTCCCTAGGCACGTCAACCGACGCCACTCCTCTTGGGACGATCCCCGACTCTCACCACACACTCCTCACTCGGTGTACAAGAGTATTACAAAGTGATTTAACAATTAAGCACAATATAGCAAATGATTGTTCTCTCTAACAAGGTGAGAACTCAATTAGGCTCAACTCAATGTCACACTATCCCACAACCCAATTATATAATGTATGCAAATACAATAAGCTCAATAGGTTGTGTGTGAACAAAGAGTATCAATAAAACAATTAAACTAAACTCAATATGAAATCTAGCTTATGAAATTATAATCAAAATAATAAATTGCTAGATGAGTTTAGAAACACTTCTCTAAAGATGACAAGAGAGTAGGAGAAGAGTGAATGCTCAAACACCAAAGGATGATCTCCACTTGCTCTTGTGAAATTGAATTCACAAACTCAAACCCTCAATTGCTTAAAAGCTTCTTAAACCAAACTTAAACAAACACTAAACAAGTTTAAACCCTTGTTAAAATCTTTTAAACCATTCTCTTGTTAGAGAGGGAGAGGTAAATGCAATGAGGTATTTATAACAACCCAAGACATCAGCCAAAACCCCAAGGAAATGACCAAAAACCCAAAAACAAACAAAACAGAAAACTAGCTGTTACTGTACAACGGCTCTCTGATAAGTCGACTTGGAGTCGACTTATGACATATACAGTTTTTGGCAGATGCTGAAAATTATGCGTATCTGGATTTGTAAAATCAGTTAAAAATAGTAAATCAACTCTAAACATTATGAAATTTTGAGGGATGTTTCTAAACATGTAAATAAACATTTTAAAAAACATTCCAGAGTAGTTCATAAGTCGACTTGTCAACTCTGATAAGTCGACTTATAAACGTGCACAGGCACTGTACATGCTGAAAATCTGATTTTAAAAGTGCCTTTAAAAATAACAAATAAATTCCAAAAATTATAAAACTTTGGGAAATCATTGTAAACATGTAAATGAACATGTTACAAAAGGAAATTTTGGAATTGCACTTACCAAAAGTGAAAACTCATCATTTTATAAAACTAGTCCAAAACATGAAAAGTAAACATACATGTTTTTTGACATTTGACATAAACCATGTTTTGAAACTTTGTAAAATATTTGTATGGACATAATAAAAGATGTTTATGATGTATATATAGTCCAAAACATATTTTTCATAAAAACACCTATATTTACGAAAATCATAAATATATATGTGTGTGTATATTTGAGCTTATAGAATTAACACACATTATATAAAACCTAAACTACAAACATAATAAACTATATACCCAGGCTAGATGAAGGTCTTCAATGAGCTCAACTTGGTAAACAGGCAGATGAAGCTTGACTTGGATCTTTAACATGAATGCAATGCTTCAACCACTACTCCGCCAACCTCCATTTGATATGATCGTGAATGCGCAATTCCATCCATCCTCCAACCACGTTGTTTGTCTACAATAAATACAAAAACACAAATACTAGACAAACAACATTAGTGGTAAATTGTTTGTTAAACATCATCAAAACAAGAAGGCCAACACCCTCAACATCATCATCATCATCTTTCCTAGGTAAAACAACTTGAGAATAAAATTTAGTCTCATCAAAAGTAACGTTTATAGATTCTTCACCAACGATAGTTCGTTTGTTGAAGACCCTATAAGCCTTACTTCGAGGTCATATCCTAAGAAAATACCAACATCAATTTTGGAATTAAATTTGTCATGATGATCTTTTGTATTTAAAATAAAACATTTGTAACCAAAGATACGAAAATAACCAATAAAAAGAGTTTTTCCATAAAATAGTTCATAATGAGTTTTCTTAAGCTTTGGTCTAATTAAAACACGATTTAAAACATAGCAAGCCATATTGACGGCTTCCGCCCAAAAATATTTTGGCAAAACAAAGGAATTTAGCATAGTGCGTGCCATCTCTTGTATGGTGCGATTTTTCCGTTCAACAACACCATTTTGTTATGGTGTTCTAGGAGCAGAAAACATGTGAGTTATACCATGATGAGCACAAAATTCATAGAAAAAATTATTTTGAAATTTACCACCATGATCACTTCTTATTTTAACAACTTTTCAAACTTTTTCATTTTTAATTCTTTTGACATGATTAGAAAATTCTTCAAAATAATCATTTTTATTTGCAAGAAATATTGTCCATGTAAAATAAGAAAAATCATCAATAATCACAAATACATAGTGTTTGCCTCCAAGAGAGGTAACACGCATAGGACCAAATAAATCAATATGAAGTAATTGCAAAGGTTTAGATGTCGATACCTCATTGATGGATTTGAAAGAAGATTTTGTTTGTTTACCTTTGGCACAATCTTCGCATATGGTATCTTTGATGAAGTGCAAGTTAGGTAACCCTTTTACAAGATTTCTCTTAGACAATTTTGATATCAACTCCATGTTTGCATGTCCAAGCCTCTTATGCTAAATCCAAGGGTTTTCATCAATTACCGCAAGGCACTTCACATCTTGATTCACTAATTCATTCATCTCAAAAATGTACACATTAGATTTGCGATTAGCAACAAAAACAATTTTTCCATTCATACCAATAAACTTAATTGGCTAATGCTAAGAAGATTATGATTCAAACCATTTACCAAATAAACATCTTCTATAACGGGTGAAGGTTTCTTACCAATAGAACCTATACCAATGATTTTACCTTACTCACCACCACCGAAGGAGACGCTACCTCCTTCAATCCTTGATAGGGTTGCAAATAGCTTATTGTTGCCCGTCATATGATGTGAGCAACCACTATCAAGGTACCACATCTCTCTACGTCGTGGCCGTGATGTTCCCTATAAAAGATGAAGGTATAGTAACTTTAGGTACCCAAATCTTGGGTCCTTGGTGGTTAGTAAACTTGGTACCTTTGGGTACCCATGTCATGCTATAGAAATCATGATTATCTTTGATCCTACAATGAGTAGAAATATGATCATTTTTCATACAATATGTGTACACAAAATTTCTCTTGTGTGTTTGAGCATGATATCTATGAAATCTATTTCTACCATGGTGATGATGATTAACATAAGCATGAGTGGGTCTAATCCTACCACTCTTAATTTCTAGTCTTTCAATCTTGGATCTCAATTGTTTGTTTTCGAAATCAAGATCCCCTAGCAATTCATCTTTTAATGCAAGAGAAATTTGGAATTGTTCTAGTTGGGCATGACAAAAAGTATGCAACTTTTTAAAGGAAGAAAAATTCTTTTGACATCTTTTTAAATTCAACATTCAATTCTTCTAAAGCCGTAGCTAGATCACATTGCGTATAGAAAGATTCACTTTCGGTGTTGGATATTACCTCTTGTTCAAGGGCCATGAAACAAATGTTGGGATCATGAAGAGCAAGTTTAGCTCCTTCTTCATTACTATCCGAATCACTTGGTTCGGATTCCTCCCGTCCGGCATACATAGCCTTCTTCTTCTTGTACTTCATGTACTTCTCCTTGAGCCTTGGGCAATCTTTAGCGATATGGCCCGGTTCATTGCATTCGAAACATTTTCCTACACGTGAAGAAAATTTGTTGTTAGAATGGGGATTAAACTTCTTATTCATTTTTATGAGTCTAGAAATTCTTCTAGAGAGATGAGCCACTTCTCTAGAAAAATCAACTTCACTATCCGATGACGAAGAGGAGTTATCACTAGCTCCTTTGAGAGCTATGGTCTTCGATTTTGGTGATGGCTCCTCAACTTCCCGTGAGGGCACTTCCTCCTTCTCCTTTCCCTTGAGATTCTTCTCATGAACCTTGAGCTTGCCGATGAGGCCATCAAGGGGTAGAGTGGTAAGGTCATGAGCTTCTTCTTTCACCGTCGCCTTGGGTTCCCATATCGGAGTCAATGAACGGAGAATCTTGTAGTTCGTCTCTTGAATAGTCAATTTCTTGTCAAGACCATGCAATTCATTGATAATGTTAGTGAAGCGAGAAAACATAGCATCAATTGATTCATTTGGAAGCATTTGAAATAACTCATATTCATGTATAAGTCCACTAATCTTGGATTCCTTAACTTGGGGGGTTCTTTCGTGTGTAATACACAATTTCACCCATATTTCGTATGCGGTTGCACACGTTGAAACTCTATTATATTCATTTGGGGAAAGACCACAAATTAAGGTGTTCATAGCCTTAGCATTGAGATTGGCTTGGTGCCTTTCTCCGTCGGTCATGTTCCCGACTTTGGACTTCTCTACATACTTCTTCTCTATGAGTTCTAAGATGTCAAGATCGATGCAACGAAGATAAATTCTCATTCTTGCCTTCCAATAGGCAAAATTACTACCGGTAAACAGGGATGGTCTAGTGGTCGATTGTCCTTCCAACATATGCACATTCATTAAAGCCTCCATAAGATTTTTTCTCTAAGGTGATTAAATCAAAAACTAATATAAAGACCAAGCTCTGATACCAATTGTTAGACCCTAGAGGGGAGTGGGGGGGGGTGATTAGGGTCACAAGGCTATAATTGTGCAATAAAAATTAAGACAAGCAAAACACAATATCCAGAAGCAATCAATATAGAGGAGATAGAGTTAGGAATCGTTATCCTGTGACGCGCGATGTGTTAACGAGGTTCGGTCTGCTGACCTACGTCCCCGCTCCCCATTCTCGAGGAGAAATCCACTACACAACCCGGTTTAGAAGCCGAAACTTCTTCTAGACAGCGATCCCCTTACGATCTCACACTACACAGTTGATCTCACTAGATCACACTCCCACACAATTGATCTCTACAAGATTAAGCTCTCAAAATAGTAAAAATTGGTGTAAAAACGCTCTCTTTACAATGTCCCTATGGCAAAGAGAAGATCACACTGAAGCTGGGATGTGAAACACAAAAACTCAGAAAGAAAACAGGTTTGAAAATTAAGCTCTGTAAAAACGTTCTCTGAAATATTTTGAAAGAGCTGGGACAATGAAGAAGAAGAAGAAGAAGAGTATAGGTTTAAGTAGAAAACCACAGCTGTTTGAACCCATACCCAATTCCCCAAAACCTAGAAACAAACTTGCGCTGAGATCGTATGAAATCGGCGCTGAAAATCTATACCAGATGAGCGTTTAAAATAAGCGGCGGTCGACCGTGACTTTTTCGCAGTCGATCGCGAGACAGCCCAGAAACAGAGTAAACTTCCAGAGAGTTCTGAGGGAAATTCTCGAGCTCACGGTCGACCGTGACTGTAGGCATATAAAATTGCTTATAGGTCCCCTAGCATAGCTCGGCACAAACCGACGAACCAACGAGGCGACGAGATCGACGAATCGCACAGAAGCGACGGAATGCATCCACCCGCGTGCAGAATCAAGCTAATGAGTTAAAGAGTCAACGAGTCATCCAACCGATGGGAAACTCGGACGAATCACGATCGAATCAAGATCAATTTCGGACTCGAACTCAGAAGCGGATTTACTGTGTGTAATATGATGATGATAATAATTTCTCGTACCCCTTGAATGGTTGTTTATCGCCGACCACGTTCCTATACCTCATTGTCAGTGTGACATAGCTTTCAAACACTGATGGAGAGTAGATGGAATTTATCACGTTCTCTGGATCAAAGGCGACAAATCAGTAGTTGTTGAAGTCTCGCGCATCGATAATAACACGTGACATTCTGTCTTCAGAGTCTCCCTTATCTGGCACTTCAGCCGGATCGTTAGCCAAGGTCTTGACCCACTAGTGTTGAACTCCATAAATATCACAGTGCCTGTGGAACGCCAATTTGCTTACTGGATGCCGAGGAAATGCATCATCGAAGCGGGCATAATTACTCACAGCAGAAACCCGGATGCACTTGGATTGGTTGACTTGGGCTGTGAGCCAATGTATCGCGATGAAATATACAGGCCGATCGTGGTTCGAGATTCTTCGTCCTGCCATATTCTTCTTTGGTGAAAGTTAATGGCAGGGAAGGTTTCTTAGCCGGCTATGCTTCACTGTTGAATCGGAAGCGTTTGGCTGTTCATGCCACGGGCTTGACTTGAGTCAGTAATACTCTGCATTGGCCAAAGCTTCTTGTAGGCTCCCTGGTTTGCTTTTCTTGGATAATCGCACACTCTAACAGGCGTTATCGCCGTGGCAGGAATGTTGGCTAATTGCGGCATAATTGTTCGATATGCTATGCGGAGTCTTCGAAGTTTTCGGTTTGTCTCTTCCAATTGGACGACTGAACGAGACTGCTTGGATTTGTACCTCTTGGGGATTCTTCTCTTTGTTTAATTCCGCGGTTGTCGTAGAAGCTCTTAACCCGGTGTGGGACTTGCAATACGTCCCATCTCGGTGAGAGTTTTGGCTGGTCCCGTGTTCCCCTGCTCACTAAGGTTGGCGGATAATTGTAGGGTTTCATTTCCGCTCCGTGTGCAGAAAGCTTCTGTTCTTCTTCAGAGAGCAGGAAAGTGGAGATTCTTTCGTCATCTTCCCCTGGGATAGCAGAGACTCATAACAAGACTTCCCTTTCCTTTAGACTTCTCCCGATGACGAACCGGCCCATTGTTCATCTCCAATCAGATCTGGATGAACCCAAAGGATTTCGCCATTTGGGGTTGTGTGCGGCAACAAGTCCCTTTTGGCGCTGTCCGTGGCGGATCGTCATTCCGCGTCTTCATCCCGACTTTGGTGACGGCGTTTTGGCTCGAACAAGTTGTAGGCACCGACCAAAACTGATTGACACTGCGTTGTGCCGCCACATTCTTGGCTGGTTTCGGGTTTTAGACTCCTACGTCGATTAACGCCTGGATCTTGTCCTTGAGGTGGTAGCATGATCTCGTAGGATGGTGGACCGCTCTGTGGTACGCGCAGTACTTTGGATCCGTCACTTTGCTGGCCCCTTCTTGATCCACGATCGCCGGCACTGGATCTTTGTTGTTCTCCAACAGGTATTTGAAGATGCCGGGAACTTCATCATCCTTGAGGAGTATAACTTTAGGAACCTCGGCTCCGCAGATTTCTGCTCTGAGGCCGTTGTTGCCATTGTCTCGAGATTGTTGGGGTGCTTGTTGGCTGTGGCTGCTGTTGCTGTGGTTTGCAATTGAAAGGTTTGATTAGCATCAACTGCATTAGCTTTGCCTAGCCTTTCCCTCCGTGGGACGAAGCTTTTGCTTTGGAGCACTTGTCGGCCCGGTTGGCCTCTTTCCGCCTTCTTCCTCTTGAGAATCGCTCAGGCTTGTCTCCCCCGGAGTTTCAAGTCCGTTCCATGTATTGGATGGTGCTGTCCCCATTGCTTCTAGAACGCAGTCCAACGGCGAGGTTGTTGTGGCAGGTCTGGAGGATGAATTCCTCGGTGATCGGGTCCGGCAATTCATCGCCGTTGTTCCGGAATCTTTTGACGAAGGTATCGACTAACTCTCCGTCCCTTCTCTGCTTCTCAATCGAGCAACGATCCGATAAGATATCTCGGTGTCGTCGTCGAAGAAGTTGGCCAGGAACCTGGTCTCCATGTCATCCCAGCTGTTTAACGCTGCCTGGCTTGAGGCGGCGATACGCAATCGAGGCGTGCTCCGCGAAGAGTGCCGAGCGAATGACCGCACCAATCAGAGGCTCATTACCAGAGATCACCCCCAAATACGATTTGAAGTAAATCAAATGCTGGGTAGGTGAACCCATCCCATTAAATGGCGTGAAGTTAATTAGATTAACTTCGCCGGGATATGGGATCGATTCCGCATTCTCTTGGTATGGGCAAGGAATGCCTGTTCTTCGTCTGTTGAGCGGAAATTAGTGTGTTGATTTTGCTCTCGAGGTTCTTGATCTTCAGGTTTTCGCCCGGTTTCTTCGCCAGCATTCTCATTACCACCCCTGCGTTGACGGGAGGATCATTGGTGTTATGCGAGCATTTGATCTCTCATTTCCACATTAATGGGTTACGATGATTCTGCTCGCGCTTGTTGGTTCGCCAATTCTTGGATCTGTTGGTCATGCATTTCTCTCATCTGTGGGCATGCCCATGCTCCATCTCAAATTTGAAACTTTCTTTCTGCTTAGGCAAAGCGTCTTCAAGCATCTTGGCCATTGCTCCGCACTTATCATCAGGGGCTCGCCGGGGTTGTCCCTCGCTGGATACTGTATTATCTGATGCCACGCCGGAGCCGGCATCAGATTCTTCATCTTCTGAAGGGCGTCGTTGTCCGAATCCTACCATAAGTTGCTCGCGTCTATGGTTCCGGACTGGCAGAACGGGTTCTAGGTGGGAGCTTTCAGAATCGACTCGAAATCTTCTGTGCCGACGTCCCTTTGCTCGTCATGTTGGTGGTGACCCTTGGAAATTCTCCCGTTTCAATCACCCTTCTTCTTCGTTGGAAGCGCCTCAGGCGCTTGGTTTTGGCGTTTCCGCTTGAGTCTTTCAAAAACTGAAACTCTTTCGGGGACCGCCTTAATGCAATTGCATTCCGCAATACGCCCGAATGAGTTTGGAACAGGGACAATTGATTTCCGTTCTCGGGACTCCTCTTCCTGGTTCTATTCGTACGCCCCAGCACGATAGTACAACTCGATTTTGACAGTATAGAGTAACCTATCGTGTGCGGGCACGCCTTCTGCAGGTACAACACAATCATTATCAGATGATAATGTTTCCATCTGAGGTTGACTTGCCTTCTTTGGGCTTTCAAAGGTTACCCGCCTCAAAACATGCCTTTTTGGGCGTGAATTTCGGCGTGATCTTGGACTTCAATGCGCAAATTGGTGCACCGCTGCCTTGAGGTCTTGTTCATGCTGGAGGTAATGGCGACCCCCAGTATGTTGAGTCGTCCTGGGCTCTTTCATCGGGGCCCAAACGCATCGTGAATTGGAGCTTTGCCTCTCACGTCAGGAATTGGACCGAGGCGCTCCAAAATTGGTTTTCTTGCTTGCGGGATGACTCTGCATGATCTCCCGGAGAAGTTATTGGATTGACGGCGACTTTGGTTGACTTCGCCGGAATTTGACCTTCCTTAGAACTGCACTGGTTGCTTTTGGCGCTGAGTCGCCACTTTCAGACTTAGGCTCCAGACTTGTCGTGTTGGTGTGGCTCTTCTCCCACTCCTTTTTAGCTTTCTACGGGCTTCTGAGCTTGAGCCCGGCCTGCGCTAACATCGCGCGGCGCTTGTGAATGCGCTCCTCGAGCGTCGAACGCTTTCCGTTTGACGCGGACCCATTCTTCTTTGCGGCTTGGAAGAGTCGCCTTCAATTGGTGGTTGAGGCTGTTTGCCTCTCCTGTTCTTTCACTCCGCTGGTAGCGGAATCCGTCCGTAGACTCCATCGCCTTAGGCGAATTGCGCCGCGCGAGCGTTGACGACGCCTCTGCGGGCTCTCTTTGAGAGAGTCACAACGCCCTGAACAGTAGAGGCGTTGGCGGAGTTGGGTTGACCTGATTGGAGGTCGGTGGAACTTTCATTTGACGCCAACTTGGCGTCAGTGGGTTGAGAGCTTCGTGGGCTTTCCCGAGCAGCTTCAAACAAGCGAGCTTTTCTCGCCGGAGGAGAACTTCTTGAACTTGCGGGGGAGATAGAGCCGGAACGGAGCACGTACTCCTCGAACTTGGCTTGGTCGAAGCTCGTACTCGACCTCCTCCACGACCGGGATTGCAATCCGCGGCTGCGACGCTCCGATCTCGCAGCGAGATCGGTGGCTCCCACTGTGGTCGCCAGATTGTTCGGGGGAAAACCGTAGCTTTCTTCATTAATGAGATAATTGCCATCTTGAGTTACAACTTTTTGAGTTACAAAAGATCCGGTCTTTTATAGATCCGGTTACAACTAAATCAAAGAAAATAAAGAAAAATTACAACTCTCCTGCTGTGAACAAATCACGAGCTCCTGTTTTGCGGTCCTCGCTTGGTGGGTTCTTTGGCCTGCGCCGAGGGTTAATCCGTGACCACCGCGCGAATCTAGATCCGGTCGGATCTACACGAGTATGCGGGTATTCATTCCACGAAGGGAATAATAGGCCGGGAGGGATTAATCCCCAAGGGAATAATCGCTCGATCTCGAGATCTAAGACAAGCTTAGATCTGGAGTTGTAGCCTCGTGTAGATCTCAGATCTGTTCTTTCTTCCTCTCGAGATCCTGCCTTTTCTGACGTGGATGGTCGCGAGGATCAGATCTGAATGTGCAAGTCTTCCTGGTCTTCAAGCTCCGAGTTCACTCTTCAATCCGGCAGAGTTTCGGCTCTTGAAAGTTCGACCTCTGAAAATGACATCTCTAGGCCTATTATAGGCTCTCAGGACAGTGGCTGCAAAAAGGGAAATGTCGGCCACACTCGGGCCACTGTCGGCCACCTCAGGGTGGCCGACACTGGTGCCTAAGCCACCTTTGAGGTGCTCGCTCATGGCCGAGCACCCAAGGTGGCTCGGCCACCGAGCCACCCCGAGGTGGCTCGCGCCGGCCACCCCAAGGTGGCTCGGCATTGGCCGAGCCACCTTGGGGTGGCTCGGCCACCGAGCCACCTCAGGGTGGCTCGGCCTTGGCCGAGCCACCTTGAGGTGCCGCCAGAGCCACCTCAAGGTGGCTCGGCTAAGGCCGAGCCACCTTGGGGTGGCTCGGCTTTGGCAACGACCCCGCGGCGCGAGGTTTTCCGACTTTTTCGAAGTCGTTTTTTTTTTTCCGTTGTCTCGTTTGTCCGTGTTTCCGGTTGACCATTGAGACTGGCTGATTTGATGATCTGATTTGGCCAGTAAAATTGGATTCCTGATTTGGCAGTCAC
>NC_033796.1:74427824-74439273 GCF_001876935.1 Asparagus officinalis
GCCGAGCCACCTCGGGGTGGCTCGGTGGCCGAGCCACCTTGGGGTGGCTCGGCCATGAGCCGAGCCACCCCAAGGTGGCTAGGCACAGTGTCGGCCACCCCGAGGTGGCCGACAGTGGCCAGAGGTGGCCGACAATTCCCTTTTTGCAGCCACTGTCCTGAGAGCCTATAAATAGGCCTAGAGATGTTCATTTTCAGGGGTCGAACTTTCAAGAGCCGAAACTCTGCCGGATTGAAGAGTGAACTCGGAGCTTGAAGACCAGAAGACTTGCACCATTCAGATCTGATCCTCGGCGACCATCCACGTCAGAAAAGGCAGGATCTCGAGAGGAAGAAAGAACAGATCTGAGATCTACACGAGACTACACTCCAGATCTAAGCTTGGTCTTAGATCTCGAGATCTGAGCGATTATTCCCTTGGTGGATTAATCCCTCCCGGCTATTATTCCCTTCGTGGAATAATACCCGCATACTCGTGTAGATCCGACCGGATCTAGATCGCGCGGTGGTCCACGGATTAACCCCGGCGCAGGCAAAGAACCCACCAAAGCGAGCGACCGCAAAACAGGAGCTCGTGATTTGTTCACAGAGGAGAGTTGTAATTTTTCTTTATTTTCTTTGATTTAGTTGTAACCGGATCTATAAAAGACCGGATCTTTGTAACCCAAGATGACAATCATATCAATGAAAAAGAAAACAGTTTTCCACGCGAACAATCTGGCGACCACAGTGGGAGCCGACGATCTCGCCAACGAGATCGATGCGTCGCAGCCGCGGATTGCAATCCCGGTCGTGGAGGAGGTCGAGTACGAGTTCGACCAAGCCAAGTTCGAGGAGTACGTGTCCTCGTCCGGCTCTATCTCCCCCCGCAAGTCCAAGAAGTTCTCCTCCGGGAGAAAAGCTCGTTGGTTTGAAGCTGCTCGGGAAGCCCACGAAGCTCTCAACCCAACTGACGCCGAAGTTGCGTCAAATGAAGTTCCACCGACCTCCAATCAGGTCAACCCAACTCCCGCCAACGCCTCTACTGTTCAGGGCGTTGTGACTCTCTCAAAGAGAGCCCGCCAGAGGCGTCGTCAACGCCTTGCGCGGCAATTCGCTAAGGCGATGGAGTCTACGGACGGATTCCGCTACCACGCGGAGTTGAAGAACAGAAGAGGCAAACAGCCTCAACCACCAATGAATGGCGACTCTTCCAAGCCGCCAAAGAAAGAATGGGTCCGCGTCAAACGGAACCGTTCGACACTCGAGGAGCGCATTCGCAAGCGCCGCGCGATGTCAGCGCAGGCACGGGCTCAAGCTCAGGAAGCCCGTAGAAAGCTGCAAAAGGAGGTGGAGAAGAAGCCACCACCAACACGACAAGTCTGGAAGCCTAAGTCTGAAGTGGCGACTCAGGCCAAAAAGCAACCAGTGCAGCCTTCTAAGGAAGGTCAAACTCCGGCGAGTCAACCAAAGTCGCCGTCAATCCCAATAACTTCTCCGGGAGATCATGCAGAGTCATCCCGCAAGAAGAAACCAATTTTGGAGCGCCTCGGTCCAATTCCTGACGTGAGAGGCAAAGCTCCAATTCACGAGCGTTTGGGCCCGATGAAGAAGCCCAGAACGACTCAACATACTGGGGGTCGCCATCACCTCCAGCATGACAAAGACCTCAAGGCAGCTGCGCGCACCAATTTGCGCATTGAAGTCCAAGATCACGCCGAAAATTCACGCCCAAAAAGGCATGTTTTGAGGCGGGTAACCTTTGAAAGCCCAAAGAAGGCAAGTCAACCTCAGATGGAAACATTATCATCTGATAATGATTGTGTTGTACCTGAGAAGGCGTGCCCGCACACGATAGGTTACTCTGACTGTCAAAATGACGAGTTGTACTATCGTGCTGGGGGTACGAATAGAACCAGGAAGAGGAGTCCCCGAGAACGGGAAATTCAATGTCCCTGTTCCAAACTCATTCGGGCGGTATTGTCGGAATGCAATTGCATTAAGGCGGTCCCCGAAAGAGTTTCAGTTTTTGAAAGACTTAATGCGGAAACGCCAAAACCAAGGCCTAGGCGCTTCCAACGAAGAAGAAGGGTGATTGAAGACGGAGAATTTCCGAGGGTCACCACCAACATGACGAGCAAAGGGACATCGGCACGAGAAGATTTCGAGTCGATTCTGAAAGCTTCCCGACCTAGAACCCGTCTGCAGTCCGGAACCATAGAGCGAGCAACTTATGGTAGGATTCGGACAAGACGCCCTTCAGAAGATGAAGAATCTGATGCCGGCTCCGCGGTGGCATCAGATAATACAGTATCCAGCGAGGGACAACCCCGCGAGGCCCTGATGATAAGTGCGGAGCAGATGGCCAAGATGCTTGAAGACGCTTTGGCTAAGCAGAAAGAAAGTTTCAAATTTGAGATGGAGATGGCCATGCAGCAGATGAGAGAAATGCATGACCAACAGATCCAAGCATTGGCGAACCAACAAGGCGAGCAGAATCATCGTAACCCGATTAATGTGGAAGATGAGGATACAAATGCTCGTAACACCAATGATCCTCCCGTCAACGCAGGGGGTGGTAATGAGAATGCTGGCGAAGAAACCGGCGAAAACCTGAAGATCAAGAACCTCGAGAGCAAAATCAACACACTAATTTCCGCTCAAGAGACGAAGAAAACAGGCATTCCTTGCCCATACCCAAGAGAATGGGAATCGATCCCATATCCGGCGAAGTTTAATCTAATTAACTTCACGCCGTTTAATGGGATGGGTTCACCTACCCAGCATTTGATTTACTTCAAATCGCATTTGGGGGTGATCTCTGGTAATGAGCCTCTGATGGTGCGGTCATTCGTCGGCACTCTTCGCGGAGCCGCCTTCGATTGGTATCGCCGCCTCAAGCCAGGCAGCGTAAACAGCTGGGATGACATGGAGACCAAGTTCCTGGCCAACTTCTTCGACGACGACACCGAGATATCTATCGGATCGTTGCTCGATGAGAAGCAGAAGGACGGAGAGTTAGTCGATACCTTCGTCAAAAGATTCCGGAACAAGGCGATGAATTGCCGGGACCCGATCACCGAGGAATTCATCCTCCAGACCTGCCACAACAACCTCGCGTTGGACGTGCTAGAAGCAATGGGGACAGCACCATCCAATACATGGAAGGACTTGAAAGTCCGGGGAGAGCAAGCTGAGCGATTCCTCAAGAGGAAGAAGGCGGAAAGAGGCCAACCGGCGACGAGTGTTCCAAAGCAAAACTTCGTCCCACGGGGGAAAGGTAAGGCACAAGCTAATGCAGTTGATGCTAATCAAACCTTTCAATTGCAACCACAGCAACAGCAGCCACAGCAACAAGCACCCCAACAATCTCGAGGACAATGGCAACAACGGCCTCAGAAGCAGAAATCTGCGGAGCCGAGGTTTCCTAAAGTGTACTCCTTCAAGGATGATGAAGTTCCCGGCATCTTCAAATACCTGTTGGAGAACAACAAGATCCAGTTGCCGGCGATCGTGGATCAAGAAGGGGCCAGCAAAGTGACGGATCCAAAGTACTGCGCGTACCACAGAGCGGTCCACCACCCTACGAGATCATGCTACCACCTCAAGGACAAGATCCAGGCGTTAATCGACGTAGGAGTCATAACCCCGAAACCAGCCAAGAATGTGGGGGCCAACGCAGTGTCAATCAGTTTTGGGTCGGTGCCTACAACTTGGTTCGAGCCAAAACGCGTCACCAAAGTCGGGATGAAGACGGTGAATGACGATCCGCACGGACAGCGCCAAAAGGGACTTGTGCCGCACACAACCCCAAATGGCGAAATCCTTTGGGTTCATCCAGATCTGATTGGAGATGAACAATGGGCCGGTTCGTCATCCGGGAGGAAGTCTAAAGGAAAAGGGAAGTCTTGTTATGGAGTCTCTGCTATCCCAGGGGAAGATGACGAAAGAATCTCCACTTTCCTGCTCTCTGAAGAAGAACAAGAAGCTTTTGCGACACGGAGCGGAAATGAATACCACTACAATTATCCGCCACCTAGTGAGCAGGGGGTGAACAAGCGGGGACCAGCCAAAACTCTCACGGAGATGGGAGTGATTGCAAGTCCCACACCGGGTAAAGAAGCTCTACGACAACCGGTGAATAAACCAAAAGAGAAGAATCCCCAAGAGGTACAGAATCCGAAGCAGTCTCGTTTCAGTCGTCCAATTGGAAGAGACAAACCGGAAAGCTCGAAGACTCCGCATAGCTTCGACATTATGGCGCAATTAGCCAACATTCCTGCACGGATAACGCTGTATGAGTTGCTGCGATTATCCAAAGAAACCAGGGAGGCCCTACAAGAAGCTTTGGCCAATGCAGAGGTATTTCTGACTCAAGTCAAGCCGATACCTGAACAGCCAGAACCGCTGAGTCAACAGTGCAACATAGCGACTAAGAACCTTCCCTGCATTACTTTCACCAAAGAAGATATGCAGACGAAGAATTCGAACCACGATCGGCCGTTATATTTCGTCGGATACATTGGCTCCAGCCAAGTCAACCGAATCCAAGTGGATCCGGGTTCTGCTGTGAGTATTATGCCGCTTCGATTGATGCATTTCCTCGGCATCCCAGTAAGCAAGTTGGCGTCCACAGGCACTGTTATTTATGGATTCAACACTAGTGGGTCAAGACCCTTGGGTAAGATCCGGGTGAAGTGCCAGATGGGAGATCTGAAGACAGAAGTCACGTGTTATGTGATCGATGCGGAGACTTCGTACAACTTACTATTGGGTCGGCCTTGGATCCATAGTAACGTGATAATTCCCTCTACTCTCCATCAGTGTTTGAAGTATGTCGACACTGACAATGAGGTTAGGACGGTGGTCGCGGATAAGCAACCATTCAAGGGGTATGAGAATTATTTCACCGATTCTCTCCTTTATGGTAACGAATCCGATACTGAACCATCGGCCCAGGGCACAGACAGCGGAGAAGAAGCTGATTCTGAAGCCGGATTCGATTACAATGGCGGTTTTGTTTTAAATGACATTGTACCCTTTGTAATCAATCTTGACGATGAACAATCGTCAGATGGAGGTTGTAACTGGCAACTTGCCGATATTGCAATAAAAGATGATTTAGAGTACTCCTTGTCTCTTGATGATGTGATAAAAGAGCTGTACGACAATCCTGAGTTGTATATGCCGATCCGATCATCCTATGTAACGAAGGAACACCTCCAGCATTCTTTCGGAACAACCATGGTCATCCCGAACAAAGTAAGAGGTGCTAAAGAAGTGATTTACGGTAAAGGAAAAAGCTCTCCGTTACCAGATCATTTCCTAAGTGAAGACGAAGATGATGACAAACCTGGTCGACATCTATCCAAGTATAGTCCAGAAGCGCGCAAGCTCATGGAAAAGCAGGGCTACGATTTCACACTCGGAGAAGGTTTATACTTCGATCGAGGTCCTCGTAATCCAGCCAAAGCAGTATATGTACCAAAAGGTAAACCTGAGGATTATTATAAATATGGGCGAGGCTTAGGTTATGTTTCATCAGATGACGAATGTGGTTGGCAAATTATCGATCAAATTGCTAACAAAGCCAAGAAGGGATACTCTCCCGATGCTTCAGAGTGGGACTCCGATACAAGTCTGGGAGAAGTTTTCAAAACCCTAATGGCGAACATGACTACAGCTGATCCATCCACCATGGAAGACGACGATCAAATGCCAACATGGGAAGACCCGTGGGTTCACCATCTGAATATGCAGTATGGCGATAGGTTCGAGCAAAGAGAACCACCCACTGAAGATAAAATAGTCCAGATTAACATGGGTGATGAAGCTAACCCAAAGCCTATATTCATCAGCGACAGTCTTCCCCCAGATGAGAAGGAGGAATTGATTGCTCTCATCAGGGAATATATCGACGTCTTCGCATGGAATTATGAAGACATGCCAGGGCTCGACCCCAATGTCGCAATGCACCGCCTCGATATCAAGCCGGATGCCAAACCTGTCAAGCAACAGCAAAGACGGTTTCGTCCGCAGATTATGGAAGCCATTGAGGCAGAGGTTAAGAAGTTGATCGAATCAGGATTTATCCGAGAGGAACAACATCCAGACTGGTTAGCCAACATCGTTCCCGTCATGAAGAAGAATGGCAAAATCAGGATTTGCATCGACTTCAGGAACCTGAATGAAGCATGTCCGAAAGACGATTTCCCTCTCCCGATCACGGATGTCATTATCGACAATACATGTGGATTTGAGAGGATGTCCTTCATGGATGGATTTTCGGGATATAACCAGATCAAGATGCATCCAGAGGATGAGAAGCATACGGCGTTTAGAACACCCCTCGGCGTTTTCTGCTATACGGTGATGCCTTTCGGCCTGAAGAATGCCGGTGCCACATACCAGCGAGCGATGACTAAGATTTTCCAAGAACATCTCAGGAAAACAGTCGAATGTTACGTTGATGATTTGGTTGTGAAAAGCCGCAACAAGGAAGATCACATCAAGGATTTGAAGACAATGTTCGATCTCATGAGGAGTCATCAGTTGAAGATGAACCCCACTAAATCATTTCTTGGAATGTCCAGCGGAAAATTTCTTGGGTTCGTCGTCACCACTAAGGGTATACATATCGATCCTGATAAGGTGAAGGCGATACATGAATTGCAGCCCCCGAGGAATCTGAGAGAACTCAGAGGATTGCAAGGGCGTTTAGCTTATATCCGGCGTTTCATCTCAAATCTTTCTGGGAAGTGCCAACCGTTCTCTAAGCTGAACAAGAAAGGAGTATCATTCATCTGGGATGATGCCTGCCAAAAAGCGTTCGAAGATATCAAAACATATCTGGCGAACCCTCCTGTTCTCGTTGCACCGAAATCTGGTAAACCGTTCTTGATTTATCTCAAGGCGATGAACCACTCGATAAGTGCCTTACTAGCGCAAGACGATGATAACGGTCACGAACAGGCAGTTTATTACCTCAGTCGGACCTTGGTAGGCGCTGAGTCTCGATATCCGATGATTGAGAAAGAATGCCTTGCATTGGTATTTGCGATGCAAAAGATGCGGCATTACCTAGTGGGACAGACGATCTACGTTATCTCCAACGTTAATCCAGTACGGGTGTTTATGACGCAACCGGCCTCTATGAATTGGCGACTAGCGAAGTGGGCCCTTCTCTTGTCCCAATACGATTTGCACTTCAAGCAGCAGAAGTCGATAAAAGGACAGGCGATTTGTGACCTTTTGGCGGCAAACCCGACCACAGATACGGCAGAAGTATATGATGACTTGCCGGATGAAACCCACGAGGTTAACACCACATCACACCAACAAGTATGGCAATTATACTTCGATGGTGCCTCAAGGGCAGTTAATAGAGTAATAACCCCGGGATGTCCTACAGTTTCCTCTGGAGTTGGAGTCGTCTTAATCTCCCCTGGAAAGCACGTGATGCCTCGGGCTTATTCGTTGACTAGTCCGTGCTCCAATAATGTTGCCGAATACAACGCGCTTCTCATTGGACTCAGTTTCGCCAAAGAGCTGGGGGTCGAATATCTCGAAGCTTTTGGAGATTCGCAATTGATAGTCAACCAAGTTCGCGGTGAGTATGAAGTCAGGAATCAAGACCTGATCCCGTACCACCAGGAAGCCATCAAAATGGCGGAATCTTTCGAAGAATTCTTTATTGAATACATCCCTCGTCTCCAGAACGCTTATGCAGACGCACTGGCGGCACTAGCAGTATCACTGGCACAGCCTCCCGAAGCTGAGCTGTTAGTCACAGTACGGACGCATCAACTCTGCGTACCCATATACAGTACGGAGATTGAAGAAGAAGAGGATAGAAACGTGAACGCCAAAGAGGTGAATTCAACTCAAATTGGGTCTGAGTCCCGAGATTGGCGTTTTCCTATCATCGACTACGTCCAATATGGTATCTTGCCAGAGGATGTAAAAGAAAAGGAATCAATCCGCCGAAGAGCTCCAAGATTCTTCTATAATACTGAAACCCATACATTATACCGTAGAGGGTACGACGGTCTTTTACTCCGATGCCTTTCGAACAGAGAAGCAAAGGAAGTTCTTAAGGAAGCACACGAAGGAGAATGTGGTGCGCATCAGCCCGGTCCTAAACTGTATGATCGCATCAGGAGGATGGGATATTTCTGGCCAACGATGGTTCGTGACGCAATCGAATACGCACGAGAATGCCACGCTTGCCAGATACATGCGAATTATATGCATCAACCGCCAGAGCAGTTGCACACGTCAACCACGTCTTGGCCGTTCGAGACTTGGGGCATGGACATAGTCGGTCCTATTTTTCCCCCTTCAGTCAAAGGTGATCGGTTCATCCTCGCGATCACAGATTATTTCTCAAAGTGGGCTGAAGCGATTCCGCTTAGAGAAGTGAAGACGAACAACGTCATCAATTTCATCAAGCATCATGTCATTTACCGACACGGCGTGCCAAGAAGGATCATTCATGACAACGGTCCACAGTTCATAAGCAATGCCTTCGTCAGATTCTGCGACAAGTTCAAAATTGAAGATGTTTCATCAACACCTTATTATCCCGCCGCGAATGGATTAGCGGAGGCGTTTAACAAGACGATCATCAAGATCTTGTCAAAGCTCGTGAAGACCAATAAACGAGACTGGGACGATAAACTCGGTGAAGCACTCTGGGCTTATCGCACCACCATACGCACGCCTACGGGAGCTACCCCGTATTCGCTGGTATACGGATGTGAAGCTGTGCTACCGCTGGAAATTCAGATTCCGTCCCTTCGGATCGCCCTCGCAACGGAGATGACGACGGAGGAACAACATCAGAAGCGTCTCGAAGAGCTCGAGAGGCTGGATGAAAAGCGTTTGGAGGCTCAACAACACATCGAGTTTTACCAAGCCAGGATGTCAAGGGCTTTTAACAAAAGAGTCCGACAGAGAAGCTTCAAGGAAGGAGATCTGGTCCTCGCTGCTCGCCGACCAATAATTCTCACCTCCAAGAAGAAAGGTAAATTCGAACCCAAATGGGAAGGACCGTTTGTAATAGACACAGTCTATTCAAACGGCGCATATCGCCTGATTACTCAAGAGGGCGCCAGGCAATTAATGCCAATAAATGGGAAGTTCCTGAAAAAGTACTATCCCTAGTACATTCAGGATAACTCGTTTACCGGGAAGTTCCTTGAAGAATATTACACTTAATATTCTAGAGGATAACCCAAAATCATTGTCACCACCAAAATCCCTCACTGATCAATTTCAATTGACAGTGGGTCCACCAAAAATGTTTTTTCTGGCCCTCTTGATTCTCTCCATGAGCAAGAGGTCCACTTTCAGTTCGGAGTCCCTTTTCGATAAACGAAAGAACTCCTTCCCTTTTTCTCTTTGGTTAAACCTTGTTCATGGTTATAACCGGAGTTGAAAATTCCACTTCGATAAACGAAGAACCCATTTTCAGTTTAGATAACTCATCCTATAAAAAGGCAAGTCTATCTAAATTTTCCAGATTCTCGGAGTGGACACCCCACTTCTAGTTTCTTCTTCGCTGGAAATAGAATATAAAATTCTTCCTTTCCAGAATCAAGGAATAGAATATAAAATTCTT
Organism: Asparagus officinalis; assembly: GCF_001876935.1. Lineage (NCBI taxonomy): Eukaryota > Viridiplantae > Streptophyta > Magnoliopsida > Asparagales > Asparagaceae > Asparagus > Asparagus officinalis. The sequence continues at coordinate 74,437,425 of NC_033796.1, forward strand.
CCTTCCTTGTTTTCGGGTTCGCCTTCACCCTAAAAGAAGACCGGGAAATAGAATATAAAATTCTTCCTTTCCCGCACCAATCTTTCCAAAATTTGTCAATTTAGGATTCATCCTAGGAAGTTTATCCCGAATCCTAAGCAGGGATAAGTCTGCGCCTAACACGCGCTGCCGGTTTAGTCTTTTTTCGTAGAATTCTGGGGTATTCTATCCTGAAACCTAAGCAAGGATAAGTCTGCGCTTAACCCGCGCTGCCGGTTAGTTCTTAACCGTTAAAAAGAACACCCGTCCGCATATTCAACATTGTGGCAGGTTGTTATTAATAACACCAAAATCCATGCCTTACACGCATGGGGAATTTCATCCTGAATCCTAAGAAAGGATATGCCGACGCCTAACACGCGTCGCCGGTTTAGTCTTTCTCCGAAGAAAAAGACACCAGAGTTCGATTCTGGGGAATTTTATCCCGAAGCCTAAGTAGGGATAAGTCAACGTCTAATACACGTTGCTGGGTAGCCTATTCCCATAACAATGGCAAAGTCTACATATTCGAAGTTGTAGCATCAAGTCTAAGGGAGTTCATTCCTTTAGCACAACGTCACATGCGGAACGGATTTAGATAATCCGCATGCTAGCCCGACTCAAACGGTAGTCGGTAAAGGCTAATCAAACCCGTTAAAGGCTGGGGGTTAGCCAAAAATCCTAAAGTCAACACCTAACACGTGTCGCCGGGTAGCCTATTCCCGTAACAAATGGTAAAGTCTATGTATTCAATATCATAGCACGAAAGTCTCAGAGAATTCACTCTCTTAGCACACCGTGACATGCGGAACGAATTTAGACAATCCGCATGCTAGCCCGACTCAAACGGTAATCGGTAAAGGCTAATCAAAATGCGGAACGAATTTAGACAATCCGCATGCTAGCCCGACTCAAACGGTAATCGGTAAAGGCTAATCAAATCCGTTGAGGGCTGAGGGTTTGCCAAAAATCCTAAAATTATTATGGTCAATCATTTCAAACGGAATGAGGAATCATAATAAAGATAAAGACAAAAACCAGTTCCACTAAAAAGATCAAAAGTCAAAACATTCCGCAAATAAAATCATACATCAAGCGCATGGCCAAAAATCTGCTGATTAAGCTTAGACAACTTCTCATCATAAGCTTACCTCAGCTCAGCTCTGATGGACTCCTCGTTGGTGGCTAATGTCTTCGCAGCAACCTCCTCCGTCTCGGTCAGCTTCTGCTTCAAAGATTTCAACTCATCAGATAAAGAAGTGTGGGCTTGCTGATCCTGTATCTTCGTCATCTGAAGAATACTCAAAGTCTCATCTTTCTCACGGAGCTCTCTTCGGAGCTGGTCTATCTGGGTCTCACAAGAGGTAATAGAAGAGTCAAGCTCAGTGAGTGAAGATGATCTAGCAGCAAGGTGGGCCTCAACTCGGTCCACTCGATCCCGTTGCATCTGAATCTCGAGCTCAGCAAAAAACCAAGTATCGCGCCATGTCTGTAAGCGAGTATCCAGCTCGGCAGCGATGAATGACGAGGCACCTGCATCCCGGAGCTCACGAAACGTCTGAAGCTCACGCTCTAGGCAGTCAAGATCATCAACAATAGACTTCGCCAGATCTGGGTACCCTGCATCCCTTATTGAATTTATCTTAAGATCAAGGAATGGCTAAAACTGGTGAAGGGAAAGTCCACCGTGGAAGAGTTTGCCAATCATAGCATTCACAAAGGAGAAGAAGGAACGAATCTCTATACAGATGACAATCTTCTCTGGGTCGCTGTCTGATAATAACTCCTTCACAAGGACGTGAAGCCGAGAAGAAAGCCCTACACAAAAAAG
>NC_033796.1:74439970-74480441 GCF_001876935.1 Asparagus officinalis
AGATGCTCGCGAAACTACACGCGGCTTGCGGGCTAATCTCTTCCGCCTAGCGGCAGGGGCAACAATCGAAGGTCTCGTCTGGGAAGAAGGACGAAATTCTTCATCTTGGTCAGCTGTGGTCCCTGAAATATCAAACCATTGTCAGGTTTAGTAATTCTGGAAGATAAAAGGAAAGAGTAAGAAACTGACCTCGATCAGAACAGTCCTCGTGATCTTCAAGATCTCCGCCTGAAGCTTCATCAGCAAAATGAAAGATCTTCTTTCCCTCTTCGTCAATACGACGAGTCTTGTGCCGTGCCCTTTGTGATCGAGCATTTTCCCAAATCATACGAGAATCAGCCTAAGAAGCCTCCTCAACCTCTAGCTCTGCAATCGGTTTTACGGGGACAATTTTATTAGCTGCTAACAACCACTTGCAGCTTAAGAAGGTGAGGTTCAACTGCCGCTCAGCACTCGGGAGACTGAACTTAGCACCAGTACAGCCCGTCACGGTCCACAACCATGCACGAAGACCGTCCACCAAACCGCCGTGGGTCCGAAGCTGCTGTCGTGGATTCCCGACATAAAGCTGATCATAGCCAAACTGGCGAGCGAATCGGCAGGGTAGATATGGCTCTATGAAACACTGATTCCGTTAAAGCAGCCGACGTCTAAATGAGTTCGATACCCCCTCGGCTTTTCCTCATCAATCAGACACTCGCCGTATCGGCCAGAGAACTACTGAAAATAAGTGGAAAACGCCCAACACTTGTGGACCTGTAGCTGCTGTCTGACGTCAGGGAATCCTCGCCCCTCCTACTTGCCATTCTCAAACAACTATAGTAGGGGAGCGGAGGGGTCTGTGGCATACGGTACTGACATCATATCAGAACGATGAAGGACGAACGAAGTCATCAAATAAGTGTACGGAAGCTCCACCTTAATAGTAGGAATCTGAGCTGGTGATTCACTTTCCTTCCGTGTAAAAGCACTAGAAATCTGTCGAAGCCCTCGATGAATGTTAGCCACCATCACCGGAAGAAGCGAAAGGTCCTTTTTGTAGGCAAGATGAACCGCTGGGTAGAGCACCTCCAATGGCAAGATATCACTAGACTGATATGGGACCACGCATTTCTTTAACCAAATAGCGAGGAAACATATAGCATCTGTCCCATGGGCAAACCAGAAATCCTGTGCATCTCATGGAGGGCCAAGCCCAACTCCCCTTGCCGGGTCAGAAAAGTGTTCGAATCTGAATTATAAAGCTCAAACAAAGCATAGAAATGCCTTGCGCTAACAGGCAAGCCATACATGGTGGCACGAACGGCTGCATACAGACCACAAGCGTGCAACTCCTCGCTCCATCGGCTCAAGACGTACTTCGTCATGCGAGTCCACCAAAGCTTGTCCAAAGAATGGACCCAACCATAAAACCTGTGGCGTGTCGCAGGCATCTCCCGTCCTAAAGCAGCGAGGCGATTCTTCAAAGTAGAAGCAGAGGCAAGAAGCTCGTTACGCGGCGGTGCATCCAACCCCAATACTCCGGGATGCAATCCAGTGATATGACTCCTGCTCGAACCAGGAGCTGTCTGATGAGTGATGTAGCCGCAGTGAACGCTCTCATGCTCCTCCGTCAAGCGCCACGACATCTCTTGTGTCACAGCCTGACGCCTGAGCTCAGTCAACGAACGATGCCGAGGAATCTTCGGCAAATATATGAAACCACCGCCAGTTTTATGAAGCCACTGCTCGGCGTCAATAAACACTGCATCCGGATCTCTGGCAGAGTCGCCAAATAAAAAGTCGGTCTTCCTGAGAGGCTGAATCGAACTGGCATCCTTCACGAGGGGCGTATCTGTAATCAACTGGCGAAGAGCTCGATGTCCACCTTCCTTCACCACTTGGGCAACCTCTGTCGACGTGCCCGAAGCAAACTGAGGAGTGACTGGGATAGGGGAAAAATCGTCGGAAGTTGAATAATACTCGCCACGACGCCCGTACACTGCGTGAGATGAAAACGCTCCAGAAGGATATTCCACTGGAAGCAAACATTTAAACATTTGTTAGTCTCAATTATAAAAGGAAGTTGAACTCATCCTACGAATGGGTAAGATAGAGTCACTGCCTTATAAAAGGTGAGACGATTTGGCCATATTATGCACTTATAAGATAGGGTATATCGACTATATATCCCTGTCTTATAAGGCACAATGCAGCGTCAAAACGCCCCCTTTATTGATTTTGAGATATGGTTTTAACCAAGCAAAACATATCTTTAAAGCGTCGATCCTCGCCAAGGAGAATCAAGGCTCTTCCCGATTGCCTCACCAAGGAGAACAAAATGGGAATAAAAAGGACAAATTTGTAAATTTCCAAGAAAAAATGGACTAATTTGTAAATTTCCAAAAAATAGCTCACCAGCATAAGAGGGAGGCGTGCCATCAGCCGACGCGGTAGAGGATTGACCTCTGGCAATACGAGACATAGAGACCTGCAAAATAAATTAAGGAATCAGATCCAGAAAAAGTTCCTCTTTTTTGCAATTCTCCCCCCCTGAAAGGTGAGCTCGAGGCGCCAAATCTTAATCCTAACCCTCGCATGCTACCCCACAAATTCATAAATTGAATTAAACATAAAATATGCTAAAATGGTTGAGGATTTACCTGAGGAAAAGCTCGTGGATCTAATAAAAATCAGATCTTGAAAGAGGCTCGGACCACGCGCTCGAGGGGCCTGAGAGAAATTCTAAATATGGAAGTTTTGAGGGATTTCTCAGTCAAAGATCCAAAGGAAGACTAGATCTAATGCAACTATGAAGTTTTGAGGAAGAACGGATGCTCGAGGGAAGAGAAATCAAAAAATAGGGGAGAGAGGGGGGCCAGCCCTAATAAGGAGAAAAAACCCCTTTTTATAATGTTGAACCAAGCCTAGTTGAACCGGACCAGACCAAGTTGAACCGGACCAGACCTGGTTTGAACCAGAATTCAAATTGAAGCTGAATCGAGCATCGAAACCACTTCAAATCGACCGAGGGTTCAGTCCTTGGTTTATTCTTGCCTCTCCCACATATTCGAAAGGATCAGAAGATTTTTTGAGCCTAATAGTTGAACCGGACCAGACCTGGTTTAAACCAAAATTCAAATTGAAGCTGAATCGAGCATCGAAACAACTCCAAATCGACCAAGGGTTCAATCATTTGTTTATGCTTGCCTCTGCCACATATTCGGAAGAGTCGGAAGATTTTTTGAGCCGAATTACTGCCTTTTTTGGCTCATTATCTGACCGGTTCAGCTCATTCAGGCACAGAAATACTCCAATAAGGATAACTCAACAACACTACGCCGGACAACGCGTCGCAAATAAAGACTCAACGCCAACAATCGATGGTCAGCTAAAGATTAGAAAATCAGGAATCGACTTTAAGTTTAAAATTCCGACAACGATCAGACAATAAATGCAGCACCGAAAACCTTACAGACATTCGACAAAGCACCAAATAGCCTGAGGGATTGAAGGAATCAAGAACAGAAGCCATTCCAAGGTCCCGTTACACCGACTGAAGGTTAGGACAATCATATCCAAAGTATTCCAGACTCTTCTATAAAAGAACGAGGCTGAAATACTTTGGAGGGGGTATCTGTAGGCGTATAAAATTGCTTATAGGTCCCTTAGCACAGCTCGGCACAAACCGACGAACCAACGAGGCGACGAGGTTAACGAATCGCACGCAAACAACGGAATAGATCCACTCGCGTGCGGAATCAAGCTAACGTGTTGAAGAGTCAACGAGTCATCCATCCAAGGGCGGACTAGGACGAATCACGATCGAATCAAGATCAGTTTTGGGCTCGAACTCAGAAGTGGATTTACTGCCAAATCAGGAATCGGATTTACTGCCAAATCAGGTCAATCGAATCACGGACAGAACCGAAAAATGGATACAACGACAAAACGACGAAACCCAACACCAAGGGGAGGCGAACTCAGAAGTGGATTTACTGCCAAATCAGGAATCGGATTTACTGCCAAATCAGATCAACAAATCAGATTCTAAGTCAACCGAATCACGGACTGAACCGAAAACGCAAAACGACAAAACCCAACGCCTATGGGTGGCTCGGCCCAGTGCCGGCCACCTATAGGTGGCCGACCCAGATCTGTGCGCGGGCACAGTTCAGAGAGCCTATAAATAGGCCCCCTTGGTTCATTTTTCAGAGGTTGGAACTTTGAGAGCCGAAACTCTGCCGAATTGAGATTCGAGCTTGGAGTTTTGAAGACTTGAGGACTTGAACATTCAGATCTGGTTCTCGGCGAGTATCCACATCACAAAAGGTAGGAGTTCGAGAGAGAGAGAGAGAGATCGGATCTAAGATCTACACGAGATCATACTCCGGATCAAAGCTTGGCCTTTGATCCCGAGAACTAAGGGCGATTATTTCCTTGGTGAATTAATCCCCCCCGGCTATTATTTCCTTCGCGAAATAATACCCGTCAAATCGTATAGATCCGACCGGATCTAGATCGGCGTTGGCAAAGAACCCACACAAGCGAGCGACCGCAAAACAGGAGCTCGCGATTTGTTCGAAAGGAAAGTTGTAATCTTTTTCTTTTTCTTTGATTTCGTTGTAACCGGATCTAAAAAAGACCGGATCTTTTGTAACCAAAAAGCAATTACTTGAGATAACAATGAATTCAATGAATGCAATTTTCACCGCGAACAAAGGTAACCTTAGTTTTATTTGCTTGGATTCCTTCATACTCTTATATATGTGCTAACGGGTCTTTCTGTCCCCTAGATATTCCCGCTAATAAGCCAAGAGATCAGGAAGCTACTCATGATGTGGAGATTGGAGACTTCAATGGACATGACTTTAACCTCGATATCTCTGAAGATGATCATCAGCGCATTTCTGATCTGCTGTCAGCTCAGGATCCGGCTGCTACCGCAGGACCAACCGCTAGAGTTGGTTCCACTGAAGTAGGCACGTCAGAGGGTATGTACTCTTGAACTTAGGTCTTCAATTAAGCTCTCATTTCTCATTTTAGTTACTGAATAAGAACTTTAGATGTAGGACCAACAAATGAAGTTGATGCGTCTACCATCATTGGTGCATGCGATCAACCTGAAGGCTTAGGTTTCCTGCTTTTGACAGGTCCCTTAGCTGGAGTTGAACCGTCAGCTATTGCTCCTTCGACTTCTGACGTTGTCGAAACTGAGCTTGTTGCGACTTCTGATCCGACCTCAGTTGTTCATGAAGTTGGAGGGTCGAAGGCTACCGTGGAAGAACAACTTACTGCAACTTCGACTCAGCTTGGTACGTCTCGTCTTTAACATGCTTCGTAGTTGCATTCATACTTGTAGAGTGTTTATCCATCTTTTTCTCGTTTATAGAACTCGCTTCTCAAGAATCCATCGATCTGGATCCGAAACCATTAGAGGCTTCAATTGAACAGCCGTCTGATATAGTGAGTCAACCGACGAGTGTTATTCCTGAACAAATCCCGGTTGTTATAGAGCCCGCTACAACTTCGACAAGCCAAGGTAATTCAGTTGTGAAGTCTTCCAGTGAATGTAATATGTTTCCTTTTCGTTGCTACGTGCGAGTGTACACATCTTGTACTTATTTTATTTGTTCTCTTTGCAACTCTTTCTTCATCATTGTCCGATCATATCCGAGCTTTAATGACGGATGAAGATCCGGACAAAGCTATCATTTACACTGACGTTCAATGTTTCGTCACTTTCTTAAACACCATGGTCGATCGAATTCTCCTTAAAGGCTCACCTTTCGAACATTTTAGGAAATCTCTCGATCGCCATGTATCAGGCATTAGAGAATATGGATACACTGAACTATCCGACTCGATCAAAGTTACTTAGCCGACCTTAAACAAAACGTTGAACATTTGTAGAATCTTCGTGTTAATGGCGCGCCTTCTTATATTGCTCCTTGCGTGGACTTGAGATTGCAGGCATGGCGTGATTCTCAAAAATCCGCTAACTCCGAACTTCAAAGGCTAAAAGCCCGCATTGATCAACTCAGGGAGAGTGTTGCCAAAAAGACACAGATCAAGGTCGACTTGTATCATAACTTAGAATCAAGTCGAGCGGAGATAGCCCGGCTAGAAGAGCAACTTGTCAAATCTAAGGATGCTCATGAAATTTTGGAGTCCGACCTGGCGGAGGTAACTCAAGCTGAGGTAAATCTATTTTGGCAGCTGAATCTTCAAGACAAGATTTTTGCTGACAAGGAACAAGAGGTCGCCAGGATTCAAGGCGTTGATGAAGAAAACTTTAAAGCTAATTGATACCTGAGCTTGAACTGGCTTATGTGACAGAGCTTTCCCAACTAAAGGTTTGGCCTGGTTCAGTCTGGTTTGGTCTGGTTCAGCCTCTATTGAACTGATTTGGACTGGTCTTCACGCATAGTTGTGGACCGTGACTGGCTGTACTGGTGCTAAGTTCAGTCTTCCGAGTGCTGAGCGGCAGTTGAACCTCACCTTCTTAAGCTGCAAGTGGTTGTTAGCAGCTAATAAAACTGTCCCCGTGAAGCTGATTGCAGAGCTAGAGGCTGAGGAGGCTTCTCAGGCTGATTCTCGTATGATTTGGGAAAATGCTCGGTCACAAAGGGCACGACACAAGACTCGTCGGATTGACGAAGAGGGAAAGAAGATCTTTCATTCTGCTGATGAAGCTTCAGACGGAGATCTTGAGGATCACGAGGACTGTTCTGATCGAGGTCAGTTTCTTACTCTTTCCTTTTATCTTCTGAAATATATATATATGCAAGGATATATAAACTAACACAAGGGGTAAACAATGTGAACTAGATAGTGGATCATATAAATAATGAGCTAATGACAATGGCGATAAGAAATATAAACACAAGTATAAATAAACGCCAAAGCACACTCAAACACAAGATATGATCACGGAGTTCGGACCTTCCGTCCTACGTCTCCGCTCCCCACTCCCGGGGAGAAATCCACTAACACAATCCGGTTTGGAAGCCGGAACTTCTTCTACACACTCGGTTTACAAGTTCACCGAAAACTCTCACACAACAAACACTATGCAATCACACTCTACACACTAAGTGTTGGTCCTAGCCCGTGTCCTCCTCCTCAAGTGCTCGGTTACAACCTCTCCCTAGGCACGTCAACCGACGCCACTCCTCTTGGGACGATCCCCGACTCTCACCACACACTCCTCACTCGGTGTACAAGTGTATTACAAAGTGAATCTCACAATAAGCACAATATAACAAATGATTGTTCTCAACTATGGATGAGAACTCAATTAAGCACAACTCAAAGTTACAATCTCTCACCACCCAACTATACTATGTATGCAAATACTATAAGCTCAATGTGGGTGTGTGTAACAATGAGTAAAATAAAATCTAACTCAAATGGCAAACTAGCAATAATAAGAATATGAAAATCAATAACGAAATTGCTAGAGAAAAGAGTTAGAAAACTTCTCTATAAACACAAAGAAGAGGATGAAGGGGATTGAGAATGAATCCCTCAATCTGCAGTGAAAATTTCCTCCTTTGTAAACAGAAACCCAAACTTTAAACAAACCGTAAAACCCTAAACCCTAGTTTAAAAACTTTGTTTAAAACTCTTCTTTATTAACTTGAAAAGAGATCAGCAATTGGGTATTTATACCCTCTCAAAACTCAGCCAAAAAACCCCAAGCCAAAGGACAACAAAGACCCCAGAAAGATCCTCAGAAAAGTAGCCGGTGTGCCCAACGGATCTATTGTCGGTCGACCGAAAATTCCGTCGGTCGACCGATGAGAGCAAAAACACGAGGAAAACATTCTGGACCATCGTCGGTCGACCGGTGCGGTCGACCAATGGAGCTCTCGGTCGACCGGGCCGGTCGACCGACAAACTCTCTGCTGCCCACTGCCGACTTAACATATGAGCGGTCGACCGGATTTGAAAGCTGTACATCTGATTTTGAAACACTGTTTAAAAATATCAAATAAATTTCAAAAAATGTAAAACTTTGGGGAATGATTGTAGACATGATAATAAACATGTTACAATAACTGGTTTCGAAAAAGGACTTCCCAAATGAAAAATATCATCATTTTGCAAAATAGTCCAAAACACGAGAATGTAAACATGTGAATTTTGACATTTTGGCTAAACCAACTTTTGAAACTTTGTGAAATGTTTCTATAGACTTAGTAAAACATATATAAACTGATATTGAAGTCTATAAACTAATAAAATAATATTTTCACAAAATTGCATATTCTATGCAATGTTTTCAAAAACACAATAGAAAATATGAAATATATAATTTCATATATATAATCATAAAAACTCAAAAACACATGTATGTATATATGCAACTTATATATGCATAGAAACCAAAACTTATACATATATATATGACTATATATATATATACTTTTAGCTGACCATTGATTGTGGCGTCGAGTCTTTATGCACAACGCGTTGTCCGGCGTAGTGTGGTTGAGTTATCCTTAAGAATATTTATAAACAATATTCTCCAGGAACTTCTCAAACCAAAAATAGGGAATAGTTTATACTCATATACCTTATTGGAGTATTTAAGAAGCAGTTTAACCTCATGCACCTGTTGGAGGATTGAGAAACAGTTTATACTCGTATACTCTTTGGAGTTTTGAGAAGCAGTTTATACTCTTATACTTATCGGAGTCTTGATTCTTTCATTGCAACGCATTGATCGGCGTTGACCTAGGGTTACGTGTTGACCGGCGTTGACCCTAGGGTTTCGAATGTCGTACGTTGACTGTTTGATTGCAACGCATTGATCGGCGTTGACCTATGGTTACGCGTTGTCCGGCGTTAATGGAGCTGATGCGTCAGTGACTTTCGTATTTATAGGATTTTTGGCAAATCCTCAGCCATCAACGGGTTTGATGCGCCTTTACCGACTACCGTTTGAGTCGGGCTAGCATGCGGATTATCGGAATCCGTTCCGCATGTAACGTTGTGCTAAGGGAATGAACTCCCTTAGACTTCGTGCTATGATGTCGAATACATAGACTTCGCCATTGTTACGGGAATAGGCTACCCGGCGACACGTGTTAGGTGTTGACTTTAGGATTTTTTGGCTAACCCCCAGCCTTCAACGGGTTTGATTAGCCTTTACCGACTACCGTTTGAGTCGGGCTAGCATGCGGATTATCGGAATCCGTTCCGCATGTAACGTTGTGCTAAGGGAATGAACTCCCTTAGACTTCGTGCTATGATGTCGAATACATAGACTTCGCCATTGTTACGGGAATAGGCTACCCGGCGACACGAGTTAGGTGTTGACTTTAGGATTTTTGGCTAACCCCCAGCCTTTAACGGATTTGATTAGCCTTTACCGACTACCGTTTGAGTCGGGCTAGCATGCGAATTGTCTAAATCCGTTCCGCATGTAACGTTGTGCTTAGAGACTGAATCCTCTAAGACTTGTTGCTATGACTTTGAATACATAGACTTCGCCATTGTTACGGGAATAGGCTACCCGGCAACGTGTATTAGACGTTGACTTATCCCTACTTAGGCTTCGGGATGAGATACCCCAGAATCAAACTCTGGTGTCTTTTTCAATCGGTAAAAAACTAAACCGGCGACACGTGTTAGGTGTCGACATATCCTTTCTTAGGATTCAGGATAACATTCCCCATGCATGTAAAGCATGGATTTTGGTGTTATTAATAACAGCATGCCGCAATGTTGAATATGCGGGCGAGTGTTCTTTTTTTTTTAACGGTTAAGAACTAACCGGCAGCGCATGTTAAGCGCAGACTTATCCTTGCTTAGGTTTCAGGATAGAATACCCCAGAATCGAACTCTGGTGTCTTTTTGTGCGGAAAAAGACTAAACCGGCAGCGCGTGTTAGGCGCAGACTTATCCCTGCTTAGGATTCGGGATAAACTTCCTAGACTGGAATTCTAGTGTCTTCTTCAATCGGTAAAAGACTAAACCGGCAACACGTGTTAGGCGTTGACTTATCCCTACTTAGGATTCGGGATAAAATTCGGCACAGATTTTGGGAGTTGAAAAAGATGGTGTCTTCTCTTGGGGCAAAGACGAACCCGAAATAGGAGAGGAAGAATTTTATACCCTATCTCCCGATACTGAAGAAGAAGAATTTTATATTCTATCTTCAGCCGGAAAGGAGACTCGAGGTGGGATCTCCACCCCCAGAATCTGGAAAGGTGAAACTAGGAATGGGATCTCCACTCCGAGATTCGAGAAGATTCAGATAACCCTAACTGTCGGAAGGTTTGATTATCGAACTAAAAAAAGAATTTCTCGTTTATCGAGAGTAAATTGTGGTTTTGGTCCTAACTGTAGGAAGGTTTGACCAAGCAGGAGGTTTATCGAGAGTAAATTGTGGTTTTGGTCCTAACTGTAGGAAGGTTTGACCAAGCAGGAGTTTGAGATGACCCTAACTGTAGGAAGGTTTGATCACTCGATTTGAAAGTGGACCTCTCGTTCATTGGGGGAATCGAGGGGGGATTTTGGTTGTGGTCCTAACTGTAAGAAGGTTTGACCAATTGGGAACTTTACGTCCATACTCTAACAGAGAGAGTGTTGAGTGCACAGACGCAGGGAGAATTTGAATGGGAGTTTCTTATTCATTACCTTGCTGTGGTTTTGGGAACTTCCCGTTACATAAATCGTCCACCCCCAGTTTCCTCTGCGGAACTGGTTCGGACATTATTCTCAGTTACCTGACCGGGTTATCCTTAAGAATATTAGCGTAATATTCTCCAGGAACTTCCCGTCAAAAGTGGGGAGATAGTTTAGACTCATATCCCTATTGGAGTATCAGGGAGTAGTTTAACCTCTTATACCGGTCGGAGGATTGAGAAACAGTTTATACTCGTATACTCTTTGGAGTTTTGAGAAGCAGTTTATACTCTTATACTTATCGGAGTCTTGCCGTTCTCAATCGGCTTACCTTAGCGTTATAACGCCGGCTTCAACCAAGGTCTGAATACTATTCTTGAGAGCAAAGCAATCCTTGGTGGGATGAACGACCCTCCTGTGGTATGCACAGTACTTTGGGTCCGTAGTGTTGTCAGCTTCCTCCTCATTTGTGATAGGTGGAGGCTTGATCTTGTTACCTTCAAGGAGCGATTCGAAGATGGCTGGAACGTCTTCGTCCTTGAAAGAGTACTCTTTTTGGAGTCTCGGACCCGAAGTCTTTTGCTGCCTTCGGGATTGCTGTTGTGACGCTTGATTAGCACCACCAGTAGCTGCAGGTGTTTTGCCCTTACCACGAGAGGCGAAGTTTGAGTCCAGAGGATTAGCCGTCGGTAGGTTCCTCTCGGCCTTCTTCCTTCGGAGGAAACGTTCGGCTTGTTCACCGCGCACCTTCAGATCCTTCCAAGTGTCAGACGGTGCTGTTCCCATTGCTTCCAACACGTCCAACGCAAGGTTGTTGTGGCAAGTTTGGAGGATGAATTCCTCTGTGATCGGGTCCCGGCAATTCATCGCCTTGTTCCGGAACCTTTTGACGAAGGTGTCGACTAACTCCCCGTCCTTCTGCTTCTCATCGAGCAATGATCCGATAGATATCTCGGTGTCGTCGTCGAAGAAGTTGGCGAGGAACATGGTCTTCATATCGTCCCAGCTGTTCACGCTACTTGGCTTGAGGCGGCGATACCAATCGAAGGTAGCTCCGCGAAGAGTGCCGACGAATGACCGTACCATCAGAGGCTCATTGCCGGAGATAATACCCAGATGCGATTTGAAATAAATCAAATGTTGAGTGGGGGAACCCTTCCCATCGAACGGCGTGAAGTTGATTAAACTGAACTTCGCCGGATAGGGGATCGATTCCCACTCTCTTGGGTATGGACAAGGAATGCCCGTCTTCTTCACCTCTTGAGCGGAGATCAATGTGTTGATTTTGCTCTCGAGGTCTTTGATCTTCAAGTTTTCATCTGCATCTTCATTGGCATCCTCATTACCACCCCCTGCATTGACGGGAGGGTTATTGGCATTGTGAGCTTCATCCCTATCCATGTGCTCTTCTTCCTGAACAACCTGGTTACGGTGACTTGGTTCACCTTGTTGGTTCCTGAAGGCCTGGATTTGTTGCTCATGCATCTCTCTCATAGTCTGCATGGCCATCTTCATCTCGAACCTGAAGCTTTCTTGTTGTTTGGCTATGGCATCTTCGAGCATTTTGGCCACTTCTTCCGCACTTATCATGAATGACTCAATGAAAGCACAACTCAAGGTTACAATCTCTCACCACCCAACTATACTATGTATGAAAGATACAATAAGATCAATGTGGGTGTGTGTAACAATGAGTAAAATAAAATCTAACTCAAATGACAAACTAGCAATAATAAGAATATGAAAATCAATAATGAAATTGCTAGAGAAAAGAGTTAGAAAACTTCTCTGGACATTGTATTGTCTGATGCGACAGCAGAGCAGGAATCCGATTCTTCACCTTCTGAAGGTACTCTTGTCCGAACTCTACCATAAGTCCCTCGTGCGATGGCTCCGGACTGCAGACGGGTTACACGCCGGGACGCTTCCAGAAACAAGAATATGAAAATCAATAATGAAATTGCTAGAGAAAAGAGTTAGAAAACTTCTCTATAAATACAAAGAAGAGGATGAAGGGGATTGAGAATGAATCCCTCAATCTGTAGTGAAAATTTCCTCCTTTGTAAACAGAAACCCAAACTTTAAACAAACAGTAAAACCCTAAACCCTTGTTTAAAAACTTTGTTTAAAACTCTTCTTTATTAACTTGAAAAGAGATCAGCAATTGGGTATTTATACCCTCTCAAAACTCCAACAAAAACCCCAAACCAAATGACAAAACAGCTCCAGACAAATCAGCTTAGAAATAGCCAAAATTCCGTCGGTCGACCGATGAGAGCAAAAACACGAGGAAAACATTCTGGACCATCGTCGGTCGACCGGTGCGGTCGACCGATGGAGTTTTTCGGTCGACCGGACCGGTCGACCGACAGACTCTCTGTCGTCCAGTGAACATATGAACTCCGGTTCGGTCGACCGGTGCGGTCGACCGAATACTGATACTTCTGAAAAACAGTTTTGAAAGGTGTACATCTGATTTTGAAACCCTGTTTAAAAATATCAAATAAATTCCAAAAAATGTAAAACTTTGGGGAATGATTGTAGACATGATAATAAATATGCTACAATGACTGGTTTCGAAAAAGGACTTCCCAAATGAAAAATATCATCATTTTACAAAATAGCCCAAAACATAAAAATATGAGGTACTTGACGCGGCGTTTGCGAATGCGTTCCTCCAGCGTTGAACGGTTCCGTTTGACACGGACCCATTGCATTGTCGGCGGCTTGGAGGAACCACCATTCATCTGTTGTTGAGGCTGTTTGCCTCTTCTGTTCTTCAGATCCGTGTTGTAGCGGATCCCGTCTACAGATTCCATGGCCTTTGCGAATCGTTTCGCAAGGCGCTGACGTTGCCTTTGGCGGGCTCTTTTTGAGAGAGTCACCACGCCCTCGGTAACGGAAGATTTGGCCAGAGCAGATCCGACCTGGTTGGAAGTTGGAGAGATCTCACCCGATGCAGCTTTGGCATCAAATGGGACGAGATCTTCGTTGGTAGCTTCAACTTCTTCGTACCAACGAACTTTTCTCCTGGAGGAAAGCTTGGACTTCTTGGACTTGCGGGGGGAGGTTGATCCGGACGAGGACGAAAGGTACTCCTCGAACTTGGTCTGATCGAACTCGTATTCGACCTCCTCCACGACCGAAAAAACAAATACTAGACAAACAACATTAGTAGTAAATTGTTTGTAAATCATCATCAAAACAAGAAGGCCAACATGAACGAGGTCAGTTACTTACTCTTTCCTTCTATCTTCCAGAATTATTAAACCTGACAATGGTTTGATGTTTCAGGGACCACAGCTGACCAAGATAAAGAGTTCCATCCTTCTTCCCAGGTGAGACCTTCGATTGTTGTCCGTGCTGCTAGGCGGAAGAGATTAGCCCGCAAGCCGCGTGCAGTTCCGCGAGCATCTGATATGGATTTGGCCGGTAACGATCCTGCTAGTGACGGAGGTAATATCAATTCTATAGACCATTCTCTTGATTGCTTAGAATTTCAGGCTCATGCTTTTCCACTCTATGCAGGAGAGCACGAGGAAGGCGAGATGAGTCCCGATCCTGCTCCTCATGATTTTGTATCTTTTGGTGAGCCTGACTCACCGTACCAGGTAGAAAAGCCTGCAGAAGATGCCGATGTTAGGGAAACTATCAATGTAGGACCCAATTCAGCACATCCAGGTACATCTACCATTGACGATATGCCCTTTAGATGGCAATCAAAGGTATTGACTGATTCCAAATTCGTTCCTCCCGTAATTGTCTCTATGCTTCTTGCTCTTTCAGATAAACTACAAGAGGCAAACATGGACTTCGGGAGTGAAGAGGCTGACGCACCCGTAGGAGGTAAGTCATTTCCTTGGTCATAGTCTCTTCATTCTTCTTTCGCCGCATTTATATTTTCTCATGTCAGATTTCCCGACCGAAGATTTCGACGGGGAAGGTTTGCTTGTGGACACTCCTATGCTCCACTTCCTATATGACTCTCCTCAGATTGATGACCAGATGCCTGAGGATATGTTTCCTGAGTCTACACTCCCTCAGAATCCCGAGAATGGTTCTTTTGAAGGTACGTGTCTCTTCTCAAGTTAATTATAGGACTAGCCAATTTTTGACTAATGCAACTATAATGTGACGCATCTGAGCATTCTGTTTTGTGTTCGACAGGAGCTTTTGTCGAGACTGATCCTGTTGAGCCGGCTGTGAGACCAGCTACACCAGCCGATACATCCATAGCCGTTACACCTCCACTACCCCCAGTGACTCAAGGGGAAAGAGGTATAAATTAATCAGCTGAGAAATGTTATTTATTTCCTCATTAAGGCTTTTGACGAATTTCTCCTTTTTGTGTAGGGCTTTCTTCTCGGCTTCATGTCCTCGTGAAGGAGTTGTTATCGGACAATGACCCTGAGAAGATCGTCATATGCATAGAAGTCCGCTCTTTCTTCTCCTTTGTGAATGCTATGCTTGGCAAAGTCTTCCAAGGTGGACTTTCCCTTCACCAGTTTAAGCCATTCCTTGATCCTAAAATAAATTCAATAAGGGATGCAGGATACCCGGATTTGGCGAAGGCTATAGTTGATGATCTCGATTGTCTAGAGCGTGAGCTTCAGATGTTTTGCGAGCTCCGGGATGCAGGCGCCTCTTCATTCATTGCTGCCGAGTTGGATACTCGCTTACAGACATGGCGCGATACTAGGATTCTTGCTGGGCTCGAGCTTCAGGTGCAGCGGGACCGGGTAGACCAAGTTGAGGCTAACCTTGCTATTAGGTCATCCTCACTCGACGAGCTTGATTCTTCCATTGCCTCTTGTGAAGTTGAGGCTAACCTTGCTATTAGGTCATCCTCACTCGACGAGCTTGATTCTTCCATTGCCTCTTGTGAGACCAAGATAGACCAGCTCCGAAGAGAACTCCGTGAGAAAGAGGAGACTTTGAGTATTCTTCAGATGACGAAGATGTTCTCGGTTGGATGACTCGTTGATTCTTTGACACTTGGCTTGATTCCGAACGCGTATGGATGCATTCCATCGCTTGCGTACGATTAGTCGATCTCGTTGCCTCGTTGGTTTGTCGGTTTATGCCGAGCTGAGCTAAGGGACCTATAAGCATCAGATGACGAAGATACAGGATCAGCAAGCACACATTGCTTTATCTGATGAGCTGAAGTCCTTGAAGCAGAAGCTGGTTGAGACAGAGAAGGTTGCTGTGAAGACTTCGGCCGCGACTGAAGAGTCCATCAGAGCCGAGTTGCAGGATGAGCTTAGGCAAGCTTATGATGAGAAGCTGTCTAAGTTTAGTCAGCAGATTTTTAGCCATGGGCTTAATGTATGATTTTATTTGCTGAATACTCTGACTTTTGATTCTCTTAGTGAAACTGTTCTTTTATCTTTATTATGATTCCTCATTCCGTTTGAAATGATTGACCATAATACTCATAGGATTTTTGGCAAACCCTCAGCCATCAACGGGTTTGATAAGCCTTTACCGATTACCGTTTGAATCGGGCTAGCATGCGGATTGTCTAAATCCGTTCCGCATGTAACGTTATGCTAAGAGAGTGAATTCTCTTACACTTTGTGCTATGACGTCGAATACATAGACTTCGCCATTGTCACGGGAATAGGCTACCCGGCGACACGTGTTAGGTGTTGACTTTAGGATTTTTGGCCAACCCCCAGCCTTCAACGGGTTTGATTAGCCTTTACCATTTACCGTTTGAATCGGGCTAGCAAGCGGATTGTCTAAATCCGTTCCGCATGTAACGTTGTGCTAAGAAAGTGAATTCTCTTAGACTCGGCGCTACGACTTCGAATACATAGACTTCGCCATTGTTATGGGAATAGGCTACCCAGCAACGTGTATTAGATGCTGACTTATCCCTACTTAGGCTTCGGGATGAAATACCCCAGAATCGAACTCTGGTGTCTTTTTCTACGGAGAGAGACTAAACCGGCGACGCGTGTTAGGCGTCAGCATATCCTTTCTTAGGATTCAGGATGAAATTCCCCATGCGTGTAAGGCATGGATTTTGGTATTATTAATAACACCCTGCCACAATGTTGAATATGTGAACGGGTGTTCTTTTTAACGGTTAAGAACCAACCGGCAGCGCGGGTTAGGCGCAGACTTATCCCTGCTTAGGATTCGGGATAAACTTCCTAGGATGAATCCTAAATTGACAAATTTTGGAAAGAGCGGTGCGGGAAAGGAAGAATTTTATATTCTATTTCCCGGTCTTCTTCCTCCACGACAGACTTTCTCTTCGCCAGTTTAAACCCTACCTTGATTCCAAGATAAATTTGATAAGGGACATAGGATATCCGGATCTGGCGACGGCTATGGTTGATGACCTTGATCGCTTAGAGTGTGAGCTTCAGATGTTTCATGAGCTACGGGATGCAGGTGCCTCTTCATTCGTTGCTGCCGAGTTGGATGCTCGCTTACAAACATGGCGCAATACTCGGATGGTTGCCGAGCTCGAGATTCAGGTGCAGCGGGGCCGAATAGATCGAGTTGGAAGACGAACCCGAATACAAGGAAGGAAGAATTTTATATTCTATTCCTTGATTCTGGAAAGGAAGAATTCTATTTCGAGTGCAAAAAGAAACTAGAAGTGGGATCTCCACTTCGAGAATCTGGAAAATCTAGATAAACCTGCCTTTTATAGGACGAGAATCTGGAAAATCTAGATAAACCTGCCTTTTATAGGATTGGTTATCTAAAGATGAGTTTTTCGTTTATCGAAATGAAATTTCAACTTAGGTTATGACCATGGGAAGGCTTAACCAAAGAGAAAAAGAAGGGAGTTCTTTCGTTTATCGAAAGGGGACTCTGAACTGAAAGTGGACCTCTTGTTCGTGGAAAGAGTCACGAGGGCCAGAAAGATATTTTTGGTGGACTCACTGTCAATTGAAATTGATCAGTGAGGGATTTTGGTGGTGTCCTTGAAGCAGACACTGGCTGAGACAGAGGAGGTTGCTGTGAGGACTTTAGCCACGAACGAAGAGTCTTTCAGATCTGAGTTGCAGGAGGAGCTTAGGCGAGCTTATGATGAGAAGCTGTCTAAGTTTAGTCAGCAGGTCTTTAGCCATGGGCTTGATGTATGATTTTATTTGCTGAAAACTTTAACATTTGATTCTCTTTAGTGGACCTGATTTTCGTCTTTATCTTTATTATGGTTCCTCACTCCGTTTGAAATGAATGACCATAATACTCATGGGATTTTTGGCAAACCCCCAACCTTCAACGGGTTTGATTAGCCTTTACCGACTACCGTTTGAGTCGGGCTAGCATGCGGATTGTCGGAATCCGTTCCGCATGTAACGTTGTGCTAAGGGATGTCGAACTCTTTTGTTAAAAGCCCTAGATATTCTGGCTTGATAAAACTCAATGTGTTGTTGAGCTTCCAAACGCTTTTCATCCAACCTCTCGAGTTCTTCGAGACGCTTTTGATGTTGTTTTTCTGTCGTCATCTCGGTTGCGAGAGCGATCCGAAGGGATGGGATTTGAATCTCCAATGGTAGCACAGCTCCCAGCCTTTAACGGGTTTGATTAGCCTTTACCGACTACCGTTTGAGTCGGGCTAGCATGCGAATTATCGAAATCCGTTCCGCATGTGACGTTGTGCTAAAGGAATAAACTCCCTTAGACTTAATGCTACAACTTCGAATATGTAGACTTCGCCATTGTTATGGGAATAGGCTACCCAACAACGTGTATTAGACGCTGACTTATCCCTACTTAGGCTTCGGGATAAAATTCCCCAGAATCGAACTCTGGTGTCTTTTTCTTCGGAGAAAGACTAAACCGGCGACGCGTGTTAGGCGTCGGCATATCCTTTCTTAGGATTCAGGATGAAATTCCCCACGCGTGTAAGGCATGGATTTTGGTGTTATTAATAACAACATCCCACAATGTTGAATATGTGAACGGGTGTTCTTTTTAAACGGTTAAGAACTAACCGGCAGCGCGTGTCAGGCGCAGACTTATCCTTGCTTAGGTTTCAGGATAGAATACCCCAGAATCGAACTCTGGTGTCTTTTTCTACGGAAAAAGACTAAACCGGCAGCGCGTGTTAGGCGCAGACTTATCCCTGCTTAGGATTCGGGATAAACTTCCTAGGATGAATCCTGAATTCTTCGAAAAGGATTGGTATGGGGAAGGAAGAATTTTATATTCTATTCCCCGAACAAAGAAGGAAAGGAGACTCGAGGTGGGATCTCCACCCCCAGAATCCGGAAAGGTGAAACTAAGAGTGGGATCTCCACTCCGAGAATCAAAAAGATTCGGATAACCCTAACTGTCGGAAGGTTTGATTATCGAACTAAAGATGAATTTCTCGTTTATCGAGAATGAATACCAATCTCGGGACTCAGACCCAATTTGAGTTGAATTCACCTCCTTGGCGTTTATGTTTCCGTCATCTTTCTCTTAAGTATCCATATCGTATATGGGTATGCAGAGCTGATGTGTCCTTACTGTGACTAACAGCTCAGTTTCGGGAGGCTGCGCAAGTGATACCGCTAGTGCTGCCAGTGCATCCGCATAAGCGTTCTGGAGACGAGGGATATATTCAATGAAGAATTCTTCAAAAGATTCTGCCATTTTGATGGCCTCCTGGTGGTACGGGATCAGGTCTTGGTTCCTGACTTCATACTCTCCACGGACTTGGTTGACTATCAATTGAGAATCCCCAAAAGCTTCGAGATATTCGACCCCCAGCTCCTTGGCGAAACTAAGTCCAATAAGAAGCGCGTTGTATTCGGCTACGTTATTGGAACACGGGCTAGTCAGTGAATAAGCCCGAGGCATCACATGCTTTCCCGGGGAAATCAAGACAACTCCAACTCCGGAGGAGACTGTAGAACATTCGGGGGTTATTGCCCTATTAACTGCTCTCGAAGCACCATCGAAGTATAATTGCCATACTTGTTGATGCGACGTAATGTTAACCTCATGGGTTTCATCCGGCAAGTCGTCATATACTTCCGCCGTATCTGTGGTCGGGTGCGCCGCCAAAAGATCGCAAATCGCTTGTCCTTTGATCGACTTCTGTTGCTTGAAGTGCAAATCATATTAGGACAAGAGAAGGGCCCATTTCGCTAACCGCCAATTCATAGAGGCCGGTTGCGTCATAAACACTCGTACTGGATTAACGTTGGAAATGACGTAAATCGTCTGTCCAACCAAGTAATGCCGCATCTTTTGCATTGCGAATACCAATGCGAGGCATTCTTTCTCAATCATCGGATATCGAGACTCGGCGCCTATCAAGGTCCGACTTAGGTAATAGACTGCCTGTTCGTGACCATTATCATCGTCTTGTGCTAGTAAGGCACTTATCGAGTGGTTCATCGCCTTGAGATAAATCAAGAACGGTCTACCTGATTTTGGTGCAATGAGAACAGGAGGATTCGTCAGATATGTT
Source organism: Asparagus officinalis (assembly GCF_001876935.1). NCBI lineage: Eukaryota > Viridiplantae > Streptophyta > Magnoliopsida > Asparagales > Asparagaceae > Asparagus > Asparagus officinalis. The sequence continues at coordinate 74,460,018 of NC_033796.1, forward strand.
TTGATATCTTCGAATGCTTTTTGGCAGGCGTCGTCCCAGATAAAAGACACCCCTTTCTTGTTTAGTTTAGAGAATGGTTAGCGCTTTCCAGAAAGATTCGAGATGAACCGCCGGATGTAAGCTAAACGCCCTTGCAATCCTCTGAGCTCTCTTAGATTTCTAGGGGGTTGCAGTTCGTGTATTGCCTTCACCTTATCAGGATCGATATGTATACCTTTAGTGGTGACGACGAATCCAAGGAATTTTCCGTTGGACATTCCAAGGAAGGATTTAGTGGGGTTCATCTTCAATTGATGACTCTGTATGAGCTCGAACATCGTCTTCAAGTCCTTGATGTGATCCTCTTTGTTGCGGCTTTTTACAACCAAATCATCGATGTAGCATTCGACCGTTTTCCTGAGATGTTCTTGGAAAATCTTAGTCATTGCTCGTTGGTACGTGGCGCCTGCATTCTTTAGACCGAAAGGCATCACGGTGTAGCAAAAGACACCGAGGGGCGTTCTGAACGCTGTATGCTTCTCGTCATCTGGGTGCATCTTGATTTGGTTATATCCTGAAAAACCATCCATAAAAGACATTCTCTCAAATCCACATGTATTGTCGATAATGACGTCTGTGATTGGGAGAGGAAAGTCGTCTTTTGGACATGCCGCGTTCAGGTCCCTGAAGTCGATGCAGATCCTGATTTTGTCGTTCTTCTTCATGACGGGAACAATATTGGCTAGCCAGTCTGGATGTTGCTCTTCTCGGATAAATCCTGAGTCGATCAACTTCTTAACCTCTGCCTCGATAGCTTCCATTATCTGCGGACGAAACCGTCTTTGCTGTTGTTTGACAGGTTTGACATCCGGCTTGATATCGAGGCGGTGCATTGCTACATTGGGGTCGAGTCCTGGCATATCTTCATAGTTCTAAGCGAAGACGTCAATGTATTCCCTGATGAGAGCGATTAGTTTCTCCTTCTCATTTGAGGGGAGACTATCGCTGATGAATATCAGCTTTGGGTTGGCCTCGTCGCCCATGTTAACTTGGACTATTTTATCTTCAGTGGGGGGTTCCCTCTGTTCGAACCTATCACCATACTGCATGTTCAGGTGATGAACCCACGGGTCTTCCCATGTTGGTATTTGATCGTCGTCTTCCATTGTGGACGGATCAGCTGTAGCCATGTTCACCATTAGGGCTTTGAAAGCTTCCCCCAGACTTGTATCGGAATCCCATTCCGAGGAATCTGACGGGTACCCATCTTTGTATTGCTCAGATGATTGGTTATTGATTAACCAACAACATTCGTCTTCTGAAGAAGATTCATACCCTAACCCTCGTCCGTATTTATAATAATCATCGGGTTTCCCTTTTGGTACATATGCTGCTTTGGCTGGAATACGAGGACCTCGATCGAAGTATAGACCTTCTCCAAGTGTGAAATCATATCCCTGCTTTTCCATGAGCTTGCGCGCTTCCGGACTATACTTAGATAAATGCCGACCAGGTTTGTCATCATCTTCATCTTCACTTAGGAAATGATCTGGTAACGGAGAGCTTTTTCCTTTACCATAAATTACTTCTTTTGCACCTCCTATCTTGTTCGGGATGATCATGGTTGTTCCAAAAGAATGCTGGAGGCGTTCCTTTGTTACATAGGACGACCGAAGCGGCATATACAAATCAGGATTATCATACAATTCTGTTATCACATCATCAAGAGACAGGGAGTACTCTAAATCATTATTTATTTCATTAGTGGCAAGTTGCCAGTTACAACTGCCCTCTGACGTTTGTTCATCGTCAAGGTTGATTACAAAGGGTACAATGTCGTTTAAAACATAACCTCCATTGTAATCAAATCCGGCTTCGGTATCAGCTTCTTCTCCGCTGTCCGTGCCATGGGCCGATGATTCAGTATCGGATTCGTTACCATAAAGGAGGGAATGCTGAGGAAATGCATCAAGCGAAGCGGCATAATACTCACAGCAGAACCCGGATCCACTTGGATTCGGTTGACTTTGCTGGAGCCAATGTACCCGATGAAATATAGCGGTCGATCGTGGTTCGAATTCTTCGTCTGCATATCCTCTTTGGTGAAAGTAATGCAGGGAAGGTTCTTAGTCGCTATATTGCAGTGTTGACTCAGCGGTTCTGGCCCTTCAGGCACCGGCTTAATCTGAGTCAAAAATACCTCTGAATTGGCCAAAGCCTCTTGCAAGGCCTCCCTGGTTTCCTTGGACAACCGCAGCAACTCATACAGCGTTATCCTTGCTGGAATGTTGGCTAATTGAGCCATTATATCGAAGACTTGCGGAGTTTTCGAGCTTTCCGGTTTGTCTCTTCCAATCGGGCGACTGAAACGAGACTGCTTCGGATTCTGAACCTCATGGGGATTCTTCTCTTTCGGCTTATTCACCGGCTGTCTTCGAGCCTCTTCGCCCGGTGTAGGACTCGTAATCACCCCCATCTCCGTGAGAGTTTTGGCTGGTCCCCGTTTATTCACCCCCTGCTCGATAGGTGGCGGATAATTATAGTGATACTCATTTCCGCTTCTAGTGGCGAAGACTTCTTGTTCTTCTTCGGAGAGCGAGAAAGTAGGAGCTTCATCGCCCGAAGATTGCGGATGTAGCATTGTAGGACTTGCCTTTGCCCTTTCTTCTCGAGGAAGTCGCCCACTGTTCGTCTTCAATGAGATCAGGATGAACCCATAGGATTTCGCCGTTTGGGGCTGTGTGTGGCACAAGTCCTTTTTGGCGCTATCCATGTGGGTCATCGTTCACTGTCTTCATCCCTACTTTGGTGATGCGCTCCGGTTTGAACCATGTCGTGGGCACCGATCCAAAGCTGATTGACACCGCATTTGCTCCAACATTCTTGGGCGGCTTCGGGGTTATGACGCCTACATCAATTAGCGCCTGGATCTTGTCCTTGAGGTGGTAGCACGACTTGGTAGGGTGATGGACCGCTCTATGGTATGCGTAATACTTCGGATCCATCACTTTGCTAGCCCCTTCTTGATCCACAATCGTCGGCAACTGGATTTTGTTATTCTCCAACAGGTACTTAAAGATGCCGGGAACTTCGTCATCCTTGAAGGAGTACACTTTAGGAAACCTCGGCTCCGAAGATTTCTGCTTCTGAGGCAGTTGCTGCCATTGCCCACGAGATTGTTGCGGTGCTTGTTGCTGCGGCTGTTGCTGAGGTTGCAATTGGAAAGTTTGATTAGCATCAACTGCATTAGCATGTGCCTTATCTTTCCCTCGTGGGACGAAATTTTGCTGTGGAGCATTCGTCGCTTGTTGGCCTCTCTCCGCCTTCTTCCTCTTGAGGAATCGCTCAGCTTGCTCTCCTCGGACCTTCAGATCCTTCCATGTCTTGGACGGTGCTGTCCCCATTGCTTCCAACACGTCCAGTGCGAGGTTGTTGTGGCAAGTCTGGAGAATGAATTCCTCGGTGATCGGGTCCCGACAGTTCATCGCCTTGTTCCGGAACCTTTTGGCGAAGGTATCAACCAATTCCCCGTCTTTTTGTTTCTCGTCAAGCAACGACCCGATGGATATCTCTGTGTCGTCGTCGAAGAAGTTGGCGAGGAACTTAGTCTCCATATCATCCCAGCTGTTCACGCTTCCTGGCTTGAGGCGACGATACCAATCGAAGGCGGCTCCGCGAAGAGTGCCAACGAAGGACCGTACCATCAGAGGCTCATTACCAAAGATAACCCCAGGTGTGATTTGAAGTAAATCAAATGCTGAGTGGGTGAACCCATCCCATTAAACGGCATGAAGTTAATTAGGTTGAACTTCGCCGGATATGGGATCGATTCCCACTCTCTTGGGTATGGACAAGGAATGCCCGTTTTCTTCATCTCTTGAGCGGAAATCAATGTATTGATTTTGCTCTCGAGGTTCTTGATCTTCAAGTTTTCACCTGTGTTTTCGCTAGCATTCTCGTTACCACCCCCTGCATTGACGGGAGGATTATTGGTATTATGAGTCTCGTTCGCATTTGTGTCCTCATCTTCCAGATTAACCGGGTTACGACGACTTGGCTCGCCTTGCTGGTTCGTCAATGCTTGGATTTGTTGGTCATGTATTTCTCTCATGTTCTGCATGGCCATCTGCATTTCGAACCTGAAGGTCTCCTGTTGTTTAGCCATGGCCTCTTCAAGCATCTTGGCCACTTGTTCCGCACTTATCATAAGTGCCTCGCGGGGTTGTCCCTCGCTGGATACCGTATTATCTGATGCGACTGCGGAGCCGGCATCAGATTCTTCATCTTCTGAAGGGAGTCTTGTCCGAACCCTACCATAGGTTGCTCGCTTGATGGTTCCGGACTGCAAACGGGTTCTAGGCCGGGATGCTTTCAGAATCGACTCGAGATTATCCCGTGCCGATGTCCCCTTGCTGGTCATATTGGTGGTGACCCTCGGGAATTTTCCATCTTTGATTACTCTTCTTCTTCGTCGGAAACGCCTAGGCCTTGGTTTTGGCGTTTCTGTACTGGGTCTTTCGAAAACCAAAACTCTTTCGGGGACCGCCTTGATGCAGTTGCACTCAGACAATACTGCCCAAATGAGTTTGGAACAGGGGCATTGAGTTTCCTGTTCTCGGGGACTCATCTTCCTGGTTCTATTCGTACCCCCAACACGATAGTACAATTCGTCTGCTTGACCTATCGTGTGTTGGCACGACTTCTCAGGTATAACATTATCATCATCAGATAATAATGTTTCCTTCTGAGGGTGAACTGCCTCCTTTGGGCTTTCAAAAGTTACACACCTCGAAACACGCCTTTGTGGGCGTGAGTTCTCAGCGGGCTCCTGGACTTCAATGCGCAAATTGGTGCGCGTAGCTGCCCTGATTTCTTTGTCATGTTGGAGGTGACGGCGACCCCCAGTGTGTTGAGTCGTTCTGGGCTTCTTCATCGGGCCCAAACGCTCGTGAACTGGAGCTTTGCATCGTCCATCAGGAAGTGCGCCGGCAGGCCGCTCCAAAACTGCTTCTTCCTCGGGATGATTCTGATGAGTCTCGGAAGAAGCTATTGGCGATTATCGGCGGGACTTTGGTGATTCGCGGACGGTTGCCTGCCCTTCGAAGGCTGCAACAATTTTGCCTTAGCCTGAATCGCCCGCCTTTCAGACTTCGCTTCCATACTTGGTGGTTGGGCCGGCCTCTTGGCCACGGTTCTTCTGCAGTCTTCTACGGGCTTCTTTGTGACTTGAGCCCGTGCCTGCGCTGACAGTTGCGCCCGCCGGCGTCTCTGCGCCATCATGCGCTCCATCACAGTGATCGAACTGTCTCCGGTGTTGACACTGACACTTCCGTTGTTCGCGCGCGGCATTGGAGGAGCGCATTCATCGGGTGGTTGAAGCCTGTTTGCCTATCTGCTCTTCAGATTCCGCGTGATAGCGGTTACTCCTTTGTCGGTGGACTCCATCGCCTTGCGGAGTTGCCGCTGCCTACCGAACGTTGACCGTTGGCCCTTTTGCGGGCTCTCTTCAAGAGAGCTCACATCACCCTTAACGGTGGCAGTGCATCGGCGAGAACAGGGTTGACCTGGTTGGAGGTCGGCGGAACTTCACCCGACGCAACTTTGGCGTCAGCTGGGGTGAGAGCTTCGTTAGCGTTCTGAACTTCTTCAAACCAACGAACTTTTCTCTTGGAGGAGAACTTCTTGGACTTGCGGGGGGAGGTGGATCCGGACGAGGATGAAAGATACTCCTCGAACTTGGCCTGGTCGAATTCATACTCGACGTCCTCCTCGACCGGGATTGAAATCCGTGGCTGCGACGCGACGATCTCGGCAGCGAGATCGTTGGCTCCTACTGTGGTCGCCAGATTGTTCGCGGGAAAAATTATGTTCTTCATTGACGTCATTGTTCTCTCAAGTAATTGCTTTTTGATTACAAAAGATCCGGTCTTTTTATAAGATCCGGTTACAACGAAATCAAAGAAAAAATAAAAAAATTACAACTTTCCTTTTTCGAACAAATCACGAGCTCCTGTTTTGCGGTCGCTCGCTTTGGTGGGTTCTTTGCCAACGCCGGGGTTAATCCGTGGACCACCGCGCGATCTAGATCCGGTTGGATCTATACGATTTGACGGGTGTTATCTCACTAAGGAAATAACAGCCGGGAGGTACTATTTCACCAAGGAAATAATAGCCTTTAGTTCTCGGGATCAAAGGCCAAGCTTTGATCCGGAGTATTACTTCGTGTAGATCTCAAATCTGATTTCTCTCTCTCGAACTCCTGCCTTTTGTGACGTGGATGCTCGCCAAGAACCAGATCTGAACGTCCAAGTCTTCAAGTCTTCAAAACTCCAAGCTCAGTTCTCAATTCGGCAGAGTTTCGGCTCCAAAAGTTCCAACCACCTACAAATGAACCATGCCCTCATATTTATAGGCTCTCAGATCTGTGCCTTGGCACAGATCTGGGCCGGTGGCCGAGCCACCTATAGGTGGCTCGGTTTTGGCCGAGTCCCCTAGGTGTTGTGGTTTTTTGCTGTTTTTTTCCGGTCTCGTGGTTGATTTGGACTCTGATTTGTTGATCTGAATCCTGATTTGGCAGTAAACCCGCTTCGTTGTTAATCCGGATTCTGATTTGAGAGTCCAAATCCCAATATGGCAGTAAATCCGCCTCGGTGTTTGAGTTCAAATTCGTTCTATGGTTGGATGACTCGTTGACTCACCGAACTGTTAGCTTGATTCCGCATACGAATGGATGTATTCCATTGTTTGCGTACGGTTCGTTAGCCCCATCACCTCGTTAATCCGCTTTGTTGCGTGTCACTTGGCTTTGGCGTTGTGGACTGACGCTTGTGTTTGGATACGTCGCCCGATGGTTCGTCGGTTTGTGCCGAGCTGTGCTAAGGGACCCATAAGCAATTTTATACGCCTACAGCTTTATGGTGGACTTTGTTAGTTTTGTTGAGATGCGGATCGTTTGTATTTAAATTGGGATTAATATTTAATTATCTACAAATTGAGACATATAGTATATACATGAGGGTTTCCTTGTTTGGATTATTTCGCTCGACGTACTACGTCTCGAGAGACATATAGTATATACATGAGGGTTTCCTTGTTTGGATTATTTCGCTCGACGTACTACGTCTCGAGTTGTAGATTTTTAGGTATTAATTCCATCTATTGTATGCCCCTGTTACTTGGATGATTATTGATCGCTAGCTGCATGATCTCGTTACCCGTTTGATTTATGGATTCTTATGATTATCATGTTTTAGTAGTGAATTTGCATGTTGATTTTGTTGGATGTCCGGATGCATGTGCTTTTGTCAATTCTGTTATCGTATCGTTTTCCGTTTTGGTTTTCATTCTATTTGTTTTGTGGGGTCTTGCCATGTGCCATACACGCTGACGTACACCTGTTTTCTCTGGTGTACGTCAAACTTAGAGGAAGAACATGTTCAGAAGGAGTTAGAAAATTCTCAACATGAGTGCCTTGTAGATAGAGCAGAAGAAGGAGTCGAAGCCTATTCTTTGATGGTTCCACTTTACTTTTGTAGTTCTTTCTTTTTTCCATTGATCGATGTATTTTTGTATCTCTCCAGTATTCATTTGTTCAGTTTTGTATAAGAGTATGTTAACCCGAATATTATGTCTCAGATGTTATCCCATTTGTGATATAATATTTTTATTCTGAGTTTGTCTATTTTATTCTTGCTGATTGTGATCGGGGACCTGTGACTTTGCATTGTATTTATTTCCAGACGCTTAGCGTATTGGATTGAGAAGAAAGGAAAAGAGAAAAAAAATAATAGTGTATATTTCTTCTCAATCTAATACGTCGCGGGCTTGTTCACGTTCCGATTCCTAGGTATTTTGGGAAGCGAGGCGTGACACAGGTTGGTGTGCACCACAAACCCCTTCGTGCGTCTCCTTAAGGACTTCTTCCGCCTCTTTAGCGGATAGACAACGTAATAGTAAACCATTATATCCCCGATGATATAGCGTTCGACTCTCCGTGTTATAGTAGAATCTCGGTGCTCTCCGTCGGACTGAGTCTATTTCCTTAACGTCTTCCGGTAAAATCCCGTGTAGGACATAATCTATGATAAGGAAATGCCAGTATTGGGATTCGAACTAAACTTGAGTTGAATACACTTCTTTAATTCATCTTCTCTGTCATCTACATCGTAGATTGTTACGAAGAGTTGGTGAGTTCTCACCGTAATGAATTGTTTCGTTTCGGGAGGCTGTGCTAGAGATACTGCTAGTACTGCTAGCGTATCTGCGTAGGCATTCTGTAAGCGTGGAATGTATTCAATGAAGAATCCTTCAAACGATTCCGCCATCTCAATGACCATCCTATGGTATGGTATCAGATCCTGTTTTCTGACCTCATACTCCCCTTGAACTTGCTTAACCACCAGTCGAGAGTCACCAAAAGCTTCAAGGTACTCGACCCCCAGCTCTTTAGCAAAGCTGAGTCTAATAAGAAACACGTTAAACTCGGCAACGTTGTTTGAGCATGGCTCGTGATAATCACATTTTATTATAATTTTATACCCTCATTATCTATTTTATATGAATAAATATACCACTAATAATTGTTTTTATCTTTAAATGCTGGTTAATAAAGAATAAATCCCAAAAATCCCTTCTCTCAACAAAGACCCTTGAATAAATGAAGAAATGAAGCAAAAGAGAAATCAAGAGGCCCATTGGAAAATCAAATTGCCAATTTATCCAAAAGCTCATTGATTTAATGAAAAAAACAAGTATGAAGCCTAAAAGCCAAAAGCCCAAAGCCAATACAAGAGGAAATCTGCGGATGACAAAAGGAAGAGACTGGGTATCAATACCAGCATCGATGCTGGCAGCGATACGAGTATCGATACCAGCATCGATGCTGGTATCGATACCTGAGGGACTGTAGCACGTTCTAGGGCTGAAATTTGCTTGTTTGGATAAGTATTGATCCAATGGCTCACATTCATTGATGTTTACTATAAATAGGGGTAGAGAGTGAGGGGTTATAAGTGTGAAAAATTTTATAACTCCATTTGGAGAGGAAGGTAACTCTTAATTGAGAAGGCCATCTAAATTTGTAACTTTTGTTACAATTAATAAAAAAAATTTCTCCACTTCAAATCTTCTTCTCTTTGTTGGATGATGATAATGGAGATGAAGAAAAGTTTGAAGGTTTGCTTTTAGTTTATTTTTCTCTTTTATTTATTTTTAGTAATTTCTTTATTATTGCTTATTAGTTAGATTTACATTCATGCTTGTAGTGTAGATTTATTTTCTTGTCTTTTTATTTCTTTTTGCACTTTAATTTGTAGAGTAGATTTACTTTCGTGCATTTAATTTTTGCAATTAATTTTGTAGTTTAGATTTTAATTCTTTGTAGTTAGATTTATTTCTTGTTCATAGTTTAGATTTTTCTTTTCTTTTTCTTTTTATAATTAGTTATTTTTCTTCTTGTTTTTATTTCTTAAGATGTGAAATTAATTCTTGTAGGAATCTTAGAATTGTATGATGCTAGTCTAATTTTTTCTCTTTCACTTAAAATATTCATGTTTAGGATAATCAACTAGAAAACTAATTGGTAGAAGAATAATTTGATAATCTATACTTATCTTAAATGGTTTGATAGGTTATGCTTATGAATTCTAGGATTACTATCTTGTTATTGTTTATATCATGAATAGTAATTTTAACTTAGATGATAATTTGATAGGTTATACTTTTCTTAAATGGTTTGATAGTCTATGCTTAATAAATCTAAGTTGAAATATGATAAAAAGAGAATAATTTGTATTTTGTAATTGAGATTAGCTAGTGGATTAAATTCTAGATTTCTCATATCTTTAATTGAAACCTCCATCTTGACTTTCTTGAATTTTCTTTTCATTCTTGATTTTATTTCTTGATTTTATTCATTATTCTTTCTTGCCTTGTGATTTCATTTATTCTTTGGTTCTTTCTTCTCTCCTCTAAAATTTAATTTATTGTCTCTTGCATATATTCACAACAATCACTCATCACAGTCACACTTATTCTTTAATCCTATTTTTATCACGCACAAAACATAAGAACCAATTTAATTAATCTCTTAAAATCACCTTCCTTGTGGAATCGATAACTTTTTATACTATAACTTGATCAATTGTGCACTTGTAATTTTGGTACATAATTATGCCGCATCAAGTTTTTGGCGCCGTTACCAGGGAGGGTGCTAAAATAGGATTTTATTATTTTGGTTCTTTAACTTGTGTGTTTTTCTTGTGAAGGAACCGCTTAGAGCTTAAAAATCTTGGATTGAAGATCAAGATCTTGGATAATTGTTTTCGGGTAAGTCTTCTTTCTAGTGTTTTCAATTCCACCCTTTTTAGTTAGCTTCACAATTAGAGACAATTAGGATTTTAAAAAAAATTATTTTTTGTTGACCATAATAAAATTCACCTTTCACTTGGACATTAACTAATAAGATAATAAATTCAAACAAGAGCTCTCTTCTCACATTTGATTGTTGTTGACCATAATTAAAAAAAGATTTTTTTTTTTCATCCTTTTTAGTCGCTTTTAATTTCTAGGGTTGCATTTTATATAGCTAGTAGGAATTCACCAAAATGATTGTAGCACTTGATTTGGCACATACTTAAAACATTCTTAAGGGCAAAACCCCTAATCAAGATAAGGTAAGGGATTTCATCGTCCTTTCCTTAGCCCAAAAATTACTAATTCCTCACTTCACAAACCCAAGCCTCCTAAAACTCATTATACGTTGGCCCCTAAGGACTCGAGCTCAATAAGGAACAAGAAATCCTTAAGTGAACCGGTTTAAGTTTTCTCAGATTAGTTGGTGTCTAAGGTAAGGTTTAGGGGTTGTGTAAAGCGCTCCGTAAGGAACGAGGTACTTAATTGATCACTGATCACCCTCTACTACTATCCTTACCTGGCTAACTACTTGGGTAAAACTTTAATCTTTTTACTATAGGAGTTTTTGGTCAGGAGCTGGTCTAGTTGAGTTAGGCTAAACCCTAGAATTAGAGTGATTGAAAAGTGATTGCTTTGATTTGTTTTAGTTAGGATTTTTCTTTATCCTTTTCTTCTCAAAAAAAACTAATTTTCTTTCTTTCCTTTTAAAAAAAATTATTATAAAAAGAAGTTGTTTTGGTGAATGCAAACTTGGGTTAGGGATAATTCTCATTGTTTAATCCGTGTTGAACCAATCCAAGAAATAGCAAATCAACTCGTTCTCTAGGATATGTGTTACCCCACCAGAAATACAATTCCATCTTGCATAAGGCTCCCCGAAGCAAATGGAGTAAATTTCGAGCTTAGACCGTATTACATAAACATGCTTCCCAAATTCCTAGGAAATGAAACAGAAGATGCATATATTTTTATCTTGGAATTTGAGGAAGTGTGTATTATGATTAAAATGAGAGAATTAATCGAAGATACGATTAAGCTCAGATTTATTCCATTTGCTCTTAAGGACAAAGCTAAAAAATGGTTATACAGCTTACCGATAAATTCCATCTCAACTTTGGAGGAATTTGTCACCATTTTTCTCAAAAAAAATTTCCCTATTCATAAAACGGTAAAGCTTAGGAACAGTATTCAAAACTTCAAAATTGTCCCAGGGGAGCCATTCTGAAAATATTTTGATCGATTCAAAGATCTTTTAATCCAATGTCCTCATCATGGTCTAGAGAAATGGCGATTGTGCCAAGTCATATATGAAGGATTGGACTATTCTTCAAAAATATCGTTAGAATCGATGTGTCAGGGAGATTTTATGAGGAAAAACGCAGATGAAGCTTGGGAATGCCTAGAAAGTTTATCCGAGAAAACAATACAGTGGGAACACTATGATGACAAGGTTTCATCAGTTCTCCAATCTAAGTCTAGTGGTCTTTCCCTGGAGTCAAACATTGCTTCTGAAGCAAAGATGGCAACAATTCTGTGGAGGTTAGAAGCCTTAGAAGTTAAGGAACGAGCTCCAGCTCAAATCAATCATGTCTCTGCCCCGGGATGTCATAACTGTCAGTCTTTTACCCACATTTTAGAGGAATGCCCTCTCCTAGGAAACAACCATGCATTAGAACAGATGAACGCTGCATTCCAGCGCCCTAGAAATGATCCATTTTCTCTAACCTACAATCCATGCATTAGAACAGATGAACGCTGCATTCCAGCGCCCTAGAAATGATCCATTTTCTCTAACCTACAATCAAGGTTGGAGAAATCATCCCAACTTTGCATGGAATCAAGAAAATTCTCCCGGAAATTAAAACTTCATTCCCACGTCTAACCCACAATTCCCTAGGGGAAATACACTTCCATTTAATACACCAAATAATTTCCAACAAGCTAACCCATTTTTTCTAACCCAACATCCTCATCCTCACCAGCCTACAAATCCTTCAAATTCTGATCATGACAAACGTTTAAGTGTCTTAGAAAAGGGTTTAGAAGATATGATCAAAGCTTTTACACAAACTACCAACATGTTGACCCAGTCATCCACCACTCTAAATTCCTTCATGCAAACCACCGGCCAAGTACTCAACTCGAACACTCAAGCCATAGCCCGGTTAGAAACCTAACTTGGGCAACTAGCCACTGCCGTGAGTGAGAGAGAACAAGGAAAATTTCCAAGTCAACCTGTTGCAAACCCTAAAGACAATGGATCCAGTTCAACCTATCCAGCTCATGTGAATGCAGTTCACACACTAAGATTAGGGAAACAAATAGACAATCAGGTTAGAACGCCACCAGATCAAACCCCTTCTCCCATCCAACACACTCCTTCTGGATAAGCAATTCCTTCCGATGACCAAAATGCTGAACATTAGATTGAGCCTAATCTAGATAGGTATAGGCCCGTTGCCCCCTTTCCAGATAGACTCAAACCTAGGAAAAACTCCCCACGGGTTGAGAAAATACTAGAAACATTTAAACATGTCAAGATCAACATCCCTCTCCTAGATGCAATCGAACAAATCCCCTCTTATGCAAAGTTCTTGAAGGACTTATGCACTAAGAAAAGAACCACCAATGTCCCTAAGAAAGTCTTCTTAGCTGCCAACCTCAGTGAAATTTTTTCAAAACCCATGCCGTTAAAATACAAGGACCCTGGTTGTCCCATAATTCCATGCGTCATAGGTAACACTCACATTGATAAGGCACTTGTAGACTTAGGAGCCAGCGTCAACCTCCTTCCTTATTCGGTCTATCAACAGCTAGGTGTAGGAGAACTTAAACCGACAAGATACACTCTACAGTTAGCTGATAGATCTGTAAAAATTCCCAAAGGAGAGGTAGAGGATGTTCTGATCAAAGTTGGAGAGTTCATTTTCCCTGTTGATTTTATTGTCTTTGAAACGCAGCCCATTTCCAATCTCAAAAGTCAAATCCCCGTTATTCTAGGAAGACCGTTCTTAGCCACCTCAAATGCTTTGATCAATTGTAGAACTAGTCAAATGAAACTATATTTTTGGAACATGACTGTTGATCTCAATATTTTCAACTTAGGATGGTAACCTAGTGATCCATCTGATCAACAAATGGAAGTAAATTTCATTCAGGGAATATCAAGTGAGCAACAAGAGGGAGAGTGTGAGTCAGATTCAAGTGCATCTGACTTAATGATTGAGGAGTTTTTTAATGATGAACTAGAGTTAGATCTGCTGGTCAATCATGTTTCTATTGTTGGCTGGCAACGAGAACCTTTGGAGATAGAACCCCGAGTCTAGCTTCGCCCATCTGTGGAGGAACCCCCTAAGTTAGAGCTCAAACCTCTATCTAAAAATCTAGAGTATGCCTACTTAGGGGAGAACGAGTCTTTACCAGTTATCATTTCTTCTGATTTGACTACCGGTCAAAAGGAAGCTCTCTTAGATGTTTTAAGAGAGAATAGGGAAGTCATTGGATGGACCATGGCTGATATCAAAGGGATTAGTCCAACCATTGTTCAACATCGAATCCATTTGATAGATGATGCCAAACCTACTAGAGATCCTCAACGTCGGTTAAACCCGGTAATGAAAGAAGCTGTTAGGAAAGACATTCTGAAATGTCTCGATCATGGGATCATTTATCCTATTTATGATAGTTCATTGGTGAGTCCGGTCCAAGTTGTTCCAAAGAAATCTGGGATCACCATGATCCAAAATGAGGCTAATGAGCTGATTCCCACTCGGATCCAAACTGGATGGCGAGTTTGCATTGACTACCGAAAACTCAACTTAGCCACTCAGAAAGATCACTTCCCTTTTCCATTCATTGACCAAATGTTAGACCATTTAGCAGGACATGAGTTCTATTATTTCCTAGATGGATATTCAGGTTACAATCAAATCCCTATCGCTCCCGAAGATCAGGAGAAAACCACCTTCACTTGCCCGTATGGAACATTCGCATACCGACGCATGCCTTTTGGCCTGTGCAACGCACCTGACACATTCCAACGTTACATGATTAGTATTTTTTCCGACATGGTAGAGCAATTTCTCAAAATTTTCATGGACGACTTTTCCATTTTTGGTGACATATTTTCCCAGTGTTTGCATCATCTTAAACTGGTCCTAGAACGATGTAGGGAGAAAAATCTGACTCTCAATTGGGAGAAATGTTATTTTTGGTCAAACAAGGCATTGTCTTAGGGGCTGTTTGTTTCGTTTCCCCCAGAATCCAAAACCCACTTTCCTTCACTTTTTCACTTTCCCCCACTTTCCAAAACCCAGTTTCCTTCACTTTCTCCATTTTCCTCCAATAATATTGTGACAACTCATCCCATCACATCTCATTTCATACTTTTAAAACTAAACAAAACACAAGAAATTAGTCACATTAATCAACTCATCTAACTCACTTTCCCCCACTTTTCTTCATTTTCTATCATCTTTAAAAATTACTCACATCATCCAATAATATGGTGACAACTCATCACATCTCATTAAAATTTCCTTCCATCACTTTCCTCCAAAAAAACAAGGATTGTGATTTTCCTAAGTATGTGTCACATCATCCAATAATATAATGACAACTCATCTCATCTCATCTATTTTCTCCCACTTTTAAGAATGAACCAAACACAAAAAAAGAACCTAAACAAGGAAAGTGGAGGAAAACATCAAAAATTACTCACATCAACCAATAATATGGTGACAACTCATTTTCTCCCCAACTTTCGGTTATAACTTCGACGATCCAAACATCTGAAAATGGAGGAAAATATCAAAATTCACCTTCTTTTCCCCCACTTTCCCCCACTTTCGGTCTTTTTTTGCGAAACAAACAGGCCCTTAGGACATGTAGTTTTCAATAGGGGAATCAAAGTGGACAAATCTAAGGTAGATCTCATTTCCAATCTCCCTCCTCCCAAAACAGTCAAAGATGTCAAATCGTTTCTTGGTCATGCTGGTTTTTACTGACGTTTCATCAAGGATTTCTGCAAAATTGCTAGACCCTTGACCAATCTCTTAGCCAAGGATACATCATTTGTCTTCTTTCCCGACTGCCTCAAAGCTTTTGAATATCTGAAAAAGGAGCTAACTGCAGCTCCTATCATTCATGCACCGGACTGGACCATACCCTTCGAACTGATGTGTGATGCATCTGATTCTGCGATTGGTGCTGTTTTAGGATAACAGTTTGATGGAAAACCGCATGTGATCTACTATGCCAGTAGGACTCTGAATGATGCCCAGCAAAATTACTCTGTCACAGAAAAAGAGTTTTTAGCTGTAGTCTTTGCCTTAGAAAAATTCAGGTCCTGCCTCATCGGTTCCTTAACCAAAGTTTTCACATATCATGCCGCACTAAAGTATCTTTTGACCAAAAAGGATGCTAAAGCACGGCTCATTGGATGGATTCTCCTACTTCAAGAGTTTGACATCCAAATTCTTGACAGAAGGGGAACAGAGAACCCTGTAGAAGATCACCTCTCTCGACTCCCAAATGCACCAACATCAACCGTCCCGATCAACGAACATTTTCCAGATGAACAACTCCTAGAAATCCAATCTGTTCTATGGTTCGCCGACATTATGAACTACATAGTCATGAACCAGATCTCTTCTCATTGGTCCAAACAGGATAGATTCCGTTTTCTCTCCTAAGTAAAATACTTTTACTAGGATGATTCATATCTGTTCAAATACTGTCCTGATCAGATCTTTAGGAGGTCTGTTTCCACTAAAGAAACCAGGAGTGTTCTTTCCTTTTGTCATGAGCAAGCATGTGGGGGTCACTTTGGCCCAAGAAAAATAGCTGATAAATTCTCTAATCTGGGCTATACTGGCCCACTCTTTTCAAGGATTCATATGAGTTTTACAAAACTTGTAACCGCTATCAGCTTTTAGGGAAGGTCACTAGAAGAAATATGATGCCCTTACAATCCATCTTATCTGTTGAACTTTTTGATGTGTGGGGTATCGATTTCATGGGACCATTTTTAAATTCCTTTGGAAATATTTACATTCTAGTAGCAGTTGAATACATGTCAAAATGGGTTGAGGCGGTAGCTTGCAAAACTAATGACAACAAGGTCGTTGTCAAGTTTTTGAAAGAGAATATTTTTGCACGGTTTGGAGTACCCCGAGCGATCATCAGTGACAACAGTTTACATTTCTATAATCGTTCTTTTGAGGCTTTGATGAGGAAATATTCAATCACACATAAATTTTCAACTCCTTATCACCCCCAAACCAGTGGACAAGTAGAGGTCACAAACAGGCAGATTAAATAAATCTTAGAAAAAACAGTTAATCATAACAGAAAAGATTGGTCTGTAAAATTATATGATGCTCTGTGGGCATATAGAACAGCTTTCAAGTCCAATTTAGGAATGTCACCATACAGACTAGTGTTTGGGAAAGCATGCCACCTACCAGTGGAGTTGGAGCATCGAGCAATGTGGGTAATAAAACAGTTAAATTTTGACTCAGACTCGATAGGTAAGAATAGATTGCTCCAAATAAATGAGTTAGAAGAAATTCGAAATGATGCATACACAAACTCAAAAATTTACAAAGAAAAAATCAAGATTTTTCATGATAAATCAATTTTACGAAAAAATTTCTCTCCAGGACAGAAAGTTTTATTGTACAATTCAAATTTGTATCTTTTTCCTGAAAAATTAAGATCAAGATAGACAGGTCCATTTATTGTAAAACAAGTTTTCTCACATGGGGTTGTCGAGATAGAAAATCATAAAAATGGTGACATTTTCAAAATTAATGGTCAATGTCTAAAACCATTTTTAGAATTTTCTACACTCGGAGGGGAGGAGGTATATATATATATATATATATATATAAATAAATAAATAAAAAGATTTTCTCATTTTTGTTTTTCACTTAAAAAATAACAAACAAACAAACTTTGAATAAGTAACATAAGCTTAAAAAAAAACATACATATATATATAATAAGTTCGGCCCACAATCACAGGCCCAAACGAAAAAAAAAAAGAAAATCGTGTTGGGCCGGCTGGCCCAAGAACGAAAGCCTTGAGCATCGATGCCCGCATCGATGCGATGCCTGTATCGATGCAAGCATCGATGCCCGCATCGATGCCGGTATCGATGCGTCGACCCATCTGCCTCAAAACCGCAGCCCCTAGCCCCCTTTCTTCCCCTCTTCATTTCAACATTTCCCAAACCTGAATTTCCCCCCTCTCAAACCCTAATTCACCCACACAAGATCAAGAGCATTTTAGGGCAATTTAGTCATTATTTTTGGGCTTCTTCCACCTCCAACCATCTCCCCAAGGTATATTTTCTAAACTTGATCTTGTAATTTCAATTTTTTTTAATTTTTGAATACATGGATGATCTAGTGGTTGAATCATGGGTAGTTGTGAATTATTATCATATTTTATGTTGCTTCATGATCAATTTAATAAATTTAGGGGAAAAATTAGGGGTTTATACAAAATCTAAAAATTTCTTGCGGGGGTTTTGTGCAAAAACACAAAAAAAATTAAACTTGGAACTCAATTGAGGATATCTTGTACAAAAATCTGCACATTCAATTAGGGGTTTTATGCAAACCCGAAAATTCTTAGGGTTTTTTTGTGCAAAAACACATAATTTTCGAACATTCAATTGGGTAAGTGATTTCAAATTGAGAATATGATCTAAAAATTTTTTTTGGGGGTTGTTTTATGCAAAACCAAAAAAAATTAGGGTGTTTTATGCAAATCCAAAAAAAATTAGGGGGGTTTATGCAAAAATAAAACTTGAATTTGCGGTGTTCTGTACAAACAATTCAAAAAAAAAATTTGCCAATCATTTTAACATTTGTAAGGTTTAGCTTATAATTGTCATATCAACATGTATGTTTCACTGATCAAGTTATCAAAATTTTAACATTTTTGTTCTAAAAGAACTATATATTGGAATTTTGTTATTAAAATGTTTTTTCTTTTCTTTCTTTTTCTATAGATGCCCCCCAGAAAGAAATCTCGAGCAAGTTCATCATCTTCTGATCCTTCTGATACCGATATAGATAGACCCATAATTTTAGCCAGAATTGTGGGTCTTAATGTTCATTTTGAGAGGGGTTTTCAGATGAGTGCATTAAAGACATATCAATCCACAATCACCATGTTAACTGCAGTAGGTCTTAGGAGCATGATGGCTAAACCCCTAGAGAAAGCAAACATTTCATTAGTCCATGAGTTCTATTCTGGATGGGAAATTGATCCAGATAGAAAAATTTTAGCTTTTTCTATAGTGAGGGGTGTTAGGGTTATTTTCGATCTTTCCACTATCCGTGCTACCTTGATCTTGCAGAACCACCCACTGACGTATCAGATTACTTCCACTTAGCCTCCACATTACAGTCTAGTACACCAGAATACAATAACATGTCTACAACCTTGTGTGGAAGGATCTTTACATCTAATTTCGATTCAGGAAATCTCAAACCAGAATATAGATTACTTAATCTTTTCCTGAACTTTTATTTGAAACCCACCACTGCATACTCTGTCATTACCCCCACACGATATTTTCCTTCTTTTTTGGATAGCCACTAGTCAGCGGTTTGATATAGCGAAGATTATATTTGTATGGATGCGCTCATTAGTGGAGAATGTGTTGGATTGGGTCAGGACATAGTCTACATCACGAACTCAGCTCATTTACCCCTATTTCATCACTAGACTCTACCATAAATTTCATGTTCCAGTATTTGTAGAGGATAGGTTAGAAGCAGGGAAGGGGTTACTAAATGATCAGACTGTAAGGAGGAGCATTTCAGGACGAGATCAGTCCGGTCCTTCAGGAAGAGAGCCTCCTCAGCACTAGCCAGATACACAGGACCCCATTCGTGAGGAGATGGACAGAATGCGGAGTCGTATGGACAGGATGCAGATTCAGATGCACAGGATGCAGCGTCAGATGCACGAGATGCATGGTCAGATAGGCTACTCCACCGAGACCTTGGCATATTTGGCGAGAGGATGGCAGAGAGAACATGGAGACACAGATAGACCTCCACTTGAGCTTCATAGTTTTATCACACCATTTTAGCCAGATGATTTTCTAGGAGAGGGTGAGGCGGGACCAAGTTCAACAGCTATCGCTGATGATGTGGATGACGATATATCAGGAGATGAGCAGTGAGGGATGTTCTTTTTATTTTAGACGATATATCAGGAGATGAGCAGTGAGGGATGTTCTTTTTATTTTACCCAGTCTTTGATTTTTATTTTGGCATGTACTTATTAAACTGTGATATTTTGGATATTATTTGCCTTGAGGACACTGCAAAGTCTGGGTATGGTGGTGTAAGCTAGTTAGTCTTTGTTTGTATTTTGCTAGTTAGTATTTTGTTTCAGTATTTTTTTCCAGCATTTATCTTTTGTTAGTTTTAGTAAAAAAAATATATAAAATATTGTCACTTGCCAAATTAATAGAGTTAAGTAATAATTGATCTAATTGATAGATTTTAAATTTTCTAATTCCTAGTTAGTGATATACTCAAGTTCACCTTTTATGATAACTCCAAATAAAATTATTAAGAAATAATTTTTCAACTAGTATACTTTACTTAAGTCTTACCTTAGACTTTTAATTAAAAATAATGAAGTTTTTGCATGCTTAACTTAGAGTTGAAAATATTTTTTTTCAAGATATCTTGATTTACACATTTTTTTCAGACTATATATACTTACACACATACATATATTAAAAAAAACTAACCTTATAAAGAAGAGTGCGAAAAATGGGCACCAATAAGAAAAAAAACTCTTGAATTCAAGGTGATTCTATCTTATAAAGCTTAAGTTGACTGAGTAATTAAGCCCAAGGAGTATCTCTATACTTAATGACCTAAGCCCCAATTGGGTTGGGATTCATTGGCCCAAAACTCGTTAAATGGTCACTTAGAAAGCCCGTTAAAATAGAAAACAATCACCAAGAATTAGAGAGTGAAATATATATATATATA
>NC_033796.1:74480466-74491229 GCF_001876935.1 Asparagus officinalis
AAAAACGAGGCCAGGGGAACAGGTAGCTGCAGTCACCTCCCATTATTATCTCTCTCTTCTCTCTCTCAATCTCTCTCTCTCTCTATATATATATATTATATATATAATATATTATATATATATATATATATTATATATAGTTATATTATGCTAGTATATATATATATTAGTATATCTATAGTATATATATATTATTATAGTAGCATAGAATATATATGATATTACATATATATTATCTATATATATATACATTATAATATATATATATATATACTTATTTATTAGTATGAATCATAATAACTATATATATAGTTATATATATATATAGAATATATATAAGTACAATATAGTATATATATAGTATATATATATACATAATATATATATTACTATTACTACCTACTATATATAATATTAATATATATATATAATATATTACTATATATATAATATATTATATATATATAGAATATATATAGGCTATATACATATATAGTATATATATATACTATATATTATCGTATAATATATAGTATTCATATTATATATATGTATTATAAATAGATATAGTATATATATATATATATATATATATATATATATATATATATATATATATATATATATATATATATATATATATATATATATATATATATATATATATATATATATATATATATATAACACTAACCATTTTTTTATATATATGTTGTTATTTTGTATATATGGTCTTGAAAAACAATTTTTGATCAAGAGACTTGAAAGTTATTTAAAACAAAGAGTTAGTATGTTCTTTTCAAAACTTTTAAATTAAATCTCTTGGTTTTGTATTGTTATAATGAAACAGATTTTCTAAGAAATTTACATTGGAGTTATATATAAAAATATTTTCTTGATTATTAACTAGCTTCAATTAGAATGTCTAAATATATCAAAGAAAATTAGTTATTTACTGACTTATTTAATTTGGCAAGATGACCGAATTTTGTGGGTATATTCACTGCAAAACCCTCACGAGACTATAACTCGTCCACTAGGGTAACCTAGGGGTTTAAAGACTTGTTGTATGCGCTAAATACAACCGCGATTCCTGCGAAAGTGAGTTAGGATTTTCTTTTTACTTTCTTTGCTAGAGGACTAGTAAAAGTTTAGGTGTAGGGGTATTTGATAATCACATTTTATTATAATTTTATACCCTCATTATCTTTTTTATATGAATAAATATATCACTAATAATTGTTTTTATCTTTAAATGTAGGTTAATGAAGAATAAATCCTAAAAATCCCATCTCTCAACAAAGGCCCTTGAGTAAATGAAGAAATAAAGCAAAAGAGAAATTAAGAGGCCCATTGGAAAATCAAATTGCCAATTTATCCAAAAGCCCATTGATTTAATGAAGAAAACAAGTATGAAGCCCAAAAGCCCAAAGCCCAAAGCTAATACAAGAGGAAATCTGCGGATGGCAAAAGGAAGAGACTGGGTATCGATACCAGCATCAATACCGTATCGATACCAGCATCGATGCTGGTATCGATACCTGAGGGACTGTAGCACGTTCTAGGGCTGAAATTTGCTTGTTTTGGATAAGTATTGATCCAATAGCTCACATTCATTAATGTTTACTATAAATAGGGGTAGAGAGTGAGGGGTTAGAGGTGTGAAAAATTTTATAACTTCATTTGGAGAGGAAGGTAGCTCTTAATTGAGAAGGCCATCCAAATTTGTAACTTTTGTTACAATTAATAAAAAAAAATTCTCCACTTCAAATCTTCTTCTCTTTGTTGGATGATGATGATGGAGATGAAGAAAAGTTTGAAGGCTTGCTTTTCTTTTATTTTTCTCTTTTATTTTTTTTAGTAATTTCTTTATTATTGTTTATTAGTTAGATTTACATTCATGCTTGTAGTGTAGATTTATTTTCTTATTTTTTTTATTTCTTTTTACACTTTAATTTGTAGAGTAGATTTATTTTCGTGCATTTAATTTTTGTAATTTATTTTGTAGTTTAGATTTTAATTCTTTGTAGTTAGATTTATTTCTTATTCATAGTTTAGATTTTTCTTTTCTTTTTCTTTTTGTAATTAGTTATTTTTCTTCTTGCTTTTATTTCTTAAGATGTGAAATTAATTCTTGTAGGAATCTTAGAATTGTATGAAACTAGTCTAATTTCCTTTATATTATATGAATTATTCTCTTTCGCTTAAAATATTCATGTTTAGGATAATCAACTAGAAAACTAATTGGTAGAAAAAGAATTTGATAATCTATACTTATCTTAAATGGTTTGATAGGTTATGCTTATAAATTCTATGATTACTATCTTGTTGTTGTTTTTATTATGAATAGTAATTTTAACTTAGATGATAATTTGATAGGTTATACTTTCCTTAAATGGTTTGATAGTCTATGCTTAATAAATCTAAGTTGAAATATGATAAAAAGAGAATAATTTGTATTTTGTAATTGAGATTAGCTAGTGGATTAAATTCTAGATTTCTCATTGTATTTTGTAATTGAGATTAGCTAGTGGATTAAATTCTAGATTTCTCATATCTTTAATTGAATCCTCTATCTTGACTTTCTTGAAAAAAAATTTCATTCTTGATTTTATTTCTTAATTTTATTCATTCTTCTTTCTTGCCTTGTGATTTCATTTATTCTTTGATTCTTTCTTCTCTCCTCTAAAATTCAATTTATTGTCTCTTGCATATATTCACAACAATCACTCATCACAATCACACTTATTCTTTAATCTTATTTTTATCACGCACAAAACATAAGAACCAATTCAATTAATCTCTTAAAATCAACATCCTCGTGGGATCGATAACTTTTTATACTATAACTTGATCAATTGTGCACTTGCAATTTTGGTACATAATTATGCCGCATCAGCTCTGTCAGCGAGTAGGCCTGAGGCATCACATATTTTCCTGGAGAAACTAAGACAACTCCAACTCCGGAGGAAATCTTAGAACATCTGGGAGTACTTACTACATTAGTTGCTCGAGAGGTACCGTCGAAGTATAAACGCCACACCTATTGACGGGAAGTTACGTTGACTTCGTGGGTTTCATCTGGCAGATCATCGTATACCTCGACGGTATCCGTAGTTGGGTTAGCTGCCAGGAGATCATAAATATCTTATCCTTTGACCGACTTTTGTTATTTAAAGTGTAGGTCGTATTGGGACAGAAGTAAACCCATTTTGCTAACCGCCAATTCATGAAAGCAGGTTGTGTCATGAATATTCTGACTGGGTTAACATTGGAGATGACGTAGATAGTCTGTCCGATCAAGTAGTGTCGCATCTTTTGAATAGCGAATACTAAGGTGAGACACTGCCTTTCGATCATTGGATATCGAGATTCGGCGCCTACGAGGGTCCGGCTTAGGTAATATACGGCCTGTTCATGACCGTTGTCATCGTCTTGTGCAAGTAATGCATTTAACGAGTGACTCATCGCCTTGACGTAAATCAAGAACGGTTTGCCCGACTTCGGTGCAATGAGCATCGGAGGTTTTGAGAGATATTCTTTAATATCTTCGAACGCTTTTTGACAAGCGTCATCCCGTATAAATGATACGCCTTTCTTTGTAAGCCTGGAGAATGGTTGATATTTTCCCGAAAGGTTCGAGATGAACCGACGAATATAAGCCAACCGTCCTTGTAATCCTCTGAGTTCCTTAAGGTTTCTCGGGGGTTACAACTCATTAATTGCATTTACTTTATCAAGGTTAATGTGAATACCCTTAGTGGTGATGACGAATCCAAGGAATTTACCGTTGGACATTCCGAGAAAAGACTTGGTATGATTCATCTTCAACTGATGAGTCCGTATCAGGTCGAACATTGTCTTCAAGTCTTTGATGTGACCATTCTTGTCACAGCTTTTCACGACTAAGTCGTCCACGTACCATTCGACAGTCTTCCAGAGATGGTCCTGGAAAATCTTTGACATGGCTCTCTGATATGTGGCACCTGGATTCTTTAAGCCGAAGGGCATAACTGTATAGCAAAAAACACCGAGAGGTGTTCTAAACACGGTATGCTTTTCATCATCTGCATGCATCTTTATCTGATTATAACCAGAAAATCCGTCCATGAAATACATTCTCTCGAATCCACATGTGTTGTCGATGATAACATCTGTGATGGGAAGAGGGAAATCGTCTTTTAGGCAGGCAGTGTTAAGGTCTCTAAAAGTCGATACAAATCCTGATTTTCCCATTCTTTTTAAGGACCAGGACAATATTAGCAAGCCATTCGGGATGTTGCTCCTCCCTGACGAAACCGGAGTCGATAAGCTTTTTAACTTCGGACTCGATTGCCTCCATAATTTGCGGATGAAACCATTTTTGTTGTTGTTTGATAGGTTTGACATCCGGTTTAATATTGATGCGATGCATTACCACATTTGGATCGAGCCCTAGCATATCCTCGTAATTCCAGGCGAAAACATCGATGTATTCCCTAATAAGAGCAATCAACTCTTCTTTCTCATTCGGCGGGAGGCTGTCGCTAATGAATATTGGCTTCGGATTATCCTCGTTACCCATATTCATCTGGATTACTTGATCTTCGGTAGGGGGTTCCCTTTGTTCAAATCTATCACCGTACTGCATATTCAGATGATGAACCCAAGGGTCTTCCCAAGTTAGCATTTGGTCATCATCCTCTATTGTGGTAGGGTCGACCATAGCCATATTCGGCATTAGCCTTTTGAACATTTCTCCAAGACTAGCGTCGGAGTCCTAGGCTGAATAATCGGAAGAATATCCATCTTTACCCATATTAGCAATTTGATCAATGACCTGCCAACAACACTCGTCGTCGGACGAGGAGACATAGCCTAAACCTCTTCGGTGGCTATAATAATTATCGGGCTTTCCTTTTGGTACGTAGGCCATACGAGGTGGAACTCACGAACCTCGATCAAAACAAAGACCTTCCCCGAGTGCGAAGTCATATCCGTATCTCTGTATGAGGCTGTGTGCTTTTGTATTATATCTGAATAGACGAGGGGCCGGTTTATCATCATCATCATCCTCTTCCCAGAAGTGGTTTGGTATTAAAAATTCCTTCCCTTTACCGTAGATGTCTTCTTTTTCACCCCCTGTTTTTGTAGGAATGACAAGCGTTGTTCCGAACGAATCCTGAACATGCTTCTTCGTCATGCAAGATGATTGAAGCAGTACGTACAAACTAAGGTTATCGTATAACTCTTTCATAATATTATCAAGACGCAACGAGTACTCTAAATCATTATTTATTGCTATTTCTTCGGCAAGTTGCTAATTACAACTACTTTCCAATGATTCTTCATCGTCAAGATTGATTACAATGGGTACAATGTCATTAAGTACAAAACCGCCATCATAATCAAACCTGGTTTCGGTATCAGGCTCTTCCCCGCTGTCCGTACCTTGGGTCGATGGTTCAGTATCGGATTCGGCACCGTAGAGAAGGGAGTCGGTAAAATAATTTTTTAACCCCTTAAACGGTTGCTTATCCGCGACCACAATCTTGACTTCGTTATTGGTGTCTATATATTTGAGACATTTATGGAGGGTAGATGGGACTACAACATTACCGTGGATCCATGGTCGACCCAACAGTAAGTTATAAGAAGTCTCCGCGTCGATCACATAACACGTGACTTCTTACTTCAAATCTCCGATCTGGCACTTCACTCGGATTTTACCCAATGGTCTAGACCCACTGGTGTTGAATCCGTGGATCGTAGTACCCATGGAGGCTAGCTTAGTAGCTGGTATTCCGAGACTATACATCAATCGGAGTGGCATGATGCTGACAGCGGAACCCGGATCGACTTGGATCCGGTTGACAACACTAGAGCCATTGTGCCCGGTAAAATACAGGGGCCGGTCATGCTTCGAATTCTTTGCCTGCATGTTCTCTTTGGTGAAAGAAATGTAGGAAAAGTGGTGCGCCATAAGGTTGTAATGTTGGACTTACGGCTCAGGTTCTTCAGGAGATGGCTTGATCTGAGTCAGGAAAATGTCAGAATTTTCCAAGGCTTCTTGCAACGCTTCCCTTGTGTCTTTCGATAGACGTAATAGCTCATATAAGATTATTCTAGCCGGTATATTGGCTAATTGCGTCATAATATCAAAATGGGGTGGAGCGCTTGAGCTTCCCGGTTTGTCTCTCCCAATCGGTTGATTGAATCGAGACTGCTTCAGGTTCTGACCCTCTTGGTATAAAGGATCTTTCTCCTTTAGCTTCTGCTGAATAATTTCAACAGGTGTCGAGGTAGTTATGACCATTTCTATTTCTGCTAATGTCTTGGAGGGAACGGTTTTGGTTACCCCCTGCTTAGCTAATTGCTCGAAAGCATCCGGATACTTGAAGTGATATTCATTTCCACTCCGGGTTGCAAAGGCCTCTTGTTCATCTTCGGAGAACGGGAAAGCAGGGATTCTTTTGTCATCTTCTCTTGGAATGGCAGAGGCTCCGTAGCAGGACTTCCCCTTTCCTTTTGATTTCCTCTTGGATGACGATCCGAGCCACTGCTCATCTTCGATCAGATCGGGATGAACCCAGAGAATTTCGCCATTCGGGCTGTGTGTGGCACAAGTCCTTTCTGGCGTTGCTTGTGAGGATCGTCGTTAACAGTCTTCATCGCCACTTTCATCACGGGTTCAGGCTAAAACTAATTCAAAGGGACAGATCCGAAGCTGACTGGTACTGCATTTGCACCCACCTTCTTCTCTTTAGGTTGCTTCATAGTGATGACCCTGACATCGATTAAAGCTTGGATTTTGTCTTTGAGGGCGTAGCATGCTTTGGTAGGATGATGCACCGCTCTATGGAACACACAGTATTTTGGGTCATTAACCCTTTTAGCATCTTCCTGATCTTGGATCGGAGGTAACTCAATCTTGTTGTTCTCTATGAGGTATTTGAAAATACCGCGAACTTCGTCTTCTTTGAACGAGTAGGCCTTCAGGAATTTCGGTTCCGAAGTCTTCTATTTCTGAGGTTGTTGTTGCCACCGTGACTACTGAGGTGCCTTTTGCTGCTGTTGTTGCGGTTGCGATTGCACTTCGAATGTTTGGTTCGCGTCCACTGTATTTGCTTATGCTTTTCCCTTACCCCGGGGGACAAAATTTTGCTACAGAGTATTTGTCGTCGTTTGACCCCTTTCGGCCTTCTTCCTCTAGAGAAAACGTTCGGCTCGTTCTCCTCGGACCTTCAAATCCTTCCAGGTCTTGGACGACGCCATTCCCATGGCTTCGAGGATATCTAACGAAAGATTGTTGTGACAAGTTTCCAGGACGCTGACCGGATCCCTACAATTCATGGCTTTGTTCCGAAATCATTTGATGAACCTTCCAGGTCTTGGACGACGCCATTCCTATGGCTTCGAGGATATCCAACGAAAGATTGTTGTGACAAGTTTCCAGGACGCTGACCGGATCCCTACAATTCATGGCTTTGTTTCGAAATCATTTTATGAAATTTTTGACCAACTCTCCGTCCTTTTGCTTCTCATCGAACAACGTTTCGATCGAAACCTTGGTGTCATCATCGAAGAAATTTGTGAGAAACATATCCTCCATGTCATCCCAACTGCTAATACTCCTCGGCTTGAGGCGACGATACCAATCGAAGGCTGCTTCGCGAAGGGTGCCGACGAATGATCGTACCATCAGAGGTTCATTCCTGGAGATTATTCCCAAGTGAGACTTGAAGTATATTAAATGCTGAGTGGGGGAACCCTTTCCGTCAAACAGCGTGAAGTTGATTAAATTAAACTTTGCCGGATACGGGATTGATTCCCACTCTCTTGGGTATGGGCACGGTATTTCGGACCTTTTTACTTCCTGAGCACTCATCAACGCATTGATTTTGCTTTCCAAATCCCTCATCTTCTTATCTTCGCTCGTATCCTTCTTCGGACGATTTCAGGGAGAAGTAACGCGGTCCTCCTTCATATTGTTATCATCCGAGGGACCACCCCCAGTATTGTTGTCGATGGGAGGGGTGTTCATGTTCGTATTCTCATCCACTTCCTGATCATTATTAGCATGGTTGGGATTATTACGACGGTGTTTGGGTCAAAAATCACTGTTTTCATTGTGATTGAATCTATTACAACTTTAATCGTTTACAATAAACTTGTTTGGGTCAAAAATCACTGTTTTCATTGTGATTGAATCTATTACAACTTTAATCGTTTACAATAAACTCAAATAAAAAGTTGATCTTTTTATAAGATCTCCTTATACAATAAAAATACAAAAGATATGACTCTTGTCAAACAGCGCAACGGACGTTTATCACCCGCTGCTTGCGTGGAAACTTTGCCTGTGCCAGGGACATTAATATCCGTAGACCACCACGGATCAGATCCGGTTGACAGATTGGTGATCAAATCTCTTACTTCACGAAGGAAGTAATCTCTACAGCGATGATCTCGACCAAGCGAGATCACGGCTCTTCTCGAGATTTAAGACTAAGCTTAAATCTGGAGGAATAAGGGACGGGCCTCAGATCTCTCGAACTCCACTCTTTATGCATAGGAGATCGCCAAGATCTACTAACCATTGCTGTAAATTCATGGCTCCACTCTCTAATTCGGCAGCGTTTCGCCTTCTTAATGTCCAGCCTTTGAGGAATGAGCACCCGAGCTCGTATTTATAAGTTGCGGGAACTGGTATTTTGATAAGAACGAGGGATTCCTCCTTATCTTCAGTTGAGAACTGAATAACCACAGTATCAGATCAATTGGGACGCTCAGGAACAAACAAATCCCAAAAGAATCCGCGAAAACTAAAAAAACTGACTTTAAGTCAAAACTGACTGATTCGCCACTCGGTGGCTCGGCCTGACCGGGCCACCAAATGGTGGCTCGGCCTTGGCCGAGCCACTGGCCCGACCGGATCGTTTTGACGTGATCCGACCGCCAGAGGCTTTCTTGGTTTTCTCGGGTTTGACTCGTTCTGTCATTACGCGTATTTCATCATTTCGTTGATCTGTACACTGTTTTGATGGCCGATAAGCGTGCGGGTCACTTAGTGGTGGTCGGTGAGCACGCGGCCTGGGCCGAGCCACTGGCCCGACCGGATCGTTTTGACGTGATCCGACCGCCAGAGGCTTTCTTGGTTTTCTCGGGTTTGACTCGTTCTGTCATTACGCGTATTTCATCATTTCGTTGATCTGTACACTGTTTTGATGGCCGATAAGCGTGCGGGTCACTTAGTGGTGGTCGGTGAGCACGCGGGCTACTTGGTTCGCTGATTTGGTGGCTGATAAGCTTGTGGACCACTTGGTGGTGGCCGGTGAGCACGGGGGCCACTTGGTTCGCCGATTTGGTGGCTGATGGGCATGCGGACCACTTGATGGTGGCCGGTGAGTGCATAGGCTATTCGGTTCGCCGTTTCGCTTCATGTGTTCATCAGCGTTGGATAATCCTCTTAGACTTAGATAATGACGTTCACCACCTTCTCTCTGTCTCGAGCTATATTCGGGGACCTATAGGTAATTTTTGACGCCTACAGATACCCCCTCCAAAGAATTTCAGATTCGTTCTTTTATAGGGGAGTCTGGAATGCTTTGGATAAGATAGGCCCTTTCCTCAATCTCGTAGAGGGACCTGTGAACTGCTTTAATTCTTGACTTCTTCAGCCTTCAGTCTATTCAGTATTTCGTCGAATAGATGAAGTTCTTCCGGTGCCGCGTTTATCGTCTAACCGTTGCCAAAATCTTGGATTGAAGTTGATGCGTCAGTTTTCGAATTTAGCTCTTATCGTTGAGTTTACTTTGAACCGATCATCTTTGTCAGAAATTTATATCTGAATGTGATTGAACTCCCTGGAATCATCTTTTACCTTATTTTGGCGAAATTATCGACGTGTCGACCAACGTCGCCCTTTACTGTAACGCGTTGTCTAGCGTTAACACAGTTTATACTCATTCGTTTGCTGTGTTAGCCCTTATGTTTTGATGATGTTTTACAACCACCATTATCAGTACTAATTGCTTAATTGAGTGATAATGTAGTTAATATACATATCAAGCATGTTAGTACCACAAATGGAGGATTGGATGGAATATGCGCTAAAACGATGATATCCAAAGGAGGAGGAGGCATAGTGATGAAGCAACGTTCATTCAAGAACACCAAATACAATAAGAAGCTTCATCCAACTCAAGCTATATTAAGACTCAAAGAATTGTATTCTACGTGAGGATATTAGCTAGTTTTTATTTTTCTCTCTAGTGCTAAAATGTAGGCAAATAGTTTAGATTTCATCTGAAGCTATTGGGATATCACACACACATTTTTATACATATAGTTTTGAGTGTTTTTCATAAAATACTATTTTTCACAAGTATGATGACCTATTTGCAAAATTTCTTTTCCAAACAATTTGTTTTTAGTATTAAAAACATTTTACAAAGTTTCACAATTTTTAGAAGTCAAATGCAAACAATTTGTTTTTAGTATTAAAAACATTT
Source organism: Asparagus officinalis (assembly GCF_001876935.1). NCBI lineage: Eukaryota > Viridiplantae > Streptophyta > Magnoliopsida > Asparagales > Asparagaceae > Asparagus > Asparagus officinalis. Next base: position 74,490,960 of record NC_033796.1, read on the forward strand.
TACAAAGTTTCACAATTTTTAGAAGTCAAATGAATATTTTACAAATATTTTAAGTGAGTCAAAGTCAAATGAATATTTTACAAATATTTTAAGTGAGTCAAAAACCTGTTTTTTGAGTGTATCAGTTTGCGATCGACTGCCACGGTCAACCGCGCCTGAGTTCATTCGTCAGTGGGCAGCAGAGACTTTCACGGTCGACCGTCACTGTTCGCGGGAAAAACCGTAGCTTTCTTCATTAATGAGATAATTGTCATCTTGAGTTACAACTTT
>NC_033796.1:74492229-74496627 GCF_001876935.1 Asparagus officinalis
GCGGCTAAAATCGAGAAATTGGAAGCCCGCCTCAATGTCATTTCCAACAGAAGCGAGCTCCAAGATGAGAGAGTTGTCAGGCCCTACCCTGCCGAATAGGACGTAGCCCCTTATCCTCCAAAATTTGAAGTCCCGACGCTACAAACTTTTGACGGCACGGGATCACCGAACCAACATATTTATCATTTCAAGTCACAGACTGGAAATATAATATCAAACGATGCCATACTGGCTCGATTGTTCATTGGCACCCTCAAGGGAGTTGCCTTTGAATGGTTCAGAAAACTACCTGCCGGATGTATCCAAAGGTGGGCAGATTTAGAAAGGCTCTTCCTGTCAAGATTTTTTGAAGAGGATACGGAAGTTTCCATCCATACCCTTCTCGCCACTAAGCAGAAGAAGAGGGAGTCCGTCAAAGCCTTCACCAAGAGGTTCCGAACCATAGCTCTCCGGTGTTCGTCAGGTATGACATAGTCTACCTTAGTAGAGACCTGTCGACACAACCTGCAGACCAACATCCTAGCTCGAATAGGGGTTGCAGAATGTCGTTCTTGGAGACAACTGATCTCTCAAGGCGAACAGGCTCAGAAGATTATTGCCAGGATCAAAGCTGAAGAACAAAGTGGGCAAGATCAGCCCGAGCAATCGGACCAAGCCCAACCTTCTCCTGAGCAATCGGACCAAGCCCAATCTCCTCAGTCAGAAGGGGAAGATACTACGGCCACTGAAGCTAATCCTCTTCAGTAGGATGCCGGGTCTCCAATAACTATCACGTTAACAACTACCTCTGATAGTCAAACTCGTTAGATAATGGCTCACTAGGCGATGTGCCATGTCTACCCTTTTCCCTCCTGCACTTGTTCAAGACTGGGGGTTGGTTTATTTGTAGTTCATTGGATTATGAGTAATAAAGTTTCTGAGTTGTTATGTTTAATAGAATACCTCTGTCAACCACAAAATCTACCAAAACTATCACGTCCATCAACTTGTCAATCCGCTTCAATAGGATGACAGGTCCACTAAAACTATCACGTTAATGATCACCTCTGATAGTCCATTTTCTCCAAATTCCCCCATCAATCATCTTCAATATGATTGGTGAGTCCACCAAAACTATCACGTTAACAGTTACCTCTAATAGTCAAACTCATCAGATAATGGCCTACCAGGTGATGTGCCTCTATTTCGACTTCATGGATAGTGCCTCACTAGGTGATGTGCCTTGTCTACCTCTTTTTCTTCCCCTATTAAGTCTTAATCAAGACTGGGGGTTGGTTACTTAGAATCCATTGGATTAAGAGTAACGAATCTTTCACATCGTCGAGTTAACATTACACTTCTGACGATCATCATCCCCACAGAGTATGCATTCAACTCGCATTACTCCCAATTTGTCACGTTAACAACATACACCTCCGACAGTCAACTTATCAATCCTTACCAATAGGATGATAGGTCCTCAAAATTTCTCAAATCGCAATCTTCCCCAGCAAGACACAAAGTCTTCAAAATCAAATTCAAATCACAGGTATCAAAAGCAAGACACAAAGTCTTCAAAATCAAATTCAAATCACAGGTATCAAAACTCATTGTTCCTGATGATAAACTCACCTAGCAAGTCTCCCCAGCGAGACGCTAATTCCTAAAATCTTGTGCAAGTAACAAGAATATATTCCTGTCAAGTTAACATGAAACCTCTGACAAAATCCACTTATCAATCCTCGTCAATAGGATGATAAGTCCACAAAGTTGCTCCGATCGCAACACATCCCTGTCATGTTAACATCATACCTCTGACAAATTCACTTATCAATCCTCGTCAATAGGATGATAAGTCCACAAAGTTGCTCCAATCGCAACATCCTCCTGTCACGTTAACACTATACCTCTGACAATCCACTTATCAATCCTCGTCAATAGGATGATAAATCCCCAAAGTTGCTCCAATCGCAACATCCCCCTGTCACGTTAACACTATACCTCTGACAATCCACTTATCAATCCTCGTCAATAGGATGATAAGTCAACACAGTTGCTCCAATCGCAACATCATCCTGTCATGTTAATATTATACCTCTGACAATCCACTTATCAATCCTCGTCAATAGGACGATAAGTCCCCAAAGTTTCTCCAATCGCAACAATCAACTTATCGACTCTCTTCAATAGAGCGATAGGTCCACGAACCAGTCAAGTTAACATCACACCTCTGACGACCAAATCAACTTATCGACTCTCTTCAATAGAGCGATAAGTCCATAAAATACTGTTAGGTTAACATCACACCTCTAACAGTCAAACCCTCCTCAATGAACTTGTTAATCCTTTTTCAACAAGAATAGCAAGTTTTCATTATGAAATCCCCAGCGGATTAAAGATTTTCTAGAATTATCCTAGTGATAATAAAGAAAATTTTTGAATTTCACTTTAAGTGAAAATTCATGCCAAAGTTAATACTATACTTCTGGCACTTCTAACTTTCTTTCGGTGTTTCAAGCCACACAGGAAGAAACGACACCAAAAATCCATGCCTTCACGCATGGGGGACTTTATCTCAATCCCTAATTAGAGATAAGTCTACGCCTAACACGCGTTGCCGGTTAGTCTTTTTCCGTGAAAATGACAAAGTCTATGTATTCAAAATCATAGCATCAAGACTAAGAGAGTTCATTCTCCTAGCACAACGTTACATGTGGAACGGACTTAGACAATCCACATGCTAGCCCGACTCAAACGGTAGTCGGTAAAGGCTTATCAAATCCGTTGATGGCTGAGGGTTTGCCAAAAATCCTATGTTTGAAGGCCCATCAACTTAATGGACGTGAGCCGAGACTTGAAACAGATAAGCTAAAGACAAGTCTCAAAATCACGACGCTGAGGTCACACCCCGCGTCTCAAGTTCAAAACGCCGAGGTCAGACCCGCGTTGCAAAAATCATGACGCGATGGCTGAGGGTTTGCCAAAAATCCTATGTATGTTTGAAGGTCCATCAGCTTAATGGACGTGAGCCGAGACTTGAAACAGATAAGCTAAAGACAAGTTTTAAAGACTTAGTCAAAAATGCACGGAAGCCACTTCCATGTCTCAAGTCAAAACAACGAAATCAGCCCCGCGTCTCAAGTCCAAAACGCAGGGGTCCACCCCCGCATTCCAGAAGCAGGATTATGACGCATACCTTCACAAAGGTCCTACGTGGCCAATCCCTTCAATCAAGATGCCTTCGAAGCGAGTGCAGAGAACGACTCCTTTACAACAAGGAATCAACAGCTCTAGGATCAGAGTTGAGATCCAAAGTATTCCGAAAATTCGTCCCAGTCAACCGCGAACTTTCGAAAACTTTGGAGGGGGTTCTGTAGGCTGTCTAAAAATCACAATAGATAGCTTATCCCCCATCAAACACCGATGATGGAAGTTACAATATGACGACTTCTAGAAGGCCATAATTTGAGGACTTTCACGTAGAAGGTTACAATCTGACGACCTTCACAACAACTAATGAAAGCCCCAATTCAACAGCCTTCACAATCAACATCGGGAGTTACAATCTGACGACTCTCATATTCTCAAGGAGCCAAGACGAAGATTACAAGACAATGATCTTTGCAACGCTATGACAAAAGAGATTACTTCCCGCGTTACAACAGGCGAAACGTGAGCGACCCTCGCGTTCGTAGGGGTCCAACCAACACCGACCCCCGCGTTTCCAAGCTACAACAAGCCAAAACGCGAGCGACCCTCGCGTTCATCAATGTTCAGCCAACACCCAACCTCGCGTCTCAATCCTAAGACGTGAGGTTAGGGTCCTGAACGCCAACGTGGGCGTTTGACTCATTCAACACGAGTTGAACGGTTCTAAAACTGTTTCCCACGATTTGGGGGCGGTTACACCCCACTTAGGAGAGGTTTAAGGGGCGGTTTCACCCCCTTAATCCTCTATAAATAACTGAAGATCAATTCAGTTCGGGGGCTTCTCTTTTGGTTCGGGGGTTTCTCAGCTAAGATCGACCACCAGAGCTTTCCTCTAGCCTTGGCTTATTAACCGATCTTCGGTTCAAATCAACTCTTTTGCAGAGTTCTTCTAAACTCGTTCTGAGTTCTCAAACTTGCCACGCAAGTTCTCCACAACGTCAAATCGTGAGGAGAAGACATCGTTCCAGTGAATCAAGACGTGCGGATCGTCAACGGAGAGCAAACTCGACGCGAGCATTCGAGGGAGGCACTCCATCGCCACCGTGAAGAACCCAGTTTTAAACAAAGAGGAAGAACCAATTTCGTTCTCCTCTCTTTTGTAATCAAGTTGTAATCGAGATCAAAAGGAATACAAATCAATTTTCTTTATTCTCTTCTTTACAATTTTTTTCTACAAACAATCATCAAAACAAAAAGGCCAACAACTTA
>NC_033796.1:74497348-74497623 GCF_001876935.1 Asparagus officinalis
TTACCTATTTTGCTAATGTATGAAATTTTCCTCTCATTTCACACATATTAGACGATCATGTAAGAGTAGTCTTTTCATTTTATATTGGCAAACCATATTCTTTTCTGGAATCCTGTGTGTCAAGATGTAACAATTCTTAAACCAGATATTATCAAGAATCTGAAAACAGGCAAGAAATTAGAAGAAGGCAAGGCGAGCTCTATTTTCGGCTAACACATTGACCGCGTCGAGGCTTGGATGGCTTCCCAAAGAGACCAAATTGTACAGCATTTCTT
>NC_033796.1:74497633-74501708 GCF_001876935.1 Asparagus officinalis
CTTCGGCTGATGCTGTTGAGAGAGGAGAATGGTGACGATGATGCGAATGAGTTGAATTTTAATTGGATGATTTGACGCTTTGACAGTAGTAATGCCAGAGAATTCTCAATCGAAATTGCTAGAACTTCGAGAATTTATTTACAGGTCGAAAATAGGGAGTTGGCCCATACCTTTCAAAGGCTTTTTGGGACTAAAACTCAAACGCCTCTTTTTAACTTTTTTTCATCAAGGGTAAGGGGATCAGCAGCCCATTGCACACTGTAGTTGGGCTGAGCTTAACCAAAATACACTACTATCGAGTCATTTCATTTGGTACCTTACGACTCTTATCAACTAAGATTTGAGGTTTTATAAAGCCAGGTTCAACTGGGATGATTTTCTGTTAGGTGTAAATTAAGTAAAGACTTTCCTTCGATAGACTAAGGGCTTGTTTGGATTGAGGGGAAGGAGGGTGAAGGGAAGTTAGGGGAACCATTCACATCCATTCACCTTGTTTGGGAACACTTAGGAGGTGAAGGGAACCATTCACATCCATTCACCTTGTTTGGGAACACTTAGGAGGTGAAGTTAATTCACCCTAGTTCCCCTTGGTTCACCCCTAATAGTATAAAAATTGTTACCCCCCAAATTGGGGTGTAACCAAAGGGAAGGGAATTCCCTTCCCTTCCCTTCCCTTCCCTCAGTTTCCCTTAACTTCCCTTCACCCCCTACAAATCCAAACAGACCCTAAGTTTAACACAAACCCAATCTAGTAATTTAAGCTTTTCAGCTAATTTAATTCCTACCCTCTTTTAGGCCCGCTATGTACCCCCCTTTGGACCTCTGATTTCTCCCCCCTCTTCTTTTTTCAACTTGAATATTACATGCAAGATGCGAGCCCCTATGCAGGTTTGTGCTTCTTATTTTAATTACGATGAGTTAAAATATATTACATGTTTCCCTGATAAGAATTTAATGAAACAAAAAATGAATCTACAAAAACGGTTAGCCCTTTGATATGAACATGTACATACTAATTTCGCAATATTACATCCCACCGGTCACACTGTAAATAGTCTACTGTCTGCCACACAAGTCCATTACTCAAACATCGCATCGTTAAAAAAAAACAAGGAAAATAAAAACGGAAAAAAAAAATGGTGAAACCACCCTCTCGAAAGAGGAATTGTTTCCCCAAAAAATAATAATAATAATAATAATAATAATAACTCTAGCGTCCTCTCTTATATCTAGTTACATGTTGCATCTTTGCATTGGTTCCGGCCGGTCTCCTGACTCTCCTTCTCCTTCACCTCACTTCCTTGAGCCTTGCCATAGTCTTTTTTTCAAATAGCAACCAACATCAAATATGCAAATTAAAAATACTGAAAATTTTATTAAATATATATGCTGAAACGAGTAATTGATTTACCAGGACCACTTTGATCGACCTCCTCCTCATCGTTCTTGAATTTCTGAGCGCCGGGGTAAATCCCCCCAAATCCTTCTTCGTCGGAGCGAGTAGCATATCCCTCTCCGAATGAGGAAGACATGGCATCTCTAGGAAGAAAAATAATTCAAACCCTTAATAATTCATCAAGATAGACACTTAAGAAGATCAACTATTATTTTTCACTAAATATTAATTGAAGGCCTCATTTTTGAGATGTACTTGGTGCATGCCTAATTGACGCAATACCTTTAGAAACTACGTACAGCTCGAGAAATTTGTCATGAAATTGCTGGTGCAAGTGAACACTAAAACACCACTGGCTAGTCTCCCAGCTTCATATTTGATATGTTTATTAGGATCATGTTTACAATATGGGACCAATACCATGCGTTGATATCCACCTTAGACGTCAATTTAGTATAATTTCATAAAGAAAAAAAAAATAACCTGCAGATTGTAGTAAACAGGTCCTGCTAAAAATTGCCAATTTGTTAGTTCAGCCCTCAAACACCATAGCCAATAAATAGTATTACGGTGTTCTAAAGTGATCATCTAATTGTGGAATAAATCTCTTAAAATTTTAGGGAAGAAGAACTACTCGGTGTTGTAAGCAGGTGCTTCCTGCTGCTTGTCCATGCCGCTGCTGTTGCTGTAGAACCTGGGCCCACTGCTCCTAGTCGGTCCCACCACCGGTGATCGCTGGAGAACACCCGCCAAATTAGTCGGCTTCACAAAAGTAGAATTAGCACGAAGAAACATATTATCGCTACCAATCTCTTTTCAGCTGTCTCAGGCTTTACTCTCTCTTTTATAGATAGCGAAGAAGAAGAAGAAGAACGATATAAAGACAAAAACGTTATTTTATTGGACCGGTGCTGGGTTGTTATTGGACCAAATATTGTGACGTGTCAGCAGTCAAACGAGCCTGCTACGTGTAGAGCGATCCGAGCGTGTAAGCGTTGCTGGTGGCTTTAGAATGACTGACATCGACTCGTGTCACGAATAGAAGAGGAGGTGGATGGCACGAACTGGAACTCTCCAAAGTGAAAGTGAAACCCATCGTTTTCTTTGGCCTTGCGTTGAGGCGGTGGTTCACTAATTACTAATTAGATAGATAAATGTGTTTTTTTATTACAATATAATAAATAAATAAGTTGAATCAATTAAAATATCTTATTGATAGTTTTAAAATATTTATCGTCACATGCGTGTAAGCATTGATAAATAAGTTGTTTTTTATTATATTGTAAAAAAATAACAATGTTTTTATCAGTAATGCTTCAACCAACAAGTAAAATTACAATATTTATCAGTCATAAAAGGAGAATTTCACAAATAAGCCAACGTGTTCATATCTCAAAATCAACAACCATAAAGTAATTTTCAACCCCCCTGTGTGAGAAAAAACCTACAACCAAAAAGTAATTTTTCTCAAAATCAACTTTTTAAAGAACACAAAAACCAACATGTTCAGATCTGTTTAAACAATTTCCGCACAAAACCAACTTCTTTAAGAACAAGCATAAACTAATTTTTCTGGAAATCCAAAATTCAACTCCGCGCAGATAAATTTTTTTTACCAGATTTTAAATTTGGCATAAACTACTTCTTATCAAACATTAACCCTAATCTCAGATCTGAATAGACAATTTTTACCCTAATCTCAGATCTGAATAGGGACCGAAGAAAAAATTAAACTAATAATCCGAATAGGGCACCAATTTGTAAGGACCATGAATTTTGATACTAGTTGAAATAATTTTTCTAGTATTTTAAAATATTTAATTATGATTTTTAAAAGAGTATTTATATTTTTCTCGATTTTCTAAAATTTTCTATGATTTAAAAACCAAGTTTTATATTTATTTAAATGGTTTTCAAATTTTATAAATTAGTTTAATGCAGTAAAAAATTATGGAATTAATCTGTTGTGTTATCGGTATTATTACATGTCATTTCGTATAATATGTTGTATTATTTTTATTGTTACGTATATTTTCGTATAATACGTTGTATTATTAATTACGTATTATTTGTATAATTTGTTGTATTATTTTTATTGTTACATATTATCTGTCATATTAGCATAACTAGTATGTTTTACTGTGTATATAATTATTCCATAGTTATTGGATTTTAAATGTAAGTAAATATATTTTATTTATTAATTATTTCTGTTTAATTATACAATATGGGTATTTTTCGACTATTTTGTATCAACTATTTTATTAGCATAACATGTACGTTTTTATTTGTAGATAATTATTCTGTAATTGGTTTAATTTTTTTAATACCCGTAACTATTTATTTAATTATTTTCGTTTAAATACCTAAACCCAGTTGAAAATAATCCAGCGGTTACTCCCTGTCAAACCCCCCAACAACCACCCCCCTCATCACGTTTTCTCCCTCCTCTTTTTTTTCTAAGAAAACGGCTCCACGCACATCCTCTTTCAATATTTTTTTTATTCAAAATTTTTCTATAAAAACTCAGCCTCACCCCTCCTCTCGTACACAGCTCTCTCTCTCTCTCTTTCTCTTTCTTTCTCTCTCTCTCTCTCTCTCTCTCTCTCTCTCTCTCTCTCTCGCTCTCTCTCTCTCTCTCTCTCGAGCTCGAGCTCGAGCTCCGCCCGCGCGCCCGCG